>NC_036640.1:4990903-5212961 GCF_002806865.2 Cucurbita pepo subsp. pepo
AAAAAAAAAAAAAAAAAAAAAAAAAAAAAAAAAAAAAAAAAAAAAAAAAAAAAAAAAACATCTTTTCTATATTTTTTACAATTGAAAAAGATTTTGAATCTTTTAAATTCTTTATAAATAAATAATAATTTTTTTATTACTATTTTATGTTTCAAATTTATTTAATCATTTAGATTATTTCTTAATAAATAATTAAGATCCCAAATTATGTTACCTGGGACAGCCACAAACCATCCTTAGATGAATCTTACAAAATATATATATATATATATATATAGTCCTCAAGTCTCTAATTTAGTGAATATTTAGAGTATACTTACATGCTCAACGTATATACTATCACATAGGGTCCAGCAGGGACAAAAAGCGTTCTTCATCTTCACCTCTTATTGCATTCTCAATTTATTTTTGCAACTATCGAAGTGGAGATTCTTACCAGGAATTTGCAAGGATCGAGTTCCCAACCGTAAAATATATATAAAAGTGGGACAAGGTGAATCGAGGTATGGACAGGGATGAGGATGCAATTTTCATTCCCAACCCTATTTAGGGAAGAAAAATCTCTTTCGACTCCTTCCCTCATTCTCTGTTTAAACGAGAATTCACAGCCCCACTAGATTAAACGGACAATTCAAGTAAGTAGTAGAAGGGGTTGATTTAGCCTACTCACATTAGACTCGACATATTTTGCGTTTAGGTTGAAGTATCGTGGAGCTTAAATGGGGTCGGGTGTATATTTGATTAATACAATAAATCTCATCTAATTTTTTTCTCCCAACATAATTAAAAAATCATAAATGATTTGTTATTTTTCTCGCATCACACGGAGTTATGTGACTCGACTTCCTTCCATGTGTTGGTAGTCTGTTGAAGTATTCAATCACAATTGATAAGCGAACCCCAAGGGTGATTTGGGAAATTCATACTCCCTTTCGTTTATTTAAAGCTGAGAATCCACAAAACAGGGAAGAACACCGAGAAAAACGGAGAGTTTGTTTTGAATAAAAACAGAGCATTTTGAACAACAACGACAACAACAAAAAAAATGGGCGAAGTGTCTCTATACGTAGAGGAGTTCCAATTCCAAACGTCCTACCAAGTCTCACGCTGTAGGATCTGCCACGAAGACGAACTCGAAACTGCCCTCCAACTCGAAGCCCCCTGTTCCTGTTCTGGCACCATTAAGGTAACCCCCAAATTCCCATTCCTTCTTCCACTTCCGAATTTCAATTGAATTTGAATTTGAATTTGTCTTTTCAGTTCGCTCACAGAGACTGTATTCAGAGATGGTGCACCGAAAAAGGCAGCACAGTCTGTGAAATTTGTCTCCAGGTTCGCTGTTTTTTTTCCTCTGTTCTTCCTGATCTTTGCGTTTCTGGGTTTTCTTTAAATTCAAATTTTATTTATTTTTTTATTTTCATCTCTGAATCCATATGGGTTTCTTGCCCACTGGATTTTCGTGTTTTTCTTTGTATTCAAGTCTCTCTGAAAAAAACATTCTATTTTCTTACTTTTAATTTTAAAAATACAATTTTTTTTCCCCTTCGAATATTACTATTTTCGCCTTGAAATATTTTAATGCGTTATTTAATAGATGAAATTAATAAATGTTTGCCTATCCCTTCTACATTAATTTAAAAACAATAATTTAAAATTCTGTTATCAATTAAAAGTAAATCATTAAATAACAGGAATATATATATATATATATATTTTTTTAAAATTTGTTTTTGTTCTTACAGAATTACGAACCAGGCTACACGTCACCTTCTAAGAAGCCTCAACGCGGCGATCCAGGTGTCACTATCAGGTATTTTTTTTCCTTTTCCACTTTGTAATGGAAATGGGAAATTTCTTAAATCGCGAACCAGACATGCTTTACAGCCAATTCCTCGGCTCTGCTGGCGATTTTTTAAAAAACATTTAAGGAAATGAAATTAAAAAAATTCGTTGGCAGGGATAGTTTGCAAATCCCTAGAAACGAGGAAGAAGAGGCGGCAGAGCCCGCATCGCCACCCGCAGACGGCGGCGCGTCGGACTCCACTTGCTCCACCACCGCTGACCGTGGTGCTTCCTGCTGTAAATCCGTGGCTCTCACTGTAAGTTCCTCAATTATCAAACACTAATTTCATAGTGGGTTTAACTTACCACTACATAATTGGAATTCATTATGTCTTACACTAATTTCATTATTTTATTCTAATTAATTCCACCCACTATCATAGGTTAAAATTTAAACATAGATATTAATAACATTCATTCATCTAAACTATAGTTCAGCCGTAATTAATATATATATTCTAGTGGGGTTCGACTATGATTATATTTTTTAGTATAATGTAGGTCACCAACCCAACAAATAACCGTTAGTCCGAGTAGCCTACCATAACTTTTTTTTCAGCTACATTTCTTTCCCTTAAAAAATTTCACAAACAAATTTACCCTTTTAATCCTAAGATTCCCTTATGACTTTATAAAAAAGTTCACATTTTTGTATTAATTTCCTTTGTTATGCAGTTTACTTTAATGTTGTTGGTGAGACATTTCTATGAAGTGGTTACTATTGACACTGCACAATACCCATTTACGCTTGCCACTGTGAGTACTCGATTCTCTTCGGTTCGATTGAAGGAGAAATGTATATTAATTATTTTGTTGTGCATATTTGATTTAGGTTCTTATTTTAAGAGTTAGCGGGATTATTTTTCCTATGTACGTGATAATTCGAACGATCACTGCCATTCAAAATAGTGCTCGTCGAAATCGGTATCGATATCAGAATGAAGAGGTGAGTTTTAGTTTATATTTGGAAAGCCGAAAAAAGAGGGAAAGTTGAGGTATTTTTAAAATGGGTGACTGATCGAGAGTTTTGTTACTGTGTATGAAATAGGAATCTGATGTTGATAGTGATGATGATGATAGATCGAGCTTTGAAGAGGATGATAGAAGGGTGCATCATATTGTCTAAGCTTTATACACACACTCATTATTTGTTACCATTTTTGTTTCTTTGAACTAACACGAGATAATTTTTGTAAAAATTTATATTTTTTAATTTTTTAATTTAGTTTTTTAATCTCGTACTTGGATGAATTTTCGTAGCATAGAAAATTGTTAAAAATAAATAAATAAATAAATAAAGATGGAAACTTTAAAACTAAGTAAAGGAAGGATGACCTAACAAAAGGTTGGGTTTATATTGTTGCGATTAAAATTGACTTTTTAACTAAAATTTGGAAAAGGGTTTGTCTTTACCTTTTGAAATGGCATGGGGCAAACTTTATTGATTTTAATATCAAACCTAACGGTTCTATTGATTATTACCCTATCGAATAGCATGTGATCTATTAAAGGCTACTAAGGTTTGGTTCACGTTTATATTCAATTTCGATTGGATTGGACTTAATATATCGATTTCTTTGACCTAACTTGTGAGATTCTATCTTGGTTATAAGGGGGTGAAAATCTCTCTTTACTAGATTTGTTTAAAATCGTGAGGTTGATGGCGATATATAATAGGCCAAAGCGGATAATGTCTTCTTGTGGTGGACTTGAGTTGTTACAAATTGTATTAGAGTCAAACATCGGACGGTGTGCCAAGCGAGGGAGAGGATGTAGAGGGAAATGAAACATTCCTTTTAGGAGTCTGGAAACTCGCCGGACACTTAAGGGGGTGGATTAGGGGAATGAAACATGTCCCACCAAGAAAAAAGAGTATGTGCCGATATATCCATGAGAGATTATTTGTAAAATAGTTCGCTTATAGAACAAATTCTTATAATTATGAAACCGAACGAGGCTCTAATACCATATTAAGAATGAGAAATAGAAATGAGATTAAAAGTGTTATCGGTAAGACACAAGCTAACCAAATCTCGAGAATGAGATAAAATATACTACTAATCAAATCGTTAAGTTAAAATATTAACTGAATACGACTATCATATATTCCATAACTAATTATCATAATATATTCTCAAAATATTATATCTTAATAAATCCATATGAGAGACGGAAGCTTTTTTTTTTTTTTTTTTTTTTTTTAAATTGAGTTGACCCGAGATGATGAAGCTGCATAGACTGTTTGAATCATGCCTACTATGATCAATCAGAAAGTGTGTGGAAACTTCTCATTTTCAAAACGGTGAGGTTGACTACGCTCATTTTTTAAAACTGCGAGGCTGACGACAATATATAACGAGCTAAAATAGACAATGGTGGACACAATATCTTCGGTGGGCTTAGGTTGTTATATAACCTCGAATTCTTCTATTTATAAACAATATAAAAATTATTAAAAAAAAAAAAAAGTTAAAAGTTTTATTTTTAATAAATATTTTACTTTTTAAAAGTAATTTATTGGTTTAATAATTTGGGAAAAAAATAGAAAACAAAAATTTGATTGAAGCTTGAGCCTAAGTTTGACCAAATGAATGGAGCGTATGGGTTGAGCCATTGTACGGCTATTAGAGAATGAAATAACCTGGCCCAAGCCCAAAGAGTATTTGCGGTTCAATGGGCCTTGGCCCATTTTACGATCAAATTTGAGATGAATCATTCTGAATTTCCGAGGTTCTTTTTGAAATGCGACCGCGTATCTTCAATGTATTTTAAATTATTATCATAATTTCTCTATTTATTGATTTAATCTCGAAATGTTAAGAGTCCAACAATAACCATTTAACTCTCAAGCATCACAATTCGATAGCTTGCAATATAACAATGAAGGAAACCTCGTCTCGTCTTAGAAATTCTATTCTTAATTCTAAAATTTGATGTCCCTAATCAAAGAAAAGAAGCTTTATATAGCCCTCGTACATAACTCCCAAATTAAATTTGGTAGTACGAGAAATACCCATAACCTTCCTATTAAAATGACGTTAATGGTGGAATATGATAAACTAGTGGTTACAATATAACCTTAACTCCTATATTTAAAATTAGCTTAAATATGAAAAACAAATATTTAAATTATAATTAAATAGTGCAACGAATGAAATGTAATTGTTCGTTGGACTAGTTTCATAAATTTAGCTGAGTTCATAGGCAAAAAGTGCATTTAATTCATCTATTTCTTGAAGCTCAACTTTGCACAACATATAAGGTAAGTCTCCAACGTCTTCTAGAATTCCCTTTGATGAGCTCATCATTGCTTGAATATAAGTGTATATAAGGTTTGTTGTAGCTTATTGGCTCTCGTCCTTGTAATTGGAACTTGAGGTATGAAAATTTATTGGTCGTGATTCATATTATACATACTTTTGTCGGATTATGATAAATTTGAAAATTAGTTATTTAAAAAAAAAATTAATATGTTAAACTTTTTAAATACTAATTATTTAAATTAAAAATACATTATTTTATAATACACTTTTTTTTTTTTTAATATCTTAACATNAATTAGAAAAAAAAAAAAAAAAAACCGTAGAACCAAACAAAAACAGTTATTTGACGCTGTCGTAACGTCCCATGCCAGCTATGACACCGACGCCACGCCTGTAAATTACGTTTTTGTCATTTTAAAATAAAAAAATATCATTGAAAATATTCCAGTTTTTAGGTGAGCACCTTCACATTCCTCCCCTATATAAACCCCTCTCCGCGCCTTGCCAAACTTTCTTTCGCCTCGCCATTCGCTCGCACTCTTCACCTAAGCTAAGTCTCTCTCTCTTTTTCTTCTTCCACTTTTCCTCTCTTCTTAAGTCTTTTCTTTTTATCTCTTTCTTCCTTCTTTCCTTGTTCTTGCGTTTTTCATTTCCCTTGTTTTCTCTTCTTTTTCATTGTCCTCTTTAATTCCAATCTCTTAGATTTCTGTCCAATTCTTCGTCACTGTTCTTGACTACGGCTTGATTTGTGATTTGTAGTTCTTCTTTCTGTTTGCCCGTTCCTTGATTCATTTCCCGTTCTCTTTGTTTGTCTCTCTTGCTCTGATCTCAAAATCCATGGTTAACTACTTCCTTCTAGGGTTTTCCTGATTACCTCGATGATTTTAGGTTTTCTATGACGTTCTCTTTACTGAGGCGACGTATTCGTATCCTTCACTCGTTTTCGGTTGTCTTTCTGTACTGGTTCTACGTCTTCTCATGAACTAATCGCCTTCTTCGTCGCTGTGGAATTTGATTGATCTCTTCTTGCCGTAGCCTGAGTTGTAGATCGGGAGATTCATTTGATTTTTATTAGATTAGATACTAAAAGAACTTTTTACTCGACATTACTTGGTATTATTTTGGCGGGAAGTAATTGAAAGAGAGAATTATATGGCATCTATTCCAAGGAAAAGCTCCCCCGGATCAAATGGAGGTTCGCAACCTGCCATTCCTGATGAGAGGAAGAGGAAGCGGATGCAATCCAACAGAGAATCGGCTCGGAGATCTCGGATGAAAAAGCAGAAGCAAGTGGAAGACCTCACGGGGGAGCTGAGTCGATTACAAATTGCGAATAATCAGCTTCTGCAGAGCATTGGTGCCAAGGAGCAAGCATTTGTCCAGGTCGACAACATGAACAATGTTCTCAGGGCTCAAGCTATGGAACTGACTGATCGTCTGCGGTCCCTGAACTCGGTCCTTCAGATTGTCGAGGAGGTTAGCGGGCTTGCTATGGACATCCCTGAAATTCCCGATCCTCTCTTGAAGCCGTGGGAGTTCTCTCGGCCAGCTCTGCCCGTAGCTGACATGTTCCTGTGTTAGTGAGTCCCTCTTAAAGGGGTTAGAATCGCCACATTTGCGAGTCTTTTGTCCAGTGGAACCATGGTCGTTTGTGAATTTATTGCAGATCTTAGGATTCTGCTCTGTGTCTGTGTTTGCGTGTCATATAGTAGTTGTTTTGTATCTTCTGTTTGAATTAGTCAAGTAAATGGAACTTTTATGTGTTTTTGGTTATGTAATGATACACTGATACCATCTATATTTGGGGACTTCTTCTGTATTCGCTCTAGTGATTTCTCATTAGCTAATTGCTGAACGCAAGAAGTTCTTGGATACCAATGACATAGAATTTGGTCCTTTTGTATTGAATACTATTGATGCCAAGAGCTCTGCGTGTTTCCTGTTAAATTTGTTCCCACTGTTGCTGCTAAAGTATTAGCTGGTGCAATTCAAACCGAGTTCAATTCTACCTTATCTGCATGGATTGTGTCCAATTCTCTCTCTCTATTACAGATTTGATTTTGATTATCAGGAACTTTCCGCCTTACTTACCTTTTGAATTGGTTCATTACAGTTGCATATACAAATCTGGGGGCTGGCTTTGGTTCGTGGTTATCCGAGATGGGAAAAGAATATGCTTGAGATTGTATGCTGGAGAAACCCCAGATGAGTACTATGGCTTTTATACTAATCCATTAAGTAATGATAGAATTGATTTTATCCTCAGGATTCTTCCTGGAATCTTGTTCCGGATCTGATGACCCTTGTGTGCCGCACGACATTTGTAGGTGGAGTTGGTAGGCAGGGAATTATTTAATGGGAAAAAGGTGGGAATACTATGAACACTGTCTCCTTTAATCAATAGGGAGTGTTTAGATGATATAATCGAGATTATTAATAGATATCCGTCAAACTAGTCCAAAAAACTCAATATGCTAATTCTTCTGTTGCTTGTCAATGGACAAATTTGACCTGTCTCCTCTTGGTTCTGTGGGCAATTTAGCTTATCCAAATGTGTTTAATCGTCTTATATTCCTCTTCTAGAATACGCTGATTCTTTTCTTCATAACAAAATGAACTTATTCTCTGAAATAGCCTTACCGCCACTTGTTTCTCGTGGTTTTTAAATAATCTAGGGCTGTCTGATTCTGGAGCTGTTAGAATAAAAATCCAGCTACTCTGTTCTTGATTGCTTTTATGGTTGTTTATGAGGATGATTCATGTGAGATCGCACATCGGTTGGAGAGGAGAAAACGTTCTTTGTAAGGGTGTGGAAATCTCTCTCTAGCAGACATGTTTTCAGAACTTTGAGAGGAAGCCCGAAAGGGAAAGTTCAAATAGGACAATATCTGTCGGCGGTGGGCTTGAGCTGTTACAATTGGTATTAGAACCAGACATCTGGCGATGTGCCAGCGAGGAGGCTGAGCCTCGAAAGAACGCTGGGCCCCGAAGGGGGTGGATTGAGGGGTCCTACATCGATTGGAGAAGGGAACGAGTGCCAGCGTGGGCCCTGAAGGGAGGTGGATTATGAGATCCTACCTCGGTGGGGGAAGAGACAAAATATTCTTTATAAGAGTGTGGAAACCTCTCCCTAGCAAACGTGTTTTAGGAGAAGCTCGAGAGGAAAACCCCAAAGAAAACAATATTTGTTAGCGGTGGTTACAATTAATTTTAAGCTTTTTGGCCATATCCATGCAACTGTGTAACAATAACAGCTTTAAAAAGTTATACAACCACATATCATCCAAATAACTTTAACCCAAATCAATATATAGATGATATAAAATGCTTAAAACTTGATATCATTTCGTTACTCAGTTGTCATAGGTGCGACATTCCTCCGTCTCTGGATTGTCCTTGCAATAGGTCTCCAATGGATCCGACTCCTTCTTGTCACGAGCATGGCTGGCTGCCGCGCTCAATTCCTCAACTTCGTCCCATGCTGCAGCACACTCGCCGCTCACAGGGTCACCTGCACAAGCCTCCTCTGCATTCTTGATGCTCTCTTCCACCTTGTCCGATATCTTATCCGGTGCAGCGTGAACCGGTGGAACTCTCAATCGTATGGCTCTGAACTGGGTCGACTGCTTCCACGAGCGGCGGAGAAACCCAACATTGAAAGATTGGGGTTTAGGTATCTCAACAGCCTTGGCCAAGATTCTTGGACTTGAGAGGTTCACCCCTGAAATGGTCGCCATATCTCTATGTATGGAAGAAGTAATGCTAAGTTCAATTGAGAGCTGGAAAGAGGATATAAATCATGGGGATATGGCGTTAGGAAGTATAATATATAAACGGATTGGTAAATGTGCCATTGACACATATTTCTTATCAAATTGTGGCCAATGGATGAAGGCCACGCCATATGAGTTATGGAGATATTTCATCAAAGGCCCAAAAAATTTGTAAAAGGAGGAAGAGTAGACGATTAAAATTCCATTGAAATGGAAAAATCTTGGAAAATTATGGCCAATTTGATGAGCAGATGGCAGTGCATAAAAATATCAAGAGCTGCCCAATATTGTCCTGATTTGCATACGCCTTTCATTGCTCGCAACAAGTTAAAAGAACAAGCAAATGAAAAACAGATTAGAGCCACACACAAACTAAATATCAAGTTGGATGATTTTCATTTAAGTGTTTAATTTTCTAAAAAAATAATTTTTAGGGGATTATTACCGACTTCCACAATGGCTAATTTAGGAAATGATCATGTATTTATAAGCAAGGAATACATTCATTCCTATTAGGCCTTTTGGCCAAACCAAAAGCAACACCATGAGAGCCTATGCTCAAAGTGTACAATATCATACTATTGTGGAGAGTCGTGATTCCTAACACCTGCCACTCTCTAGGTCTCAATCTAGTGACGTGGAACCAACCACGTAGCTGCTACTGTTCTTTAGGCACGCCTCCTACACCTACCACATACCTCCTCTCTTGCATCATACCCCCTTCTTTCGAACAATACAACTTTCATAATATGCGAAGAGTGAGTGATAGCTATTCGATCGCTATATTGTTGCGATAGTTAAGACATGGTTGTGAGTTTAAGAAAAAGTCGATACAAAGTATTAAGCAACCAAGTAGGGGTGTTTGGGCATAAAAATTGGTTCATTATGTTGAAGGCCCACTCTAATTGTTTGTAGGGAGGCGCCATCCATTTAAAACCAGCTTGGCTGCCTAATAATATTTCAAGCATTTAAACCAATAATCGGCATTCCACCTTTTTCAGCTGTTTGGCTCAACTACTAAATATGTTACCAACACCAAATTTTAAAGACCACCTTTTTCATTTGTTTGGTCCGAGTATTTAATACGTGCAAACGAATTTGAACCGTTAATTTTAGCACCGCTCAACTAATTTTAGACCGACGTCTTTTGTTTTCAAGTTATATGATTAGAGATAAGCACTCGATAAGTAGTTATTAGATGAAAAAATAAAATAGATATATTAAAAGTTTGTGAACTAAAACCGAACAAACTTGTGAGCCACTGAGGTCTAGATCGATCAATAGAAGTGAGGTATGGCGAGTCATTTAAGGAGGTCACCCAATATAATGTTATTCAAAGTAAATAGATTTTAATTTGAGAGTTTCTATGATTGAGTTACTGAAACAAAACGTGCACCTTGTTAGTAAATGTAGTAATTTTCAAATCTTTCAAGTTCTTCTTAACTATCTTATCCTCAACGTCACTCTCATTTAGATGTTGTACCAATCTGCCCCAGTAGTACCTAATGAGTTGGTAGAACTTGGGATGAACTCCGAAAATGCATGAACCTTCTAAGTACGGTGCATTTAGAGAGTCTCCAACCACTTCCTAATTGTAATCTTGTTCATATTAGAGTAAGGTACCATATAGGGAGATGAAAGTTGGCTGGATTAAGGGTTGCAACCTCATTTATGGGGCCTACTAGGAAAATGTTAACTAACCTCTACAAGAGCTTCGGAACAATGTCCATATCGATATGATGATAAATATGAGTTGGAATTGATTAAGAGGCATAGCCGAGCAATATGACAATGAAAGATATTAGTAGAGCAATCTAACCAAGATATATTAGAACTTTAAGAACGAATCTTACGAGAAAGATGAGTTCAGAAGAGCTGAATCTTGGGAACCAACGGCTTAAATAGGGTGAAGGAAAGAGAACGTGATAGTTTCCACTTTAGAGTAGTTGAGCTTAAGTGGATTGATAAAACCTAGGGGATAACTTAGGTAGAGATCATAAGCGGGCGAGCCCATTGTATTTCTTCTTATGAACATCAGCATAGACAACAAGCAGCCGATTGCTCAACCAATCGATCAAAATCCCTAGCAACGGATTGTCGTGCAAATCGTCGTTGTCAATCACTCAAACTTCTTCAAGAGTCATTTTCGACTTCTTATAATTGAGCTACCGAAAAGGAACGTGCACCTTATTTGTCTAGTTTCCATCTAGCAATACCACGATTAGGTGGATGCTTTTCAATAATATAAATGCACTTAGAACACGTGATTAGGTGAAATTATACATCTTTAATCACTCGTCTTCATTTTCTTGAATTTCGTATGTTACTTCTAAAGTAAACGAGAAAATATGTTTATTTAAAGTAGGTGAAATTTACACTTACACTTATTTGAGTGATTAGATGTTCGAGAGAACTTGGATGGATGTATGTTCGAGATGTCCTAATGAGATGTTTGACACATGGGTTAGTTTGCAACGGCGTGTTTGAGCAAGTCAAGATGGTCGAGTTGTCTTGAGACATAAGATGACATCACAATGCGTGGGTCATGTTGTTGGGAACTGAGATGACGATGAGATTCCCAACGAACGTTCGAGCAAGGCAAGATGGCCGAGTTGTCTTGAGACATGGGATGACATCACAATGTGTAGGTTGTGTTGTTGGAAACCAAGATAACGATGAAATTTCCAATAGACGTGTCCGAGCAAGCCAAGACGGCCGACTTGTCCCAAGACATGGAATGACATCACGATGCGTGGGTCGTATTGTTGGAAACCGAGATAACAATGAGATTCCCAACGAACGTGTCCGAGCAAGTAAAGATGGCTGAGTTGTTCCAAGACATGGAATGACATCACAATGAGTAAGTCATGTTGTTGGGAACCAAGACGACAATGAGATGCGACGTTGTTGTGTCACATACGATTGAACACACACACACACAAGCGGCATGTGTGGTCCAACAAACTTGAATTCCGCACAAGTGATGTTCGGTTGATAGAGACAAATCTCACGAAACCACAACGCGGCACGATTGAAAAAATAAGACTATTAGAGCTCTAAATATTTTATTGAAAACATGTATCACACTAATTTTAAATTCAATATCTATAAGTTTGCAAAAGATTTCTTCATGTCATTACCATTTTAGTAGGTAAGTTTGTTGAGCAAATTTCCATTACCCTTTATTATTTCCTATGGATTTTTCTTTACAAATTAAAATTTAAATGTTTTAAATTAAAAAATGATCTTTGAACTTAGACACCTATTAATATATATAATTTAAACATAGCAAGAAAATTTTTGATATTCATAATTATTGTAATAAATAAATAAATAAATAAGTGACCTAATAAAAATTAAAAGAAANAAAAAAAAAAAAAAAAAAAAAAAAAAAAAAAAACTATAAATAACGTTCATTGTGACCTCTATCCCATTTCATCCAAAATTCCAAACAAGAATTCCATCCCCGAAACCTCATTTCAGCCTTCGGAGCTTTGACCCGCTAACCCACCATTTTCTCTCTTCTCCCATTGAACGGAGAAGAAGGAGAGAGCCAGAGCAGCCATGGCCATTTGCTCCACCAGATGTCTCTTCACTCTCTTCATACTTTCAGCCATTCCTATCGCATTTCTCATCTCTCTCGAGCTCGCTAAGCCCCCTTCCCATGTCTATTACTATCACAGCACCGGCTTCTTCAGGGAGTGCGCCAAATGGGACGATCTCGGCCGTCGGTTTTTGGTTGGTTTCATGGACGGTGGTATCGGCCAGGTTTCCGTTCCCGAGAATCACTCGCCGGATGCCGTTCTCGAAGAAGTTCCGGTGATCAAAGATGCTGAGTTGCAGGGGAATGCTTCTCTTGGGATTTTCGTTGACCGTCCGAGAAATCGGCTGCTCGTGGTCGCCGCGGATTTGCTTGGCAACAAGTACAGCGGACTTGCGGCCTATGATCTCTCATCTTGGAAGCGGCAATTTCTGACTCATCTTAGTGGTCCGAGTGAGTAATCGATCTTCAATTTCATTTTTCGTCTGTGAATTTTGAGGTTCATCGGTAACTCCGCCGCATGAATCTCCGCAGGACTTTCGCCCTTTCGTTTAGTCTTTTCCGGAAAATTAGATCTCCACTCTCTTTTCTTTGTTTTCATCGCTTCAATGCTTGATATTAGCTGATCGGTTAGGAGATAACATGAAAATGGCGTAATGATCGAGATCAATTGGTATGACAATGAAAGAGGCCATTAAACCTCTTAATCAAAATCTAAGACGAAATATACTTAGTTTTAATCTATAATGTACTGTTTGCTTTCCATATCATCTAATACTGATATATGCTTTTACCTTTTTGAGATTCTTAGTTAGGACTTGGGATTTAAATGGAAAAGTGAAATTATGAAACCTTTTGAAGGCGTTTAAACAAATCATCAATATCTATTTCGTTGGTTGTTGCTGTTTGGCTCATCTTACTTGGTGATATAATGATTTTCTCTGGGGAAAATTATCAATATATGTTCTGCTCATATCTGATTGTTTGGTTGTAATGTGTAACTCATCAATTCATACATAGAACTCCAAATCATATAGCTCAAACTTACTTTCATCAAAAAGACCACTGCTAAGCTTTCGATTCATAGTCAATATCAGTTCTAAGATGTTCATTCATGTTGTGTGTGCATTATTCTATCACGTTGATCTCTTTTAAGCGTATGCAGATGATGAGAAATCCTTTGCGGATGATGTTGCCGTTGATTCCGAAGGCAATGCATATGTGACGGATGCGAAAAACAACATAATATGGAAGGTTGGAGCCGATGGCAAGTTCATATCTATCATCAAAAGTCCGCTATTCATCTCCAAGGATTGGTACAAAAACATTGTTGGTTTAAATGGCATAGTTTATCACCCAGATGGATTTTTGTTAGCTATTCATACATTTAGTGGAAATCTATACAAGATAGATTTGGTGAAGGGGGAGGAAGTTAAGTTGATCAATGTAAGTGGAGGCAATCTTGTGTTTGGAGATGGCCTAGAGCTACTTTCTCCAACCAAACTTGTAGTTGCAGGGAACCCTGCTGGAAGATTGGTGGAAAGCAGAGACGGGTGGAAAACCGCTTCGTTGGTGTCGACATGTTCGGGACTGAAGCATCGGTTGGCCACGGCTGCAACCGTGAAGGATGGGAAGGTGTACCTCAGCCACATGTTCGGAATCGGGTATCCAAAGAAGAAGCATGCTCTTGTAGAGGCAGTTTTTTCTGCATAGGATGATTTTTTGGTAGGAGAGAAGAGTTGATGCAGGTTGAGAATACAGAAGAAAATTATGTTATTCTGTTTGTTTGAGCTTATATTATATTGTGTTAGGTTGTGTTACTTTCAATTTGGAGATTGTGTAACCAATGTTCATGAAACATGCTTTGTTTTCAATTTGGATTTCATTTTCTAATTAATTGTTCCCTTGTTGCTACAATTAATCCTTACGCTTCCCAGGTAAGAGGTCTCGTAAATACAATAACATTTTCAGGATGCACGACACAAAAATCAATCAACTTTGAATGCATACAACAATCTCTCCAACCAATATGAGTGACTAGAGATAAAACTCGAACAGTAATAAAACAATCGAACAAGTCAGCTGTTCAGCCGGGTCAATATTGGCGTATGCTCGTGAGTGAAAAAATAAGTTGAAAACAATTTTAAAGAAAGGAGACTAAAAGTAAATAAACCACCATAATTAAACCCCTTTATAGTATATTTTGGTGGCTAGTCATACACTCACTTATTAATCCGAGAAACAAGTAGCAATGGACAACACATCCTGAATAAGCATGATTGGGACATCCGACATGTGGCCACACAAGCAACACGTCTTGGACAAGTCATGTGGCCACAAGCAACACTGTGGCCACAAGCAACACGTCTTAGACAAGTATGACCGTAACATTGGCTTGTACAACTAAAGTTTTTTTAAATGGTCAATGTAAAAGCTTAAATCATGCGTATGAATAATTATTAAGAAGACTCCAAAATTATTTTATTATTATAGTAAGGGTTGTTTAGAATTGTGAATAAATTATGAACCATTATCTGATAAGTCATAAGAAAAGACAAGTTGTGTGGCGTACGTACCATCTAATCAAATATTAAATAAAAAGACATGCTAATTTGTTTTTTCTTTATTTTCTTTCTTATAATAAAAATAAGTAATTATTTTATTTCTTTCCCACATTTTGTTTTTCATCTAAACTTCATAACATGCATTGGTTCAATTTTAAATTAGGGAAAGGTATTTTACTATATATAAATTTTCCTAATTCAGTGGTCCTTCCATTTAATTTCTGTCGTATTACACGTTAATCAAAGAGAAGACCAAAACACCCTTATATAAGTGTGAAAACTTTCGGTAGCAGAAACGTTTTAAAAATCTTAAGAGGAAGTTCGAAAGTGAAAGTCTGTGAACCTGGTCGTTACAATTTTGGTCTCCCAAATTAAAAAACTATCAAATAGTTTTCTTTAACTATAGTTTATTTAATAATTTGAAAGTTAACGTGAACATTAGTCCATGAATTTTTTAATTTGGGTCCGGTAAATCTTCCAATTTTGTGTTTAATAGATTTTTTAACTTATAACTTTCAAATAAGTCCTTAAACTTTCGAGTTTATGTATAATTAGGTTCTCGATCTTTCAATTTTGTATCTAATAGATCATTGACCAAATTATCTATTTTAATAATTCATAAATTTATTGGAAGAAAAAATAATTTTATGCCAAGAATGCTGAATATATACCAAATTAAAATTTTAAGCCTTATTTAATATTTTTTAAATTAAAAAACTTGGTTTCTTTTAACATTTTTTAAGTTATTACTATTATTATAATTATTATTCCTATTTTATTGTTTCCAATAAAATTACCTTAAAAATTATCGAAAGTATATATATATATATATATATATATATATAAATTAATAATAAATGAATTTTAGAGTATGGGGAATAGGGATGACTATATTATTTTTAGGGGAGATTTATTATATACATTTTGAATCAATATTCTTTCTAAAACAAAAACACTAATATGAGGACAAAATATAATAGATGAAAATTTTATAAATATAAAATAAATCAAAATTCTTTTTATTTATGCTATGAATATTGATGTTGGTGGCATTTGTTTTTTTTTTCAAATAGGAAGTTACAAATTTTGTGTGTTATGCGACTGTTTATTAGACGAACACTACTCTTTACTTTGAGTATAAGCTCTCTTGACTTTGCTTTGGGCTTTTTCAAAATGCTTCATTTTCCTCACTTATAAACCCACGATCATTCCCTAAATTAGTCGATGTGGGATGTGGGATTCCCATCATCCAACACTGTTTACCAAAAATATTGGTCTAAGCAAAGTCGTAAACATATTTAACCAATAAGAAAAAAAAAAAGGGTGAGATAGGCAACAAGTAGCTTGCTTACAAGCCGGTCCAACCACTGATTTAGATCTTGGGCTAAACCTTTAAGTTGTTTAAGTAGGGTGGATTAGGTTCGGTTGATCTCTTGGAGTGATCGTCACCACTCTCTTCATCTTCTCAATAAGAGTTTTAAGAGTATTTTTTAAGATTATTCACTCAACAATATAAAAAGTATAATCTATATAAAAAAGTATAGTCTAAATGAGTTGAATTTTAAACAAAAGTCAATTTGTTTAAAATAGTTACAAGATTAAAATCTTGGAGGTAATAAAGATGGTCAAAACAAATATAACGTATGAACTATTAAGACACCCATTATTGTTTTAAAATATCATCGCCTAACTCCACAATTATTTGTTTTTTTTTTTTTATTTATAAAAATCATATTAAATGTTAGTAAAATCAAGATGAACAGGTGGGATGGGTCCAAAATCAGTCCAATAACCCAAATCAATTTAGAACATAACAGTTTATAATCAAAATCAGTTTCAACATTCATACCATTCAAAAACTCCAATTAGTTTACTTCACAAATCTTGATTCCTTGATTCACACTCAATGAAGATATTAAATTCCCAAAAACGCTCCAGAATCGATCTCTGTTCATAGAACAACTGTGAGTACTAGTTTTGAAGGGGTGTTGTTATCCCAAGCTTATCCCTGAAGAAAGTGACATTTAATTAATAGCTTCATGTTAGTGATTTGATGGAGTGGAGCAGTTGAGGTTCCAGAGAACTTTCCCACTAACAAACCCCATTTTTCAAATCTCTCCTCCTCTCGGCGTCTTTATTCGCTGCCGCTCTGTTTTTGCCCTCGATTTTTGTTCCATTTCTGATGTGACATTTCATAATTACTCTGCCTCCAACACCCCATTTTTGTTTTCCCTTTTTTTCTTTTTTTTCTCGTGCGAATCGATGGAGCGGCAAAGAAGCTTCGCTGTTAAACCCACTAGATACTTGGTTTTCACTTTCACAATCTCTTCGTTTATCATCTTCCTTTCATTTATTTCCCTTTGGATCGTCAAGAATTCCCCTGCTCGCCCTGAGAGTTTTTTGTTCTTCAACAGAACCCCAGTTGCTGTGAGCTTCTTCAGACCCGTGAATCTCCAGACGGTCAACAGTTTCGGGAGGAATTTCTCAAGAACTGATGCGAATAATACGCATTTGGTCGATACCCATTTCAGGAAATCTGAAAATCTTTCTGCCCACTTGAAGAATCCTGAAAATATTACTGGGTATGGTGGGATTTCAATTCCCGGCGAGCAGAGGAATGAGAACGCCGCGGAAGAAGGGAAGAAAAACGGTGGCGCTGATGGAAATACCACCGCAATCCGGCCAAGCGACGGCGAGACTTCGATTAAGGAAGTTGAAGTGCAATTGCCCATCAGCGAGATGGTTGATAAGAAAATTCCATTGGAGAAATTAGAATCCCCAAGAAAGATAGTGAGAAAAGAATCTCATCGGTGTGATTTAACAAAGGGGAAGTGGGTTTTTGATGAGAGCAACCCACTGTACTCGAATGGTTCGTGTCCTTTCATTGATGAAGGTTTTGATTGCGAGGGCAATGGCAGATTGGATTTGAACTACAAGAAATTCAAATGGCAACCCCAAGATTGTGGCGATTACAGGTATGTTCATCTTCATTTTTTTGCTTAGTTTTGGCAAACAAATCCGTAGGTTTCTGGGTTTATGATTGTGGTATTTGAATGAAGATTTAACGCAACAAAAATGCTGGAACTGATAAGAGGGAAGAGGATTGTCTTTGTGGGAGATTCAATCAACAGAAACCAATGGGAATCTATGCTGTGTATGTTGTTTAGTGCCATTAAAGATCCAAGGAAGGTCTATGAAACTCGTGGCCGAAGAATCACCAAGAAGAAAGGGAATTATAGCTTTAAGTTTGTGGTAATTAATTCTACTTTGATAAGTTCTTTCATCCTTGTAGATTTATCAGTTGTTGTCATTGTTGATGTCTGTTGTTTCTGTTTCAAGGATTACAAGTGTACTGTTGAGTTCTATGTGTCCCATTTTCTTGTTCATGAGGACAAGGCAAGGTTGGGACGGCGACGCATACAGACGCTGCGAATCGATACCATCGATCGGGGCTCGTCGAGATGGCGGGGTGCTGATGTTTTGGTTTTCAACTCTGCTCATTGGTGGTCTCATTACAAAACAAAATCAGGGTTAGTTCCTTTGTTGTCCTCATAGTTCTAGGAGAAGCAATGTCCTATCCATTTTGACTGGTTCCATTACTCTTTTCGTGTGAAATCCCAATTTGGTTGGAGAGAGGAGAAAGAAACATTGCTTATAAGTGTGTGTGAACCTCTCCCTTCCAGGCGCGTTTTAAAACCTTGAGGGAATGCTAGCGGTGGGTTTGGGCTGTTACAAATGGTATAAGAGTTCGACACCGGGCGGTGTGCCAGCGAGGACGCTGGGCTCCCAAGGGGGTGGATTGTGAGATCCCACATTGGTTGTAGAGGAGAACGAATCATTCAGGGTGTGGAAATCTCTCCGTGACATATGCGTTTTAAAATCTTGATGGAAAGCCCAAAGAGGACAATATCTGTTAGCTAGCGGTAGACTTGTGACATGCCTGTTCTACTATAAACAAAATCGGCTCTTTTGGCCATGTAGGTGCTTACTTAGAGATGACACACATTGAGCCTAACGTAGCAAACTCTTTAGTCACAGTCTAATTATAGGAATTCACTTTTTTATGTCACATGATCCAAATTATGATGAACTGGTTTTTAACAGGATCAATTACTACCAAGAAAGAGACCAAGTTCTTCCTCGACTCGATGTAAATATTGCTTTCAGACGAGCTTTGACGACTTGGGGAGCATGGGTCGATAAGTACATAAATTCGAAGAAAACCCGAGTTTTCTTTCGAAGTTCAGCACCGTCCCATTTCAGGTATTGATCTCAACTTTTCAGCAGCTTTCAAAGACAGTCTCTCGAGTTGCTGAGTTCATATGTGATGTTTATGAATATAGGGGAGGGCAGTGGAATTCAGGTGGGCATTGTAGAGAAGCAACAGAGCCTCTAAATGTGACATCATCAAACTTGGGTTACCCAGAGAAGAATGTGATTGTAGAAGATGTGATAAGTCAGATGAAAACTCGAGTTACGTTGTTGAACGTAACTGGTTTATCGGATTATCGGATCGACGGGCACCCGTCCATGTTTGGGAAATCGTATGTAAATAGGCAGGGTTCAAGAGGAGGTGAAGATTGCAGCCATTGGTGCCTGCCTGGTGTTCCTGATACATGGAATGAGTTGTTGTATTTCCATTTGAACTATAATGAAATGGTGAAATGAATTCTTTTTTGTAAGGTTTGTGTATCATATTCCATTGCTCATTGATATCAATGGTTGAAGGCTGAGATGAGCTTTCAATTAAAAANTTTTTTTTTTTTTTTTTTTTTTTTTTTTTTTTTTTTTTTTTTTTTTCAAAATGGAAATGATTTGAGTTCTCAACTATAATTAATAGAAGGGTATTGTATTTATTGAATTACTCTTGCTGAATTTTTATTTTTTATTTTAAATAAATCTCACTATTTTTTATTAGGATTTCTAATAAAACTAAAATTTTAATTTTATAAACTTTCAAAATGTTCTCGATTCCCTACGATTACTCTACAATGGTACGACATTGTTTACTTTGAGCCTTGTATTAATGGAATAGTGTTTCTACTTATAAACTCATGATCAACTCCCTTAATTAGCCGATGTAAGACTCTCTCCCAACAATCCTTCCCTCGAACAAAGTATGTCATAGAGCCTCCCTCCCTTGAGGCCTATGGAGCCTTTGAACAACCTCCCTTTAATCGAGACTCGACTTCTTCTCTAGAGCCCTCAAACAAAGTACACTATTTGTTCGACACTTGAGTCACTTTTGACTAAACCATCGAGGCTCAGAATTGATTCTGTTGATATGATAAAGTTAAGGGCATGACTCTGATACCATGTTAGGAACCATGACTCTACACAATGATATGATATTTTCCACTTTAAGCATAAACTCTCGTAACTTTACTTTTGGTTTTCCCAACCTTCATACCAATAGTGATAGTGTTCCTTATAAATCCATGATCAACCACTTAGTTAGCCAATGTGGAATTTCTCTCCTACCAATCTACCATGAAATTTCATCTGGGGAGACTATTAATCTTCTAACTCATTATCTAACATATTTGCCTCAAGCATTGCCTCCTCTTGCCAGAAGCATCAAACAACAGGTTCCTGATGAAAATTGTTGGGTGGATTATGAGATCTCACATCAATTGCGGCGAGGGGAACAAAACATTTTTTATAAAAGCGTGGAAACCTCTCACTGGAACAAGCATTTTAAAACCATGAGGTTGATGACGATACGTAACAGGCTAAAGCGGACAATATTTACTAGTGGAGCTTAGGCTGTTACAAAAGATTCGTGATTTCTAACATAGTATCAGAGTCATGCCCTACAATTAGTCGTGTCAATAGAATTCTCAAATGTCAAACAAAAAAATTGTGAACCTCAAAGGTGTAGTAAAAAAGTGACCCAACAAATGGTGTACTTTGTTTGAGGGCTTTAGAGAAAGAAGTCTAGCCTCAATTAAGAGGAGGTTGTTTGAGGGCTCAAGGGAGGCTCTATGGCGTAGTTTGTTGGAGAGGGAGGATTGTTGGGAGAGGAGTCTCACATCGGTTAATTAAAATATTGATCATGGGTTTATAAGTAAGAGAATATATCTGGTACGAGGCCTTTTGATTGTGCGGGTATGTGGTTCCTAATATGGTATTAGATCGCTATACCTTAACATATATATAAATTCAAAAAAATTGAGAAGTTATATAACATAAATTTAAAGGCTAACAAGTATTGGTAATTTAACCTAAATAGTGTAACTAATTAACAAGTGGCGAAATAAAATGAATGCGACCTAAATAAATTGTAAATTTTAGAATTAATTAAAATTTTCAAACATTGTTCACAACGACAACCTCATCCGAGCATTTAGAATGTTTTTTAGAGACCAAAATCCGAACCAACCACGCAACCGAATTGGCAATCTTACCAATTCCAATGCCTACGATTATGTAATACAGGCACCAATTAGCAACCTCCGCCGGACCCAATTCCGCCGACGTCAACCACTTTATTTCCGCCACAACCACCAGCGCGTCTGCCTCATCCCTCAATCGCCACCACCACACCCCACCCAAGCTCACCGCCGTCGCCGCCGTCTCAAACCACCTCTCCTTTCGAGATTCCCCAAATACGGTGTCGTCCACCACCGGCTTCACCACCGCCCTTGTCCAGTGCACCACCGCCTCGTGCAGCCCAAAGAAGAACAACAACCTCCTCCACAGACAACCCTCGATGTGCCCTGCCGCTGCGTTGTTGAGGCCGCTTGATAAGCTGCCCTCGATCCCGACGCCGACACATACCTGTTCAATTGATTAAAATATTATATTATAAATTACCATGTTTATATTAGGAATCACCTGATATTATCTACTTTTAGCATAAACTTTCATGACTTTGTTTTAGATTTTTCCAAAATACCTCATATAAAGATTTATTTCTTACTTAAAATCAAACTCTTTAATTAGCCAATGCGAGACTCTCTCCCAACAATTCTCCCCTCGAATAAAATACACTGTAGAGCCTCCCTTGAGGTCTATGTAGCCCTGGAATAGTCTCTCCTTAATCGAGACTCGACACCTATGTAGTCCTCGAATAGTCTCTCCCTTTAATCGAGATTCGACTCCTTTCTTTGGAGCCCTCAAATAAAATACACCATTTGTTCGACACCTTACTTACTTTTTGACTACTCCGTCGAGTCTCATAACTTATTTGTTCGACATTTAAAGGATTTTATTGATATGACTAAGTTGAGAGTGTTGGATGAAATTTCCACGTCCGCTAATTTAGAAAATGTTCATGAGTTTATAATTAAAGAATACTCTCCCCATTTATTAATAGAAGCCTTTTTAGGTAAGCCCAAAGCAAAGCCATGAGAGCTTATGCTCAAAGTGGACAATATTATACCATTGTGGAGAGTCGTGTTCCTCTAACAAAGGGTACGACTCTGATACTATGTTAGTGATCACGAACCTCCACAATAATATGATATTGTCCACATTGAGCACAGGCTCTAATGAATTTTGCTTTGGGATTCTAAAGAGGGCTCGTCCAAAAGAGGTCTATTTGTTAATTAGCGAATATGAGACTCCTTTTCATGAAGCGTTTAAACTAGAAAGAATGAATGTTTTGACGTACCTGGAGAGTGCAGAGGAAAATCCATGTAGTGTAAAGACGGGGTTGGGAGACAGGGGCAGGCAGTTTGGTCGGAAGAGCAGATTTTCCGGTGAGGGAGTGGAGGAGGGCGGAGAGGACAACGAAAGAAACAAGAAGGATAAGAAGAGGGGAGGTTAGATAGAGGACAAGAGAGAGCAACAGGGGCGGAAGCAACGGCAGTCCGGCGAGATAGAGGGCGGAAGAGAGGCGAGCGAGGAGGAGGAGCGAGAGGGGAAGCAAGAGGGCAAGAAGGTTGACGGCCAACAGATGAAACAAAAACCAAGCTCTTAGAATTTCCATGCCGTCTTTTTCCAAAAAGAATTTCATTTGGTGTATAAATAAATAAATAAATAAGCAGAAAAATTAAATGTTTATAAATATCTAAGTTGGTGTGTTTTGGAATAATCTTGTAATCAAATCATAAAGTGGATGCCACGTCTACAGTTGACTCAGACTTGGTCAAACCATTATATATATATATATCATATTATAAAATATAACACAAAGTTGAGGAATATGTGATTGCATGTTTCAATTTTATAATATAATAAGTAACGTTACATGTATATTATTATTATTACATGTTTATTAATATTTAGCAAATATACTCAAATCGGTTAATTTATAATACATTCAAAAGGGTCTAAAAAATTCTTCCAAAATATAAAAATTTCTTCTCCTTGGATTTTGTCTTTTACTATTTCTTTGTGCATGATTATAAATTTAAATCTCAATTTATCTATCAACTTTGTTATAATTATTATTATTATTATATTCATTTATTAAATTCAAACATTTAATTAGATATTAACTTTAATATATGAATAAACAGGGATCACATTCAAACCGAGTAAAGAAAAATATTTTAAGAAACCTTAAAAAAATTGAAAAGTGACTCAATTATAGTTAAGTATATTTTACTTGGAATAATTTTATATTAGGTGACTTATTTGAATTTTTTTAAGACGAATGGTGCTGAAAGGAATCCTAATCCAAATTCTAGACATGGGCCACTGTGCTTCAATTGATGTTTGTTGTTGGTGGCTACCGAACAAATTTGTAGCGGAACAAAAAGATGTCTTTTAAAACAAATTTGATTAGAACAAAATTTGCTAAAGTTGTTATTTATAAGGCAGTAGGAAGCCTATATTAAATTTGTATTGGAGTTAAATTCTAGCTTCCTAAAACTCTAATTAAAAAGGTTTAATCTTTTGTAAAATAACCCATTATTTGGGTGACCACAAAATTAGAAGTTTTAGCCACACTACAATTCTCTTATTTTAGATTCAATTTATTTTCATATTTTCTTTTTCTAGATTTATATATGTAGTTGGGCCGATGAAGTATTTTTGGAGCATCGTGGCCCTCTTGAATAATGACCTTTGGGCCTATTTGGCCCATGAACTTGCTATTTCTTGTAGCAAAATAAATAGTTAAATCTAAATAACAATTTTGAAAAGAAAAAAAAAATTGTAAAAAAATAATCAAAACGGAAAATTCATTTTTTTTTTATTTTATTAAAATGATATATGATAAATACATTTAATCCTTTTTTTTAATCTTATACAATACTACATATTAAAATAAGTGTGAGAATTTTGACTTTTTTTTGATAACTTAAGTATATAATAAATTGGCTAATTTATTTGGTTAATGAATATCACGATGGTTCATGAACTTCATTTGATTGATCTCTTATATTGGTATATGAATAATCTTAATTTATATATGAACATTAATGTTCCTACGTTTGTATAAAAGTTTGTCTAGTATTTGTTATGAGACATGGAGGGAGTACCATTTTATATTTGTTTGGAGGCAATTAGGAAAATTTTTGTAAGTGAAACTTTGTAGTGCGGCAACTGGAGATGCAATTGTTCACACAATAAGCTGCTTCGATAAGCTGCTTCGATATTTCATTCAATTTTTTTTCCAATGAATTAAATAGGTTTTATAGGTCAGTTTTAGTAGATATTGTCTGCTCGTTTTTGTTTAAAACTATGAGACTGACAGCGATACATAACGGTCAAAAGTAGACAATATCTGTTAGCGGTAGGTTTGGGTGAATAAAACATTTATTATAAGAGTGTGAAAACCTCTGTTTCATAGATACGTTTTAAATCTTTTAGACCGACCGCGATACATAACGAGTCAAAATGAGCAAACAATATGTGCTAAGAGTGGGTTTGAACTGTTACAGAAAACCTCCTCTCCTCGTTGGTCTTGTCTCGGGTCTTGTCCATGCTAGGGAAGAATAAATTTATTAGGGATTAACACATATTTTAGTTTGTAATTAAGCTTTAAATTGAATATCGTGCTCTATAATAATGCTTTAATGTTCTCACTTACTGTCTTTTTAATAGCCATGGAAGATGAGGAGAGAAAAGCAAAGGAAAAGATAAGGGAGTGCTTGGAAGAACCTATTTGTTCTTCATGGTCTGGTAAGCAATTTGTCAGCAGAAAAACTAAGTCAGAAATAGAAAATCATGATTGCTTCTTTGATGAAGTGGCAAACAGAAGTTAGTTAGGTTGAGTTGTAAACTCTATTTGGATGGTTCAGATCACAAACCGAACCACTACATCCAGAAATTTAAATCTCACCCTGTTGAATCAGTTATATTCATGAAAACTCTAATAATTCAGAATTAGGAAGGTTTTTGTTATGAGAACTCTTAATCTTCAATTATTAAATTCTTCATATCTATGTGATTCTAATCTCAAGGAAAGCTAAGCAAAGACATTTTGGTTCATAGTACCAAAACAATCTAAACTACTTTTGGAGGAAGCAGTAAAATAATGTTTTCCTCAATCTTTCACTTCAAACACACTCAAGAAACATCATCAATAATGAGTAATGATGCTACTTCAACCCCAAATTTCTCAAGAAACATATCCATAATGCAACAACTCCATCGAAAAAAACACTAAAACATCAGAAACAACCAATTTCCCAGATAAGAACCACCGCCATGCAACGTATAGGGAAAGCTACCGAATGCATTAGAAATTCTCATTGAAACCTAATGCATATTAATCCACAATAAAGACAGTGACTACATAATAATGCAGCCTTTTTGCAGGGTCGGCGGCATCTTTTCACAATATTCAATAAATATTGCCAAGTGTTAGGCCAACATCATTCTTGTCATCCCACCCAACCAGAGGGGGCATGGAAGCCATGTTGTTAATGGTCAAAATCTTCTTTAACTAAGATGGTTTTCGCTTATAAATCTACAAGATGAACTAATCTGTTGAACCTGGCAAGTCTTTGGTGGCAGATGCAGCTGCTGAAGGTTTGAAAGCTTTCAGGGGATTCATTATAACTCCATCTATAAGTCCATATTCTTTAGCTTCTTGAGCGCTCATGAAGAAATCGCGATCCGTATCCTGGTTAATCTTATCAAGACTTTGACCAGTGTGGTAGGAAAGATACCCGTTAAGATTTGCTTTATGATGCAACACTTCGTTTGCCTGACATGCAAGTTAACAGTTTAGGGACGAGGTTGAAAATGTCTGAAATTAACGTCGACGACATCATATTCTACTAATTTAAAGCAATAGCACATTCCTAATACAATCGTTGATCTAAGAGCAATCTAAATTATCCTGCCAACAAATATGAAATGGGTTTGGGAAACGATACCCAGCTCACAAATTTGAAATGGGTTTAGTGTAGACCAATTGCAATTGCAACATTGCCAGAAAATGTTGTTCGAGATGGAGGGTAAAAAACACATTTCTATTATTACTTATTTCTCTCTATACACACTCTAACTAATCTTTCCTAACAACTACATGGTTTACCGTAGCAGATATTATCCTCTTTGAGTTTTTCCTTTTGGACTTCCCCTCAAAGTTTTTAAAACGCGTATGCTAGGGAGAGGTTTCCACATCCTTATATAAAGAATGTTCCATTCTCCTCCCAAACCGACGTAGAATCTCACAATCCACCCCTCTTCGAGGCGTAGTGTCCTTGCTAGCACTCATTCCCTTCTCCAGTCCATGTGGGACCCCCCCAAATCCACCCACCTTCGGGACCCAGCGTCCTTGCTGGCACACCGACTCATATCTTTTGGAGCTCAGCCTCTTAGTTGGCACATCGCCCGGTGTCTTGCTTTGATACCATTTATAATGGCCCAAGCCCACTGCTAGCAGATATTGTCCTCTTGAGCTTCCCCCTCAAGGTTTTTAAAACGCGTCTGCTAGGAAGAGGTTTCCACACCCTTATAAAGAAGGTTTCGTTCTCCTCCCCAACTGATGTGGGATCTCACACATAATCTCATTAATTTCTCCCCATAGAAGTCCTCGACGTAGCTTCTCTACATATATGCCTTTTCTCAATAACTTTTACCAACAATTTTTCCCTATGTTCTTTCTCCATACACATTTTTCTTCTGTTAATCTCTCTTTATACACTCCTTCACAATTATTTATTTACCCACACTTTTATCTATAAATGCTTTCTCGCTCAACNGCCCAAACAACTAGACCCCTTGGATAAGAGTAGGGGCAAAATGACCCTTTTGCCCCTATGTTGTTATTTTTATTTTTTTATTTGGGTTTTGTTGTTTTCCTCAGTAACTTGTCAATCCTAGAATCTTTTTTTAAGTAAATATTAATCTTTTACACAAGAAGATTAAAAAGATTAGATGAAAAGCCCCTTTGAAATTTTGGAACCAACCAACGAAGTGACTATTATAAGCTTTTCTAATTTCGTAAGTACTTTTTAACAAATGCTTCCTTCATATAATCTCCCAAACTCACCCTCAAAGCTCTACTATGAAGTACCTTAATAATAGAATGCAACCAAATGAAGTGACAAAAACCATAGAACAAACGTAGAATTTGATCAATATATTACTGACCATCCAAGAGGATATATAAGGATACCTGAATATCAATGTCAGACTGTCCACCCTGAGCACCACCAAGCGGCTGATGGATCATTATCCTTGAATTTGGCAAGCTGTATCTTTTTCCTTCATAAGTAAACGAGAAGGTGCAGACTTAATACGCAATATACGTCATTTATTTTTAAAAGTGAAAAACATTTCATTCAAAAAGCTACAAAAATAAAATTAAAAAGATGAATAACACGAAAAAACTTGCACCTTTAGTTCCAGCGCTAAGCAGGAAAGCTCCCATACTGCATAATAGAATAAACAGAAAACCCAATGTAAGAACAAACTATCACTTCAAAAATGAAAGGGAGAAATTATAGAAAACAGCTCTAGGTTAGGAAACCTCCTCCTAGTCATTCATGCTTCCCTTTTTTATCCCTCCTAAGCTATTGATACAATTGCACGAGAAAAATTGAGTCCATGTTACATGCATCACGGCAGACTTTGAAGCACTGTAAATATATAATATTGTATTATGTTCTTAAAATAGTGTTTTATAACTTAAATAAGTTTATTATAAAGTTCCACAAAAAGAATATTACAATATTTTTATAAGATTTTGTGATATCCGTGATCTTTTTCCAAATATCCATCGATATTCAGATAGCCCTCAATATATCCATAAATCTGAATTCCATCGATATTGATATTGACATTGACATTTTAATTCTTGATAGGAAAAGATGATTGGAACCAAGTGGAAGTCATCTGCCACTATTTTCGAATTCTTCCCAAACACAATTCAGCAATGACACGCTCAATTGTATATGACACTTGTGGAAATAAAAGGAGAAAAACAGATTAAAAAGCTTTAAAAAGTACTGATCTGATGGATCTTGTACCTGGCTGCGAGCCCCACGCAGACAGTGGAAACATCGGGTCTAATATGCATCATAGTGTCAAAAATGGCCATACCTATATAGATCCAAGTAAATCATTAGTTAGAAGACAAAGCCAGTTCCAATTTCTAACAAAACAAACGATCATGGAAATGGTTTTCCAATTTCAATATTACCAGCTGTAACTGATCCACCAGGGGAATTTACATACATTACAATATCCTGTTATACATACCAAAAGTACTAGGTTAATCAATTAGTTATGTAGAAAACAAGATGAACTATACATGAGCTACTTCCTTAAAATGAATTGATAACAAAAAAGAGAACCTTATTGGGATTAACAGCATCAAGGTATAGAAGTTGAGCGACAATGATATTTGCCATATCATCATCAACGGCTCCCCCACAACGAATAATTCTCTAGTCCATAAGTAAACAAAAGTATCAAACGAACGTGATAACAATCTATAAGTGATACACCAAACCCGGTTCAAGGAAATAAATATTGCAGACCTACACCCTTACATATTGAAAAAGCTGGCCTATAACACTTTGGAAGCGTTCCTGCACCATTGGAGGAGGACCTTGCCCTTGCGCATAAGCATCATCCCTGTGAATCATGCAGAACATAATTTCAAAATCCATTAAGAAGTATTTCAATAGCTGAAAATGATTGTAGCCTTCTTTGGCCCCAAAAAAACGAATGGGGAGCTACAAGTTAATCAATCTATGCACCTTATAGACCAAATGCCTTGGCGACAATTCCTACCCAGTGATGAAAACTCGCCTGAGTAGATGGCTTTGACTAGAGAATTCTTGAGGTTTCCTCTACCACCAACTATTTTTCCTAGTTTCCTGCAAATAGTGGGTACTACAATCAAAGATGATAGATAAACAAGAGAAGACTAGGCTTATGCAACAGAAAATAGGATATCGACAACAAAAAAAGTTTAAAACAAAACCAAACTCTCCCAGTCTCATCATCCATAATCACCTAGGCGTGTTCTTGGCACTAGTAATCTCCAAATACCAAAACTCCATCTGGACATTGAAACCCTTCCATTTCGAAATCAAACTAAAAAATACACCAATTCAGACAATCCATTGCATCGTCAACAAAGAGCCCACACATTCATAATATTTGACATTCAAAAACATCCAATTCAAGCGAACTACCCTAATACTACCAACATTGCATCGAAACATAAAAATAAACGAAAACCAGCCAGAAGAGGTACCTCGAATGAAAAGGCAGAACAGGAAGAAAGAGCTTGTGGGACTCGGAAGAGGAGCTAGAATTCGGAACTGAAACGAGGGAGTTTAATCGGAAAGACGAGGCAGATGTGTAGGCGAAAGTATGGGCCATTTTCGGAGCTAAAGGTTCCAACAAAATCTCAGCGCAAAGCAATAGAGGAAGAAGAAATGATGGAGAATTAGCGTCCGGAGTGAGTTCGGAGCAACGTCCGAAGAGGTCTTATCCGCTGGAAGAAGCGAACGACGGTAAGGATAGAGAAGAAGAAGATGGGTCGAGCAAGTAATTTGATGGCAGCGACCTCTGTGAATATCTCCTTCAGGGACTCCACAGATAGCCACTTCACAATCACACGCCCCGAGCCCGACATGTCGTGGGCTGCGACCCATATTTTGGATATGGATCTTATGGGCCGGGCTTTTCGTTTTGTATGAGCCCAATTGATCCAATAGTGACTTTTTGACATCTCCTTTATTAATCATTTTATTTTTTGTTTTCTATTTTTAATTATGTTGCAAGTTTTTTACCTTTCTTTAAAATATTATAAAATTAAATTTAGTAATTTATTTTGAGAATTAAAATTCAAATAAATGAGGAGACTTTTTATCATCTTATCAAATTAAAAACGGAAAAAATGAGTTTCCTAAATTAAAAAATGTGAGCTTTTTATTCAATTACAATATTAATCTTTGTTCAGCTCTTATGTTTATTACAATACAAATCTCTCTATTCATTCAAATAGGAGGGTCAGATACAAAGTTCTCTATTGATTCAATTCAAACGATTCAAATATGATGGGTCAGATAAGGATGGCGTCAGATACAAAGATGGGTCAGATACACAAAAGATTCAAATATGATGGGTCAGATACAAAGTTCTCTATTGATTCAAACATAAGTTCAGTTCAAACAATACTTTCAAGTTCAAACAATACTATTCAAATCTGATGGTTCAGATACAAAGTTCTCTATTGATTCAGGTGGGTCAGATATAAAGTCGATTCAGGGTCAGATATAAAGTCCTAGATATAAAGTCATACAAAGTTTTATGTTGGTTCAAACACTGGTGGATCAAATACTACAACACAAAGTTCTCTGTTGTACAGAGTGGGTCATATACAACACAAAGTTCTCTATTGATTCAATCATATACAACACAAAGTTCTCTATTGATTCAAACACGATAGACCAGATATTGATTCAAATGGGTCAGATACAACACAAAGTGCTTTGTTGATCAAAACTATGTACCCACCTGAGGGGTCTCCAATAGGTAAATTAGTTAAATATTTATACATTTAGATTACAAGGCGTTTCAAACTAAGATATTATTATTATTATGATATGATAGCGTGATTACCAACATGCCAATGAATCACTACAAAATTTATTCCATCAATTCATGAGAGAATGTATCGAGAGCAGAATGTTGTATGATGATCTTCATCATCATGCTTAATTAATCTTCTCCAAATGAACACGATGGGTTGAAGAAGAAGAAGAAGAAGAAGAAGAACGAAGAACGAAGGAAGAGGAGGCAGAGTCCATTGAGTCAAATCATTGAATCAATCAATCATCTTCTCCAACTAGATCGATCGATCGATCCTTTCGGTCACAGAAGCAATTTGGAAATGGCCAAGCAGTTACTGGCGTACTTACTCATTTTGATACTAAGATAGTCCAATGGAGAATCCACTCCCATCTCCACAAAAGTATCATCGCAAGTCACCAGATCCGTCAATACGGCCGTCAGTGCGCTCTGCATTCTACCAACGTCATTCACGTCGATCGCTTCCGTTGCGGTCCGTAGATCATCAATCGCCATATCGAAATTCTCCAGGCAAGTATCGTAGCACGCGTCTTCCGCTTTCGTTGAACCAGATTCTTTGTACAGTTTTTTCAATACCGCAATTGCGTTCTCCACCTCTTTAATCGATAGCTGAATTTCCGTTTTCAGTGCTGAAACAGGATTCACCGTTGATTCATGGATGCTAGATGAAATCGAGGATTCACACAGCTTTGGATTGCTCGTCACATCGCAGATCTGCACCAATTCGGTCGGCTCCCTCGACGACGACGCCGATTTCGAACTCGATTTCCCCTCGGACTTCGGCGTTCGTTTTCGAGATATCGACTGCGAAATGTAAACCGGCGGGGTGCTTGGTGTAGGAAGTGGAAGAGTAGAGAATTGAAAGAGGGAGGTGTTTCGGGGAACGCAAATGGCAATGCCGGGGGAGGAGAAGAGAGAGGAGAGGGCGAGAAGGAGGAGGAAGCGGTGGAAGACATTGTTGACGACCTCCATTTTTGTTCTGCTGCTGTTCTCTTCCTCCGGCGAAGAAGAAGATGAGAAAATTGTAGGGGAAAAGGGCGGTGGAGAGGCTATGGAGGGTATCTATGGCGGATTTGGGCTCTGTAGAAGAAGGGTACAATAGCCATTACAATTGAATCAAGCAACTGCTACAAATAGGTAAACCTCTCCCCTCTTCTGTTCTGAAATTTCTGATTGCATCTTCACCACAATTTCTTTCGTCTCTTTTTACTATTTATAACATTCACATTCAAATTTAGAAATTTATTGTTTACGACGAGGAAATAAAATGTTCTTCTTCCTCTTAATTGACTTTCATTTTGTTTTTCCTACATTGCTAAAACAATCCACCAATCAGTAAAAATTGAAAAAAAAAAAAAAAAATTGAGCATGATTGAACATACCCAATGTTCAACAGTGTTTCATGCTTTTGAATTTATGGAACTAAACTTGATTGAAAATGATTTAATTATGTTAATTATTTGAAATTTACTATGTTATCACATTTTAGAAATTTGATTAAATATGGACTATGAACTATATACATATTTTTATTATTCTCCTATTAGAATATTAGAAAAAGTATATACGTAATTACTTAAGTATTTATTTTAAGATTTGAATCATAGTTACGAATAATTTGTGAAGGATTGACTTGCATGTAATGAATAGAGTAGTAAACATAACTTGTTCTATAATGTATAAAAATAAAGACGTTGAATAATGAATAAAAATTAATTTAATTAATTAAATTTGTTATAATCTATGTCTATGATATGCCTTCCGTTAGCTCATAAAAACTTTCAAATTAACATTTAATATATTTTATATATAAATAGGGAAAACATATATATATTGTATTTAATAAATTAAATATATAAAATATATATATTTATATTAGGATATGACCAATTGTCATGCTCAGGTTGATAGAACACTAAAAAAACATTAGGAAAGAGTAAATTAAAAGCTAATTAAAAGAGGAAGAATCAGAAGCAAAAATGATCCATTAAACAAAGCTACAAGAACACATATTTACAAAATCTATGCATCACATTGAGAACAAGCAACACTGCCATGGGAAAATTGAAACAGCAGTTCTCCACAATCACCATTACAAAGGAGGCAGAGGGAGAGAGAGAGAGATGGTGGGGGATTCTACCAATTCACAAGACTTTCATCGTCCCTCGTGAAGATCTTCGGAGAAAATTGCTGTCCGAGATACATTGTCGTTGTCAAAAGTGCTTAAACCAGAATAAGGTCCAGAAGAGAACACTGAAGAGGATCCATCGGACTCGAAAGTTGTCGACGACTGTCTAAGATTGGTTCGGTTGTTGGAGGATGGTACCACCATGGAGTCTTGGTATTCTGTCACACGTTGCACCATTTTAAGAGACTGTACAACTTCGCCCATTGTCGGACGTTGGCCAGCTTCAGGAGCGACGCAGGCTGCAGCAATGGTACACACCCGCACAAAATCTTCCTTTGGATACTTTCCTCCAAGTCGTGGATCAGAAAGTTCTTCCAACCGTTCCTTGTCTCTCAAAATCGGCCTTGCCTGAAATGAATAGAACCCACGCATCTTAGCTTCCAACATTACACTAATTTTGCAAAGATTGCCAGAAAGACACAGCAGCAAGCACATTTATCAATATCAAATGAGTAGAAGAATGGGAATTGCTCCAAAAAACAAACGCACCCACGTGACCAGGTTCTCTTGTCCTGATGGTTGTGACATATCTACAGGTTTCCTTCCAGTAAGCAACTCGAGAAGTACAACTCCGTAGCTATAAACATCGCTTTTAATAAGTAGATGGCCAGTCATTGCATACTCGGGGGCGACATACCTGAGAGGGAACTATATTCCATCAAAATCCCAAGATTCAATTTACAAGAATTGACTACTTTGAGGAGGAATGAGACAAACCCAAATGTGCCCATCACACGAGTAGAAAGGTAATTGGCTCTGCCTTCCGGAGCTTGTTTAGCAAGACCGAAGTCGGCAACTTTGGCATGGAAGTTGTTCTCGAGCAATATATTCGATGCCTTAAAGTCTCGGTGTATCACACACGGTTGTGAGTCTTCGTGAAGGTAAGCAAGCCCTCGAGCAGCATCCAGTGCAATCTTCATCCTGGTGTCCCAATCCAAAGGACAATTAACACCCAAAGGACCTGGGAAAAAACATAAACTTGCCGACATGTTGTTGTAAACAAATATTTTAAACTCAATAGAAAGAGAGAGTGGTTACCATGGAGCCAGGCCTCCAAGCTTCCATTTGGAACAAGTTCATAGCATAGCAGGTTTTGTGAAGAGTCGCGGTTACAGTAGTAGCCAACGAGTTTGATGAGATTTCGATGATGCAACCGGCTAAGCATCTCAACCTCAACCAAAAACTCCTTGTCGCCTTGTTGCCCACCACTTGAAAGCCTCTTGATTGCAACGGCTGTGCCATCACTTAAGACACCCTTATAAACCCTGCCAAAACCACCCTCCCCCAGTATGCTTGCTGCTTCAAAGTTATGAGTTGCTTCTTTAAGCTCTTCATAAGTTAGAAATCTCATACTAGATGGATGAGAGAAAGATCCTACCCCAGGCGCTTTGTCCTCGACCCTTGATTTTTCTGAGATGTAGGAAGAATGGATGAATATACAGTTGACATAGAAGTAAAAAGAAATGACATCAAGAAGTTTATAGAAATTGTAGAAACGATGATAACAACCATGTCGCACTGAATAGAATTCAGAACCATTTATTAGTTTTATGAGGATTGAGAAGCAAAATTCTTACATGATGTTGTGAAAACCACAACTTAACTCATTTACGCTCACGTTGTACGATCAGTGCTTCATAAGATCTTAAATCTTACCTCCTATTTGGCAATTCCTATTAACCTTATTGCCATAAAATCTAGTGGATAATATGGGCCTTGTACTATGTTCCATACTTCATCACAAAATGAAGTAGCTTTAAGTGTCTGTGGGTTCGAGGTGGCGACGGAGATATTCTTCAAAAGCTAGGTATAAACTATACAGAGGAAAGAAATTAAGGACAAAGTCGTTTAAAATTTTACACATGTACCTGGTACTAATGGAGGTGCTTCAGCAGTTTTCCCACGATGAGATTTGCATAAACAAATTATCAACACAAATAGAATGGCAAGGAACAGAAAACCAGCGCCAATACCAAGAAGTGTCAGATTAGAATGGTGTCCTTTACTAGGAGAACTGAGTGATGTTGAAGCTGGAAAATGATATGCTGGAGCTTCTACTGGTGATGCAGAAGCTAGAGGAGCTGTAGAACAAATGAAAATATAATAACACAACAACTTGAAAGTGATTGTAAATACTCACATTAGCTACAGCCTAAGGGCTCAATAGAATGAAACAGCAAAAAGATTAATATCCTCAAAAGCAACAGCTGCAAGCAGAGTGTACCCTAATTCCTCAATTATTCATACATTACTTTTTTTTTAATAAGTATTCATACATTACTAATTTATAGCCTTTCTGTATTACAATGACATTGAGAGCTGTTTTTTTATAGCCTGGATTTGAATTAAGGGCTGTTGATGAATTTTCATTTTGAACAGCATAATCGTTCGGGTTCAAGAGATTAAGTAAAAAATATCGGCTTCCTCTGGCGTGCATTTAAAGATACATACTATCAAACATGAAACATACACATCTAGGTAGTCTCCCAAAGAACAGAGTGCACAGTTCTAATTCCCCATCAACAATATAGTTCACTGCAAACCAAATTCTATATAAGTTGCAAATTACCAAAAACAAAATGTTCTATAAAAGCTAGAGCGCTACGGTAATATTGCCATTAGCAGCATGCACGGTTAAATAATTGATCGACATATTGGATGTACCTTCAGAAGGAGGCGGAGGCTTAAACCAGGTAATATTGAGAAGACTGTAATCACCAACCTGTGTCGGGTCTAGACGAACCTTGTGCATTATAAGGGAAGAGTTTATTGCAGTCACATCAACTGCAGAAAAGCTGATCCCAGAGTGGGGAGTAATGTCCATTGAGATATTTAACCTCGATAAACTAAGTACATAAAAGTTTATCAGCTCAATCTGAGAGACTTGTAAACGAAGTTCCGAAGCTAACTCTTCAAGAAAAAGTTTCCAATTAGGATTCTGTGATACATTCAAGAGGAGGAGATCAATTTTTAGGGGATAGACACAATGGCAGTCATCACCGCTTCCTCGCTTCTGCACCATGTCAGGTTTGCAACAGTCTGCTAAATGATGAATAAAACCAGGAGCATGCCTCAAATAAGTGTAATCATCAACAAATAAAATTAATCAAAGTAGCTCATTTTTAATTCAAAGACAATTGCAACAAAGAAAATATCAGAAAGCAAGGAAGAAATAAAATCCAGTATACGACTTACCTGCTGCATTAGGGGAAAGTGGTGGCTGAGGTAAGCCAGAGGGAATAGCGCCAGCACTGGACTGTATGGGAGCAATGTTTTCAAGGCTACCACCAGGAGGAGCTGATCCACTCTTCATCAGTGGTTTTGAAAAACTTGAACTTGTGGGTGGGTGACCAGAAGTGATAAGAGGCCCATAATAAGGAGGAGACGCTGGTGCTAGTCCAGCTATTGGCGCGCTCTGTGGTGACATATATTTTCGGTGGTGGGGTTGGTGAAGAGGCAATTTTGCAGGAAGAGGCAATTTTGCAGGTAGAGGCATAGCACGGGTAGCGGGTGCAACCGAAGGTCCTGGTAGTATATCGGGGACATCGGCATTGGTTATGGAAATCACAAACCACAATAAAATGAACTGCTTTGCAAACCGGCAAGAGACCTGTTCCAATATACCTGCATTTTAACCTCCAAATCAAGGTTTCGTATACTGAAAATATGTATCGACGTAAATAGTTCTGTGTTTCCATCTATGTATGCTACCTTAGCCTCCTAAAGAGGCTTGGAAAGGTTACTAAAGATAGTACGGGCATACTAAAATTCTCTTCGATCCCACAAAGGCGTGTTTCAAATAGCTCACAGATTTACCAGTAGAGGCAGATTCAGGGAAAAGATTTCAAAATTTATATAAAAGGGTTAGGATTTTGAGGTTGTAACTCTTAACTTTTTCCAAAATTATCAACATAATGGAAATAATATATATAGTTGAAAATGTATAGATTTGCCCTTTTCTATGAAATTATTCACTCCTAAATTCCAGGAGAAGTTTCAGCACCATAATCCACACATCTATACCAAAATATTTCTATAGAACACTCAATCAATATTTACCACTTGAATGGGATAAGATAAACGATTACAAGAGTTCGCCAAGTTATAGAAATGGATATCCAAAGTCGAAAGCACCAATCAAAGTTAAGCAAAGAAGGTGTCGGCAAGCTTGGTATCACAACGTTAGTTCAAGCAAATGTGAAAGCCAGCCAGATCATGAATCAAGCATGGCAACTGAAGTAGAGTTGAATCAATTGCACATCACCAATTTCCTTAAATTCCTTCTAGAGTCATTTTTCGTCCTAATCCCACCGACGTTTTTCCATAGCTTAACAAATCACATAAGCTTCAAAATCCCAATCTCCTCTTTACCTCTACCGAATTCCAATCTTCACATTGACAACAATCAAATGTCACAAGGAAAGAGCACTGAAACACCATCAAACCGAGATAAAACACGCAGAGAAAAGGCTAAAAGAAACATACCCGCGGTGATGGAAGCCGCAAGCACCGACATCACCGACACGTCAGATCTGTTAGATTTGGATCAAAACGCCGAAGAAACCATTCCTGAAATGAGCGTGGGCGGGAAGCAAGAACAAAGACGATACAAAAGCGAACTGCAAATGGCTCTTTCCAACAAAGAACAATGACCAAAGCAGTGTAGTAACATCACCGAAAAAGGGAATCGAAATGAAACACAAAAAAGCAGAAGCTACTAGTGAATGAACTGATGAAGGAATCACAGAGTGAAACTGGAAAGACGATAAGGGATTTATGGGAACTTCTTCTTCCACTTCTTCTTCTTCTTCTTCTTCTTCTTCTTCTGCCCTGACAAAGTGACTGAGACTGAAGAACACTCAGGGAGAAGCTTTTTGGGGGGAAGCTTGTGCTCTCTCTCTTTGTTTTTGGATTTTTTAGGGGTTTTTGCAGAGAAAAAGAATTGAGAGGTTTGATTTGTTCGATGATTTGGGTTTTTCTTTTGGACGATGCGTGAGAAAGCAGAGAAGTAGATAGAGAAAGAAGAGAGAGAAAGATGGGGGGGGGGTTTGATGGGCTGCCATTTGCATCAAAATACTAACGTGCGCAGATAACGGAAAAGGACAAATTAACGGTAAAAAAGGATGTTTGCGTCACTGGGATTTCTACTGTTCTTGTCCTTATCTGATTAATCTTCCCATTTCCATTTTATTTGGGAGAAAATNAAAAAAAAAAAAAAAAAAAAAAAAAAAAAAAAAAAAAAAAAAAAAAAACACACACACATATAACTTTTATATATATATTTTGTTAATACCATAGATACACTCAAAAATAATTTTATAGTTAGTAGGTTTAAAAATTACTCCTAAAATTTAAAAAGTAACATTAACCTCTTTTACCTTTATAAAAAAAATTTAAAAATATTATTGTAGAAAATCGTCTATACCAATATATTTTAAATTTTTTTAAAAAAGTTTAAAAGATATTTTTGTAGTTTTAAAAAAAGTTTAAATATATTTTTAAAGTTATATTATTGAAATTTTTAAAAATTTAAGAGTATGTTTTAAAAGTTTTATATATATATATATATATATATTAAACCATTTTGACAATTAAAAGGTATTTTTTAAATAAAATATTATCCCTTTCTATAAAAAAAATGAAAAACAAATATTTTTTTTTTTCAAATTTATGATGTTTTTTTTAGACTTTTAAATATTGAAGAGCATTTTTTTAAGACGAAATACGGAAGTTAAAAAAAGTTATTTTTATTAATTTATCCTTAAAAAAAATTAAATTAAAAAAAAAAAAGCGTGTAAGAAGATTTTGTTTTTTTACCTCTCTAAAATTCATCCTAAATTTAAGCCGATATATATATATATATATATATATATTTTTTTTTTTTTTTTTTTTTTTTTTTTTTTTTTTTTTTTTTNTTTTTTTTTTTTTTTTTTTTTTTTTTTTTTTTTTTTTTTTTTTTTTTTTTTAAGGAGGGGTAGATTAGTCAAAGAATAGAAGCCGCCTTTATTAGCGGTTGGTTTGTTAGGTTTCGAAATTCGGTCATCATTGACATTTGCCCATCATTTTCACTTCCACATTTTCCTTTAAATAATAATAATAATAATAATAACAATTTTGTTCTTCCCTTATAATTTATTTTACTTCCTAAATATTCACTTCATTTAATTATTATACCCACAATTTCTAATTTCAAATTTAACACCTATAACATTTGCTCCATAATAAACTATAGGTTAACTTTGGGACTATAGCTCCATAATAAAATATTGTAGGACTATGGAAATTAAGTTTGATAATGCATCAAATTAATCCGAACAATTTTTTCAAACCTCACAAATTGTAGTCAACATCTAATCTTAGTGTGGCGAATGGAAATTGTTATTGAATTTATGAATGATATGTGATTGAATTAGATGTATTAAACATTTTAACTAATTTGGTGATCATGGTAACTATTTGAATTTGTATTTAAGTTATATGTTATGCGATGAGTACAATTATGGCGTATTGTTATATGTTTCATTGTATAATTTATGTTATCCGAGCTATGATTTGTGTTCGTGGGCGTTATTACTAGAAGTATGTGATATGTGCGATAGTAGAGCTATGGTTGAATATAATATATGATTTCATTACCATCCGACTGATAGGTAGAGATTGTTTAGAGGGTCTCCAACTATTCATTGATTATGTACAAGATCTAAGAGACAGGTTCGCATAATGTTAAAATAGTTGGTGGTAGTAATAAGTTGTCTAATGGGTCATATGTGTGATAGAGTTGATATATATAAGAAATAGTAAAGAACATAACTAGACTACCTCTAAACTCTGGTGTACCCAAGCATTAGATGGAGCTTAGAGGAGTTGGACCATGTGACACCAATAAATGAAGATGAAATCATATGAGCTAAACGATGTGAAACCAATCATTAAGTTAGGTTGTAACGGTCCAAGTCCACGTTAGTAGATATTATTGTTTTTAGACTTTTCCTCAAAGTTTTTAAAATGTGTATGCTATGGAGAGTTTCTCACACCCTTCTAAATGATGTTTCGTTCTCCTCCCTAACTGATGTGAGATCTCACATAGATCATAAGACACTATTGATTAACATAAGCTCAAAGGAGCTGCCTCGATCATGTGACATTAATGATTTTGTTTAACATTCAATAAAATTTTATTTAAAATAATTTTTAAATAAAATACGTGAGGACTTACTGGGCTCATGAAATTCGTCAAAGACCCAAAGGTCAAAATAGTCCTTTGCTCCGGTAAAGTCATTCCGGTGCGAGCTTACGAAATAAATATTTAACACCTTTTGTAATATTTGAAGGAGGGTTTTCTGGGTACTAGGGGCCCCATAGACGAATATCTGTTTTGTCTTGAGCGGCCTCCGAAGGACTCCTTCTCCTTTCCTTTCTTCAAACTCCGATCCGTATTGTTGATAGAGAGCAAGAAAAAGATCAAAAAATTGTTTGTATTTATATTTTATTTTTAGGGACATAATAATTTAAAATGTGTGCTAGTTAATAAAGTTATATAAATATGTGCAGGGATCAAAATAATCATCAGAACAAGAAACAAAAACAGACATTTTTAAAGTTTGAGGATTAAATATAATAAACTTTAAAATTCAAAAATCAAAATAATATTTCTAAGAGTTACTATAAAATTAAAAGTGCATATTTAGGTATTTATAAATATATATTCCGTATTAATAAAATATATATATATATATTTAGCCAATAAATCTTATAAAATATTTTTAAAAACCGTTGTAAAGAAAAAAAAAACATAAGGGATTAGTTTAAAATCTTTAATGAAGAGAAATTAAATGGAAAAAGCACTCCAACATCAAGCACTAAAATGTATATATTTAGCGATAATCGATAATTATAATACTTTCCAACTGAATTAAAAATATATATATGATTCGGGGGATTTCGGGATCCAATTCTAGGTCAACTTGTCCGACCCAAAATCACAAGTTCACCCAAGATCTGACTTCTCTCGCCGTCAGTTCTCTTCGGACTATCGAAGCAGCGAGAAGATTAAATTATCTTCCACTCTGTCGAGTCGCCGTTCCAATTGCTAAAACCTTAGCTTCAACTTAATTATTTTCAAATCTTAGATTGAAGGTTTGTAGAGTGATTAGATGTTAGAATCATCGACTAAACGATCATAATGTCTAAGAGGAAGTTCGACTTTGAAGGGTTTGGAGTTGCACGTTTTTTTAATCAGAAACTTGTGATTTAGTTTTTGATGCAGCAAGTAGGGACAAACAATTCTTAAATATTGATACCAAAAAATCAAGTAGCGGATTCAGTAGCCCGAGCGGAAACAAGGGTTCAGTATCATTAGGTTAATAAAAACTGGTTCGGGGAAATATTAATAAATTGGTTGAAATGAGATTTCATAAGTTCAAGAACTTGAGAACGGAACAAAAGACGGGAAGTTAGAAATCAAAAGCTAAACTTATCCGAATATAATTTACCACACTTTATTAACTTGAATTATAATTTTTGGAACTAAAAATCAGAAACAAAATATTTGTAAATGACAGAATCAATCATAATTTATAATACACAGAAGTGGTTACCATAATATAAAGTGAGAAAGAAATCGGTGGAAACGCAAGGCAACTTGAAACCAGTTTGTCCCACATCGTTAGATTGGAAGTTGGGAGCAAGACTCTCGAGTATATAAACGCGTTTGGATGGCATCACAAATCATACCTTTCTCGGCCTTTTGGCTAAGATCAAGTGTAGTATCTGTTCTTATCAGTTTAATATCTGATACGTGGGCCATCGGCCCACATGATATTAAATTAATTTTTCAAGGGGGAGGGCCCACTACAGTAGCTTGCTACTGGGGCCTTCAAGCGTCGCCCACGCGTTGCACTACAGCTTGGGCCTGGCACACCCCTCCAAATCTCCAGTTCTAAGGTTTAATCATATATTTTCTCCAATTTTCGGTCTTGGTAATAATAGGTTGTATTCAATTTATAGATATAAACCTAAAGATAAAATAATATCCAGTTCTTCAAATTGTCTTTAAAGTTTTCCGACTGGGACATTATATTGTTTAGAACATGTTTGGTAAGAAATCTGGATTTGATCCAAAGAATTTAAATTCTAAAAAATCTATATATTTTACATTTCTGATATTTATTTTAAAAATAATGTAGTATTTTATATTATAAACCCAATTCATTTTTTAAAATTAATGTATAATAAATAATAATTGTACAAGTTTTATAAGTTAAGCAGGTTCATAAATTTGATACCATTAACATATGTTCTTGTAGTATTAAAATAGGGCTGATGACTGATTCATCAATCCACTAGTGGCCCAATGATAATGGGCCTTTAGTGGGCCGCAACTTTTGACCATCCACCATAATCCAACACCTTATTTGGTTACTGGTCACCTAAACAAACCTTCATACCCACCCCTTAACCTAACCATGGTTAACTATCCTTACCTCACATTACTCACATTAATTGTAGAGTTTTAAAATGTGTTGTCTTGCTATTGCCTCTGGTTTAACTGATCGTGTTTGTAAGCGGATATTATATATTAGTTTTGAAATTTGTCTATTTAGAAAATGTATATTAGCATTTGAAACCACATCTGTAAAAAAAAAACACAATTAAAAAATGGACTTAAACGTTAAAGATAAAATCCTTAAATCTGAGAATAAACAATATATTCAAAAACTAGAAAATAAAACATTGCTCTAATCTAACGTTGTTTTATGGTTACATGGTCTCCACGAGTTACCTCCATCATCCATACACGGTGTTTTGCATTTACTTGAAATGTAAGAGTAGCACATGACTTCAGTATTTTAAGAAATACTCAATAAGTGATCCCACTATTAAGGTCGTGAAATGGAAACATATGCAACATGAGAGACCTATCATTTAAAACATTATTTCATTCTCCTAGGCGGCTTTCCAGTTCGAGCTAAAGTTGAGTGTGTAGTACTTCTCTATACACGACCCACATGTGCAAGCGTGGACCCACCAGGTGGGTTCACACATCCTCTAGGCCTGTTGGTCAGGCTAGCAATCGATGATGGGCTGTTGCCGAACGCCCAGCGGGAATAACGATCGTCATAGCATCATGGTAAACATGATGGTCATTTCAGTATTATAGTTATACGTGTTCGTACTCATCATAATGAGAAAGTATTTCGATGAACGTGAGCATACAATTATGCATGAGCTCCCCATACTTTCCATCATGGTGTAATAAATAATGCAAGACAACCCTTATTCTTTCATCATATATATTAAACTTGGTAATTATGAATACGTAGTTCTTATACATAATTTCATACCTAACATAGCTTCCACGTCATGGCATATTATAAATTTCCTCATTTCAAAACATATCATAGTACATCATGGCATGTTATAACATAACATATCTTATCTTATCGTAACGTAACATGGTCATTTTGTTTATACCATAATATTATTTTGCATATCATATAGCATAACATAGCATAACATAACATCACATATCCAAGCATATCACCCATATGACACGTGCAGGGCCATTAGACACGTGTCATCATACATAAAGCAATTCTTCTAGCCAAACTGATAGTAGAGTCACTTACTTGGTTGAATATCACACATATAACACGTGTAGAGGCACTGAGCACGTGCCATTATACATAAAACAATTCTTCGAACCAAACCGATAGTAGAGCCACTTACTTGGTTGGATATCACACATGACATGTGCAAGGCCACTTGGACAAGTGTCATCGTACATAAAATAATTTTTCCAACAAAACTGATAGTAGAGCCACTTACTTGATTAGCCTAGACCAAAACTACTACAATCCCTTGAATTCTACCTAAGAGTCTCATAGTCATAAACTAGATTTCTACTATGAAAATTGGTTCACCTAATTACGCATAAAATAATTTAAACATGATCACAAATACTCTTAACTAGCTAAAAAGGTAATCATACTAACGTTAAATGCTTTTGAAGAGTTGAAATTGGTAGAAAAGAGTTTAAACATACTAGACTCAAGCCAAATAAGTCGAGAAATCGACCTAGAGCCGTCAGAAAATTTACTATCCAATCAACTCCAAAACGCTAAAATAGGATGAGAATGATCAATTGTTATAACTTAGTAAGTAAATGGACAATTTTACCATGAAATTTAAGTCCTCATTTTCTCACCCTAATAGATATGGGACAATTTTCTTTTTCTTTTCTTTAAAAATAAAATATGGTTTGAATTAAAGTATATATATATAAATAATGAAAGCATATGGCAAATTCATAGCCTATGAGCCGACAATAATGGTGGGTTTTTAACAAACATATATATCTAATCTATATCTATAATCAATCCTATAAAGATTTGGGATATCATTTCATTTCCCCTTTTTCCCCATCTCTTTCTGTTTGGTTACGGGGATTAATACCTTAAACAAATCACCCATTTGCGCACTTCTAAACTCACTTACGTTCAAATATTTCATGGTGGTAGACATGCATAAGTGCATCGACGTTCGATATGCTCTTAAAATTTAAAATTTGAAATTTTTTATTTCAAAACATACCTTTCAAATTTAAAATTATCTTCGACAATTTTGAGGCTATTTGATTTAATTATTACATTTTTAAAATATACTTTTTTTTTTTTTTAAATCAAAACATTACCAAAATGAAACAAAATGATGTTGTTTGTTTGGGGGAAAATTACAGGAAAGGATGAAATAAAATAATAATAATAATTTTTTTTTTTTGTCTTTTTTAGAATTAAAAAGTAAATAAAATTCCCAAACGTATCGCGGAAGCAATGTCAGTCAAACAGTGGCATTTTTTATAATTACATAATCTTAAATAATTAATAACATATTTTTTTAAATTATATAATAATAATAATAATAATAATAATAATAATAATAATAATAATAATAATAACACGTACCGCCACCTCCTAATCAATTTAATCCTAAATCCCAATAAAATAGTTTTCCACTAACGTGATTTGATTCATATTATAATGTTTCAAAGATTATGAAATCTTCATTTTTATTATTAATAACGTTTATTATATGGTCACAATATCCCTAGAGGACGTGTCACATAAGACAACCTTAATTATTTAATATTTCCCTAACAGCTTGCCTAATCTAATCTTTTCCCCATATATATAATTTCATTTTCTATGCATTTTGGCCTTATACCAACATCAAATATTTATTTAATCATATTTATTATTATTATTATTATTATTTTGTTTAAATTTCTGAGGCGCCAAACGAAGCCACGTGGCCATTGTACACGATATTTTAAATGAGTTTTTATTTATTTATTTTTTACTATAACTTAGAAATAATATGCATATAATTAAATTAAGTGAATTAATTAATTTTGTCACACACTTTATTGGAATGCGTGTGAACCTTGCAAATTTGAATTATTGAAATATAATATAATGATAAAAAGATTAGGATATGATTACTAGAAGATTGAAAGTGGCTTTTCATGCATTTTTTTTAAAATTTGTTTTATACAGATGTTTAATATTTATCTTCGAATTATTATTTTTTATTTTAAATTTAAACTTTTTACGTAAAATATATTTTTTTTAATAAAAAAATAATAATAAAGTAAAAAATAAAGAAATAATTCGGTGTGGCGGCTCACACAAATTCAGCAAATGAAATGATTGTTTTCCCTTAAAACGTGCCGTCCAATACGAGATCTGACAAGAACGTGGGCTCGTGATGGCCAATGATTTCGTGAGAAATCCAACGGACGTGATGAAGTTACGGGACCCACGAGCTCCACGTGTTGCGATCTACGGCGTTCTTGTTAATTGTGAAGCGTGGATGTGCGGATCTGATGGAGACTGGTCCACCGTATGATCATGTGGTTGTTAGACATGGTGTTTGATTCCACGAGCGGAATTAAATGCTAATTATGACAAATCTTCCAATTTAATTTTATTATTATTTACTATTTCAATTAAAACAATATCTTTTTCTTTAAAAAATATTATTATTATTTTAAAAAAAATTTAAATATCATAATTGTTTTGATTTTGTAGGTGCAAAATCAGAATAACAAAAGTTGTGAGGGTTGAAAGTAGAAATTATAAAGAGTAAAAGAGAGCATGGGATTTAATATTGAAAAAGAAGAGGGACGTGGATGCAAAAAGGCATAAAATAAATATAAAAAAAAGGTTATAATTATAATATTTAACCAAAACAAGGCATTACCTCAAATGCAAACAGGACACAACTTTTGCTTTTGTTCACATTTAAAATTATCCCAAAAAAAGGAATAAATAAATAATAAAAATAATAAAAATAAATAAATAAATAAATAAATAACCGACCAAAAGGTATGGGGAAGAAGGAAATTACGAGGAAAAGAGGAGACCAAATTTTAGATGAAGAAGATGACGCAGCAGTGAGTGAGAGAGAGAAATATAATTTTTATATTTAATATCTTTTTAATTTTATCTATAATACGTCAATAAATTAAAAAAAAAAAGTCAAATAAATTAAGAATAAAAGACAGTTAACTTTGTAGTTCCTATGATTGAGTAACTATTAATTATTATTTTTTTATCTCGATTATTTCATGTACTGCTATTATACTCATGTGTCAAATAAAAAAAGCTTACGAATTATAATAATTAAATTGATCATATACATTATATAGATGTGATAATATTTATAAATGTATAAACAAATATATTCCTACCTGTGCTTCAGTCAATATAGGAATATATTCTTTACATTACCTTAACTGGGTGACATGGATCATGCTGAGCTATAATATCAAATGCTTTTCGGGTTACATGAATCATAGTTTTAGATAAATACGATAATCTTGTTGTAATTAGGGTTTTAAATTTTCGTTGTTATCGTCCATAGATTTGGTACCGTTTTTATTTTTATAATGAATAAATGGAAAAAATATAACAAAAATATTATTTATAAGAATTTAAAATTTATTTTGTAATGGCGAACTTGTATCTAAAGAAAATAGTTGATTTTATATTAAATAGTTAATATTAATTTATTAATTTAAAATGAAATACTTTAAAGGAAAAAAAATATTAAATATTTAGTGTGAAAAGAAGGGAAAATGAAGTGTGAACACAATTTGAATGCAAAGAAAAATGGGTTTGTAAAAGAAATTAATTAAATTAAAAAATAAAAGAAAAAAATCATAAAGCAAAAGTGAAAAAGGATAGAGAGAGAGAGAGAGGAAGAAATTTGTCCCCCAGCAATTTCCAAAAAGAGCCATATTTATTCTATGCATCGGAATACACGTGCGAGGTCTACTTTTAGCCGTAGTATCCGCACGTGTAAAGAGTATGATAACAACGTATTCACACTTCACAAATCAGCCGGTTCCCGGTCAGGTAATTTACTATTTATTATATAAATAAATACTTTTTACAAAAAAAAAGGTTCGTTTTATTGAATTAATGTTACAGATGTGTAATTTTCTTAGGCCATATAATTAGTTAAAAAATAATTAGAATTTTAATTTTAATTTTTTTTTTAACGAAATATTATGGAAGGAAATTCGTGTCGTGTCCGTACGAACCGATGACCTACAAATTCCTTTTGAGATTCTCTCTCTTCATTCGACAAACTTTTAAACTCAACCCTATTTTTCTCTCTCTTCAACTGCAAGTTTCTAGAGAGAGAGAAGTGAAAATCCAACAAAAAAAAACAAAAAAAAAAACAAAACTTGGACAAAGGGTTGCAGCGTTCGGCTATGGAGGAGGTGAAGAAGAAGAAGAAGGAAGAGATTATCAAGTCGGAGGATCCTAGCACAAGCGGCGGCGGCGGCGGCGGGATTTTCCCATTTTCAGATAAGATGAGATTAAACGGATTCTTCGATTTCCCAGATGGTGAAAAGTGTTCTGTTGGCTTCCTGGAGATGCTTGGTCTTAATAATCATGAATTCAAGGGCAATTCTTCCCAGGTTTTGAATCCTCCGGCCACCCCCAATCGTTCCTCCTCCGTCTCTTCCGCCTCTACCGACGCCGTTATCGACAACCCACAACAACAACAACAAAATCCCACTAAAAAGTTCGTTTTTTTTTTTCTCTCTTTTCACTATTTTTTTAGCTTATTCAATTTTATAGAAAATGTACTTTATTTATTCTCTGTATTCAATTTAGTTTTATTTGTTTGTGTTGTGCGTTGTGGTGCGATCCTAATAATTTGGTTGGTGGCGGAGAAGATCGAAGAAGAAGGTGAAGAAGAAGAAGAAGGAGAAGAGAGAGAAGGAGGGAAGATTTGCATTCATGACGAAGAGTGAAGTGGATCATCTAGAAGATGGGTATCGATGGAGGAAGTACGGCCAAAAAGCTGTGAAGAACAGCCCTTTTCCAAGGTATGTATGTATATAGATTTATATTTGTTGAATAATTATCCATAAATTTATGTTGTTGTTAGGAGCTATTATCGGTGTACCACTCCAACATGCAATGTGAAGAAGAGAGTGGAGCGATGTTCCAATGATCCAACCATCCTGGTCACCACCTACGAAGGCCAACACACTCACCCAACCCCAATCCTTCTTCCACCCCCGCTATCCACTCCACCCTGCATCCATCTTCCACCCATGCCTTGCCTTCCACCTACCAACAACAATCATGGTTGGTTTCAATTTTCAATTATTTCAAATCGAGTACAACGAAGCATTAAAAGGTCTCAAAATTTTTACTTTTTTAAGTGTTTTTAAAATTTGAGGGGAAGGAAGTCCAAAAGGGAAACCTCAACAGGGATATAATATTTGTTAGTGGTGGACTTGGGTCGTTACAAATAATATCAAGCTAGACACGGGACAATGTGCCAGCGAAAGGGCTGAGCCCCGAAGGGAGTGGACACGATGCAGTGTGCCAGTAAGAACCCTGAACCCTGAATGGGTAGATTGGGTGTAGGAGGTCCCACGTCGATTGGAGAGGGAATGAGTGCCCATGAGGATGCTGGGCCCTAAAGGGAAAGAGTGGATTGTGAGATCCGGTGCTAGACCTAGACCTAAAAGAGGTGGATGGTGAGATCATATAATAAATAATGTTACTGAAAAATTGGAATATTTTACATGACCAAATGGAAAGGACTTTTTTAAATTTTTGAAGAATTAATTAATTAATTTTTTTTTTTTTTAATTTTTAAATTCCAATCAGATGGCGACATTATTGGAGCGATGTGTGATGAGTACACGCAAAACCCGGCGTTCTTGAATTCCCAGCATTTAGAAGCGAATTACACCATAAACAACCTCATAGGAGCAAGGAAGGCGGCGGCCGGAATGCTGCAGCAGAAACGGTTGTGCAACCCAAATGCTACATTTCTGGTAGATCACGGGCTGCTTCAAGATGTGATTCCTGCCCACATGCTCAAACAGGAGTGAATATTCAATATATAATAATATTAGTTGAAGTTCAAAAAGTGGTGTTTAGCTTGAATTTTAGGTAAGGAAGGTAGTGAGTTGTGTTGTTCATAGAAAAGATGTTAGAACAACAAAAACAAAAACCCCATTAATCATTTTGAGGTTCAATTTTTGTTGGTGTCCAACTAAGTCTCTCATTAGCAAAGCAGAGAATATTATTGCGTTTCATCACAAAAATGGAGGTAAAGTTTTAACTTTTGTTGTCATCCTTTATTCAAGATGGAAGCTTGAAGCTGCCTTAGATAACATTTCACTTTTAGCCGCTACTCCTTGTGATACACCGCTTGATGTCAGCGTTGTCTGCTTTGACCTGTTACATATTGCACCAAATGTATGAAAGTTTTAACCTCAAGTATGATGTTTGAGAGTGAAAACTTTGGGATTTGGTACATTTCCATGCAATGCAAAAAGGGTAAATATTATTTTCACAGTCTCTGCTGTACTTTTACTGCCCATCAAAACTCCATAAATTTAGCCTGAGATGGAGGGGGCCCAAACAAACTTCAAAACTTAATCCTAACCTTTCATCTTTTTTTAAAAAAAATTTTTACAACAGAAATTGAAGCAACCAAGAATTAAATCTCAATCAATCGTGGCAATAAATTCACTATTCTACATTTTTTTTTTGTAGAAATTATATTATATACATTAAATGAATGTACTACATATATGCATTCCATAATTAAACGACTTTAAAATATTTTTACAAAAAAAAAAAAGAAAAAAAAAAGAAGCAGGAATTAAATACTTATTACAAATTACTCCATAACAGTTGATGGGAACCAACCTCCGTACCCAATTGTCCGTCTACTGTTGTAGGCACCTGCAGACCACTAAACTATGATTAACCAATTTGAAAACGTCTTAATAAAAAGATATATACAGATCAAGTTGACCTCAAATACAGAGCTTAACGGATTACAAATGAATACTCTCAACTATATCAACAGAAGTTCGACGTATATCTCAAGTACACTAAATTTACAATGTCCTTTAATCTCGTACATGTGAGATCCCACATCGGTTGGAGAGGGGAACAAAACATTTTTTGGTGGTCCATATACTGCACCAAGAGTTTGCAGGATAGATAGTTGATAGACTACATGGAACACCAGCTTTACACGAGCAATCCAAATGTCTAAGTTGCGAGCCGAGCAGCTAACATGTAGTCTTCGTTACCATCCTAATTCACATTGTAATTGCTAGACATTAAAGGATTAATGTTAGTTGCCAACATGATGAACTCTCTTAAATAACCTTCCTAATAACTTGGACAACATTGTTAAGCACAGGCTGGAATAACAACAGGACTTTCTTTGGATTGAAGTCGCATACAATCCAACTCCTGCAGAAATTGAGTATATTAAAGAATTAGAGAGAGCAGAAATTGGATTCTCAAACTAAGTCATTTGCACGTTCGAGAGTGATTTGCACTTCGAATCATGTTTTTAATCAATCCAATCAATTTGATGCTTGATTTTAAACTTTAAAATACGATTTTCATGCCATCAAAACTGATTTTGAATGATTAAAATCCTATTTCAGAGTGATTTTGGACATGACAAAATATAGCTGGAACAGTTATAGTGAATGCAAGGGCAAATGTATGTATGTAAATGTATATGTATGAATGAATTCTAACTCGTACAGCTGAGGAAGATTGGACTTCAAGTTTTTGACTCGAGATTTGGCTGAGGCAGCACTTCTGGAGATGAGAGACCTGCTAATGAAGAATGAAGCTGATGGTTCGATTTTTTAAGCTTTTCCTGCCTCAATTGTTGCTCAAACAAGGTAAACTCCTCTGGTTTCTCCCACTAAGGACCAATTTTCAAAGGTATCTATCATAAATTGCACCACAAAATAGGAAACAACCGTGGAAAGGCGGATGGATGAAGACATAAAGCTTACCAAACTTTCATAGGTTAGGTGATACAGTTATAATAGTATTTGAAACCGTCTGGGCAGCTGTGTTCACTCCAATCACACTCCAAAGGAACTTCTACCCGAGAGCTTGGACGCCTCCGAGGTGATTTGGGAGTACCACTAGAGGTTTGAACGCCACGTGCACTAGGAGGCTGCACAAGGACATAAATGAGAACAAACACAAGTTACCATGACAATATGACATTAATGACCTCTTCAGTAATTTTCCGCACAGTCAAGTTTCAACCTTTTAGGATGTCAATCATGTCATAATCTTTTACTTCAATGTAACTACAAGGATTTTATAATTCAGATCACCTTCGTACCGTATTCTCATGAACCTGTAAATTCTGCTGCAGATGTGAATCCTGCTAGGGCTGTTGACAACGCTCCTGATTCTGCATCTTAGAAAAATCAGTCTACATTGGAGGCTGACAAGCTTGCTGTGTTGCTTGCATTGGTTGAGATGAAATTTGACCAAAGATGATGAAGGTTCTTGTATTTGGGGGGTGGTCTCTGTACAGCATTGGGAGCCAAAGGGGCATGGGATGCCTCTTGGGAAGCATTCCTTGGTGATCCTAAGATTGTAGAATTTTGTTGTCCAGGATATGAATTATTAGGAAAACATCCTCCAGCAGGAGGACCAAGAGGAGGGGCTCAGGTCTAGAAAAGGTTAAAACAACAAGAAAACAATTTATGTTATCAAATTAGACAAAAGGAACCGAGTACACGATATACCTAAACGGTTGAGGAGGATGACCAAATCTCGGACTGTCTGAAATGTTGTTGCCTCTGTTGAGAGAGAGAGAGATGTTTAACGATTGAATATTGACACAGCCAACAAGACCAAAAAACATAAAACAATAGTTATCATGCCAAATAACCTATATTATATCTGTATATCATGCAAACGTATGTATGGTCAAAATGTTTGTTCGACACATTTATGAAACATAAACGCCTAACGCCATGATATAAAAAACTAATTATTGTTAGCTCACGTCGCAGCAGTGCAAGAGATATCCATCTAGAGGGTTTGTCACTTTCATACGGGGAAACAGATGATATCATCGGCAGCAGGCTAGAGCATAGCATCAAGACATTGATAGAACTACTCATTTTGGTTCACCACCCTTAAAGAAATGAACATTCAAGTTGAGAGGTAGCGGACTCGGGGGAGGGGAAGCATACAAGGTTCAGGAGAGTTGGTGATGAGATAATTGAATTATTAAGGGGTTCCCTACATAAAACATAAAAATAAAAATATTGAAAAGAGCCAAGTGATGAGGTAATTGATTAAGGGGTTCCCTCTTATGGGAAGCAATCAGAATCATATGCACCTTGGTCATGCAATGCTCAAAACATAGAATGCAAGAACGAAGTAGACAACAATGCTCAACTACTGCTTTGCAAAGTGTAGCCTTGCTAAGACGCAAATAATACAGCACAGATAAAGAAGAAATACGTCGAAGTGATGCAACGGGAAGTCAGAAATGCCAGAAACTTACCAAGGCGGTCTCTTTCACTATCAGCATATTTCACATTCATAGGTGTCAGTTCCTGTTATAAAAAGAATAATAAGAAAAGTTATTATGACATCAATTGAGTTACCTACATATTATAAGAAAAAGCAAAAGTGACTCACTAGTCATTTATTGATTTATTTTGATCGGAAACGTACTTTCAAAATAAGATCAAAAGTGTTCCATATAATATGTTCGTCAATCGGCTATAAACAATAACTCACTCCAGGAAAAGTATACTGATTGTCCAAAGCACTGATTGCCCTGTCTGCTTCAACCGAGGTAGCGTAATTCACAAAGCAACTACCTGAAGAGGAAATCATAGATCTGCTTTAATGTTATTTTTATGAACGACAGCATAAAGCCAGATGCAGTAACCAGAATCCATTTGGATCTTAACAATAAAAGATTATTCATATATACCGAAGCTGTTTTTTAGAACTGACATTTCAGACATAGAACTTCGATTAAAGATGATATCCAAGAAGCGTGATAAAGTCAACTTAAACATAAATAAATAAATAAACAAGAATTAATAAGTGTTTCTCAGAAATCAAGGAGGAATAAGATAACAGTGATCCAATAAATTAGAGTTTGCATTGACAAGGGGAAGCTTCACTTTGGATTCAACTCGAAGTACTTGTCAGGATATATTGTGTTATCCAGAGTGTCGTGCTTCCTCATTTCCAAAAGGCAAGGTCGTCACCAGACTCAGTTTTCGCTAACACTCCGTGCAAAAGTATTGTAAACAAACCAAAACATGACAATTCCACATAATTGTACGCCAAAAGTATGAAAATCAGAAGTGAGCATATAGATACTCTAATCAACCCGTTAAACGGCAGAAGGATTAAATGGAATTAAATTTAAAACGAACAAAAGACCTTTCTGTTGACCAGTTGATCTCGACAATATCTCCATGGACTTCAAACAAAGGACGAATCTGAAACAAATTTTTTAATATTTTTCAGTTATGATCAATGACAAGAGATAAGATCATCAATCTTCCTTCCCAAAGAACTACTTGCCTACAAAGTTATATGAATTGGCAAACCGTGGAAATTAAAACTTACAGCTTCTTCGGTTCCTGTTCAGGGAACTTGTGCAACATACAATTTCACGAGGCCACTAGCCTCAGCATGATCTGAAATATATATATCTCAATGACATTCCTTCTAAACAAATTGCTCCAAAGAAAAGCAATATCAGATAGTTGATGAACTAAAAAGTTTCCCTGTGCCTTATGTTAAATGATGGACAATAGAATGAGTATTCTGATGTTCTTAGAGTAGATCTCGACTTATTGCTTTAAAATCTTGGAATTCTTGAAGAAAGATAATTGGCTGAAAGTAGCTTTTGATGAATTAAGAGTGCCAAAGAAAAACTTCTAAATTGAAAAAAGCCCAATAACGAAAACAATGTGAGCTACATTTTCTACAATCTATAAGAGAAATCTTTAAGTTCAGTTCATGGTTGAGCTGGGAATTTTAAGCTCAGCTACGACAGGTAATTAGCTCAATTAGGATTAGAAGTGCAAGATACATTCCACGTTCTATATTACTGTAAAAAACCAAAGAAGCTATTTTCGACGTTTCATGTTTCACCAAACATTTAATACCTGCAGGAACCGTTCTGTCGGAATGGATTCTAGGCCTTTTACGCCCCAAATTTGCATTCTGATTCCCACAATTCGGCCTCAAACCGCCGTTTCCAAACCCCTCACTCATCTCGCCGTTAAAGTGCGTCTGAGGACGATAATCCGGGGGATGATTGTGGAACTCCGGATGGTTCCAGTTATTCTGCTGGTGCGGTGGCGGGTGCTGGAACGGAGGCTGGTGCTGCGGCGGTGGTGGCGGATGGTGCGAGTACTGTGGGGGATAATTAGGCTGGCCAAAAAGGGGTCCGGATGGTGATTGGGGTATTGAACATAAGGATCAAACTGGTGGTTGAAATTGGGGCAGTGGTCGTCGGAGGGCCATGACGGTGCGGGCGGTGGCTCTCCAGTTTTCAAGAATTGGAACCGAACAGCAAAAATTTAGTCGAGGCCTGAAAATGATGAGGCGATTGAACGTGGAAGACGAAGACAAACGATGGGAGATGACAGAGAGATGACCACGAAAACTTCGGTGCGGGTTTCCGCATAAGATCATCCGGAAAATACCCTTATCCATCTTGACCTTTAATTTCCAAGTCACCGGTACACATTTTTTTAATTTTTGTAAATAACAAACATGTTTCAAAATAATTATAGATTAATTTTGACGGTCAAGATTGAAAGTGTAATATTAGATATTAAATTAGTTTTGAGTAATTAAAATCATATTATTAGGTAATTTTAAAATTACACCCAGCGGCTGAGTTTAGTAGTACATGAACTTTCCTCATAACCTTCTAGAAACTTCCCGTACGAGGAGTCAAATGTCAATACGCCAAATCACAGGGGCGTATAGGTAATTTAATCAATATCATCAAACCGTTCAAACCCTATCGAAATCACTGGTTTTATTCCGCGGTAGTTCGAGCCATATAACACGGACCCCCTCCCTCTCCTCCGGCAGCTTCTTCACTCCGGCGACGAGGTATTTATCATTCCCCTTCGTCTATTTCGTCTTGTACATTCCGGTCTTCAGGTATATTGCTTTCTTTCGCTTTTCTCTTCGTTGTTTTTCTTTCCCTCTTCCGATTTCCGCTCCTCCTTCACGTCTACCGGAATATTTGTTGCCCTCAGCAACAATTTCTCTCTAATTAGCCCTTCTCTTCTCCTCCCCTTCTATGTTGCCCTGGTTTTTTCTTTCCGATCTCTATTGGTCTCTTTATCTCTCTCCGACAAACCTTTCTCTTCGTCCCCGCGTTGTTCTTTACATGTTTTCAGTTTTGCTTCAATCTCAAGTTCGTTATTCGTAGTAGCTGACTCTAAATTTATGCTTTGATATTTGATGCTGCGACATTGCGTCTTTGTCCTGATGTTATTTACTAATTTAAGTGTTCAATGTTTTACTCCGGCGATGATGCGTTCCACATTCTCTCTCGCCTTCTTCCGGCCAAAGGGAGTTGTGGCGTTGGATTGTGAGTTGCGAGTGGAAATGAAAACATTGCCCAAGTTATTGCGAGTTAGTTATTAACCTATATCTGAACCTAAATGTTAGAATTAGGATATGGGTAACTGTCTGATGGGATACCCAGTGAGATTTTCTTCTTCTGGTTTATTTCCTTCTCTCCGACAATGGTACTGTTAGGTTTTACGTGCATCTAATACAACTGACGAGGGTTATGAATGTCTCTTCATTATCATTAGACAGTTTTTTTGAACTTCTCGCAAGTATAACACATTTTCCTTCCTCCCTATCTAATACTAGCTGTTTATTCTATTGTCTTTTCCCAATTCAAGAGTTCTTAGTCTGAAATGGGAGATGGGTATTTTTTTCTCACTCTGGTACGCCTAACTTGCCGGTTGACATTTTTCTGGACATTGATTAGTGGTGGTTACGGGTTTTTGGTGATAAAATGCAGGTGCTCGACTGAATTTGCTCTTCTTTTGATGGCGAATTCACCAGATGCAGATGCGGATGATGACTTTAGTGAACTCTACAAGGAGTACACTGGCCCTCCACGATCGACCTCTGTCCCTGCACAAGAGAAGATGAGTACAAACAAAAGGTCTCATGCAGGTTCAGATGAGGAGGATGAACCTCGTGATCCCAATGCTGTGCCAACTGATTTTACCAGTCGAGAAGCGAAGGTTTGGGAGGCCAAGTCAAAGGCTACAGAGAGGAATTGGAAGAAGAGAAAAGAGGAAGAAATGATCTGCAAAATATGTGGAGAATCAGGCCATTTTACTCAGGTATAATGGGTACTATAAACACTTTATTGATCTCGTTAAGTTATTGCACATAGATTTTTCACAACTAGAGAGGAGCTCTGTTTTTTAATCTCACTTGTATATCAGGCTGTTTTTGAACTCATTTTGGAACACAGGGATAAATCATTTTGAGGGGGAGGTTATGTTTGTATGATTGACCTTTTAGCATTCTATGAAACAACTGAAATTCCTTCTAGCATATTAAAACATTTTAAAGCTCATTTTTGTACTTTTATTTTGTTCTATTTGTAGTCTTCTTTCAAGTCTATATATAATATGTTTTTTCTGTGGGCCACGCTACATGTAAGGATCTGGAACTTGAACGTGAGAAGTTTATTCAATTGCTAGCTATTTAATCCCTAGGAAGTCGAGAGACTTGCTCTCCTTGGCCCACTACTCTTTATATTTTGTTCTCCTACCGGATCTCTTCCATTCCTTCATAACTGACTGAACTTCTTGTGTATGAACTCTTGAATGATCATACAACTTCCCTGTTATCCACCAAACCAACCTTCACCTTATCTTGAGGCAGAATGGAGCACGTAGCTGACTCACAACTATGAAGGCCCAAGTGGCTTCATGGTTTTTAAGCTGCACACCCAAATACCACTTGATATACCATTCTATTGATGCTGTTTGCGCAAAATTGCAAAAAGCTCCATTCAAAATTTTGAATTGGGAGTCGATCATGGAGGCCAAGTAATAAAAAGGTTTCACTTGTAGTCACACCAATGATGTTACTTCGGAAAAAAAAAGATTCTAGAACATATTCACCAGATGATTGGTGAGAATGTCTAAAATATAGTGATTAGGTATAGAATCATATCTTTGATGAAGCATGGTTCTCCATCAAATGTATTCATACAGACGTACATGGAGCAAGGATGAGAGAGAGAGAGAGTAGGGAGGGGGAAAGAGAGAGTACATACAATAAAATCTCTACAAGCATTGTCTAATAGTTGAAAGTTATCTCTCTCTCTCTCTCTCTCTCTCTCTCTCTCATGCACTCACATATAGACGTGTGTGATGTGTGTGTGATTGCTTGCGTGCAAGGGGGAGGCAATGAGAGTATTTGGTGCTTCATGACTTGTTTTAATTGAAGGATAATTTTCTTACGAGAACTAGACCTACTGGAACTTATTTATTTTCTTTAAAATCACAACTCTTTCTTCGCATAAAAGGAGAATTCAAGTGGGTTATCATTGTTTTAACTAATGGTACTTTGCAATTTTTGTTTATGTATAGGGATGCCCTTCTACCTTGGGATCAAATCGTAAATCTCAAGATTTTTTTGAAAGGGTACCAGCCAGGGATAAACATGTGAGAGCACTTTTCACTGATAGAGTAGTACAGAAAATTGAAAAGGATAATGGTTGTAAGATCAAGATGGATGAGAAATTCATAATTGTTAGTGGCAAGGACAGGTTAATTTTGAAAAAGGGAGTGGATGCTGTCCACAAGGTAATAAAGGAGGAAGGCGATCAAAAGGGTTCTAGTTCTCATGTGAGTAGATCCAGGTCACCTGAGCGAAGCCCAGTTGGTTCAAGGTCACAACGCTCTGATGTCCATGGATCACATTCTGGTCCTACAAATGCATCACAATTTCAACCCAGGTATAGCAGACAGGAGAAGGTTGTTGAAAATCGTGTTCGTGATGATCTGCAGAAATATTCAAGGGGCTCGGTTCAAGGTAGGAAAAGCATAGGATATGTTAAAGACATCAATAGAAAGCTGGTAATTCTATGTTGTAGCTTGTAGCTTTGTTTTCTCCATATTTGTATAAATAATTTTCTCTCTTTATCTCCTTAACAATGTTATTTCTTGCTTATATTTGTTTGCAGCACGAGGTAAGTTCTTCTGTTCAAGCTTATATATGCGACTCTGAAGTAATTTTCAGGGATAGGATCTGAATTGGTCAGGTTGTCTTCAAAACAAAATAATTTTATGAACAGGAATCCGGGTTATTTTTCCTCCTATGGTTTCTTCATATGATTTTATATTTTTATGATGTTCACTTTGGATTTTGCCACGTCATAAGCTAGCATTAATATATTTTAACATTGCTCTTCATTTATTTTGAAGCTTATGGCAATGACAGAGTTAGAGGTCGTTCAAGCCACTCCAAGTCTCCAGCTAATCTGCCTTATTCTGGCAGCTCGTTTAGTTCATATGATAGTTATCAGAACAAGAGTGCATATGGTAGAACCGAAGGATGGGATAGTGAAAGAAGAGGATCTGATTTGCAATCTAGTCGTCAGTTTGAGTATCCAGCTTTTCCCCAGTCTCTTGAAGAATTGGAGATGGAATATAAAAGAGAAGCAGCTGAACTCGGAAAGATTCGAGATAAAGAAGAAGATGAAGAAAATTATAAACACCGTGAGGTATGGATCTCCTGTTACTGCAATCATACATCGAATGGCAATTGGTGTATTTTTCTATTTTCCTATGTTGCATTTGGATATATTTACATGACAAAATTCCTACATTTCGTTATTTTAATTTCAAATTTGTGGTTTTTACTTATGGTTCTATAAAAAGACTATAAGGGAGATGAGAGAGAACTACACGAAGAAATTGGCTCATTTGAGGGGCACACATGCAAAACAATGGGATGAGTTTCTCCAACTTGATGCCCAAAGGCGTCAGCAACAAGTGCACCAGCAAATGGCCGCTTCAGGTTTTGCTGGTTATAAGCAGCATAACTATTCTGAATACGACGGTGGATCAGTCAATTCCCATTACGAAGGGGCTAATTTAGCGGCCCTCGATTCAAGGAGCAAGTATCAGAATCATATGGAGAATTATCCTTCAAGGCCTCATGGTAATTTTGGGGAGTTCCAGCGTCAGAGGCGTGATGATTACGGGAATGCTTACAAACGATACTAATTTGTTAACCAGGAAGTAAGTTGGTAAGTAGTCTAACCCTTCAGCCAAATTAAAAGGGCTTTAGTTATCTCTATCTTTTTGGTTTGGCCGTATGGCTGGCAATACGTAATCTCCATACCCAATTTCATATTACTCCATAGAGTGCGTGCGTGGACTCAAGACCATGCCCATTAGAAGGTTATTTTGACGTCTTCCGTGTGCAACTTTAATTTACAGCAAATGGCCGCTTAGCCAGCAATAGCTTTAATTTCATTCCAAAATTTTCAGGATTTGGATCCATCTTGGGTAGGCATAATGCATGGAGGAACATCTAATGAAAGGTAAGTATGTATCTTACGATCTTGAACCGAGTAGATAAGAATGGTATGCATTCGTGCAGCCTACTTCCAGTTGTTTTTGTCATTAAGCTTGATAGTTCGGCTGGTTCGGAACTTGTTGTAAACAGTGGCATGGAATGTCATCTTGGATTTATTGGTCAGCTGGAAGTTCATGTGTTCTCATGAATGATTGAGATTTTGAATTAGTTTTGAATATCACCTTGGCATACTTTTGTTTCTACTGTTTTCCCTATCTGGTTGTCGAGCAGCAGCGGAATGACTGTATTCAAGCAGTCATTCACAGCCATGGAAGCTTAGGATAGTTTTTCGGTCATTAAGTTTACCAACTTGTTACCACGACTATCCAGGCTTGAGAGCGTTGGATCGTTTACTAGTTGATCTGTTTATAAATCAGTATGTTGGACAGTCTATAGATTATGTTTATATGCTTCTCTGAAACTGTAAATTCTTTTCCAGAATTCCACAACCATAACCCCATAGGCATGCCATGCACACGGTTCTTCATGATTCACATATGTTCTTGGCTGGAAAATGAATGTATTTTGCTGTAGTGAAAAGAGGAATCCTCTCATCCTTAATGTATGGTGTTATTTTGGCTTTCTTCTTCATTTGAAAAAGGCATATGGGTTTGATAGTTTTTAATCTTTAGAAATATGACTGTTAATTTGAAGAATGTTTCTGGAAAAGTAGGGGAAGAAGTAGATGTAAGTTGAAGCATTTGGTAAACAGGATATTGATCAAGATGTTATTGAAGTCCGTGGAAAATATTACAGTTGCCTTTGTCATTGCCCAATATTATGGTTGTGAGCAAACGATCAATATTCTGCCATGACAAACATGACGAAGATACGTTGGATTCTCTTTTAGATAGGTCGATTTATTTTATTTTTAGTCCCAATTTTCTTTTTCTTTTAAAAAATTTAGAAGGGGAGAGAAATGTATTGAAAATTACAATGGAAGTACATATCCCAATTATATGTTTAATGATAGAATAATATCTATTTGTATCGTCGTATCTAAGGGATTTATGGGTTCGGGAAGAGCTTAAATTTTTATCTCAATTTTAATTCAAACACGATACGGAGATCCATGTTCCATTTGATTTTTAATCTTTTTGGTTTTTGAAAATGGAGTTTATGAATGAATCCAACTTTTCAAAAGCAATATAGTGAAAATTGATCAAGAACTCGATGTTTACTTAGGAAACATTAAGATCAAGATTGAGATACGATAAGAAAAATAAGCAAAGCATCGATTTTTTATTGGTTTTAGGTCATTGGATGATATTTTTTAATTCTCACCATAGTATATGAGAGAGGCGCTGCCAAATACTATTTTGAATCGATGACATGTTATTATTAAATATATTTGTTTTCATCATCACAACCAAAGTGAAGAACCCACGTTTTATTCATCATGTTTAAAATTAAAATTAAAATTTAATTTAATGCAACGTGGGTACCTTTTTCATTCCAAAAACAAATGATTGACATTGCTATAAAAAAAAAGGCAATATTTTGGTGTCATCTCCTAAGCAGGTATAAATCTATTTTAATTAATTTTTTTTTTTTTAAAAGAAGGCTAAATTATATATATGTAAAACTCTTAAACGTAGTAATTTATTAAAAAGTGTTCATATTTAAAAAAAAAAAAAATTGTAATATTACCATTGGTCTTTCAAAAAAATTTGTATATGTATATTTCAAATTGAGAAATAGGAAGGTATTTAATGAATCGTTGTTGGACGACGAGAAATGGGTTAAATAGTTTAAAATGGCATAAAAGAACCACTTTTAGAATGTACAAATGCTCTTTAGGCGCCGCGCCCCGCAATTTCAGATCTGAAAGAGATCTCTCTCAATTTTCTTCTCTCATTTCACGACCTGGGTTCTCTCTCATTTCACGATCTGGGTTCATATCCTCAGTTTTATTGTTATTGTTTTTTAATCCCCCTGATCTCTTTTTCGGCTTTTTCTTGTTTGTTCATGTTCCAGTTCGATCCCTTCATGGACTCTAGCTTGAAAATGCCGGAATTGGCTTCTTCTTATTGATTTACTGTTTGTCGGTGAGTTTTTCTTTCTCTCCTGAAGAGTAAAATAATAATTGTCGAAAAAACTGGTCGAATCCCCTACCCTTTTCCTCCTACTGCAAATGTTCTTCATTATGATGAGTACGGTGTTTTCATTGTATGCTCTGTTGTCTGGTTTTAATGAAATCAGGTGGAGAAACGAACTCCACTCCTTATTTCATTCATTTTCTGATTTTCATTTGTCATTCGTGAAAGAGAACTGAAAAAATGGGGTGGGGGTAGGGGGGATTCCTTATTTGATTCAATTTGTACTTTTCCTTGTGCTTCTATCTAGTCATTGTGGTTAATACTATCAATGTAAATTTGACTGGACATGCTTATTACTTAAGTTTTAATTAAGTTTGTGTGATGGGATTAGTAACTAATAGATAATGGCCATGTCATAGCAACATTCTTGAATGTTGTTATGGTATCGGAGGACAAAGAAGAAGTATGATTCGAAGTTTAAGGATGTCATTGGCATTTTATAAAGTTTAGGAAGTAAATGAACTGAACAAAATGCTCAAAGTTTATGGTTACAATTTTCCGTGTATAGAAATGTGTTTTAAAGTTGTTTTGGGTTTATTTTTCATAAAAGGATTCTCAGAAGTGTTAAGAAGATGAGAAGAAAAGAAGACCCCTTTGATTCAGGATCCTGGTAGAATGAATGCCCTGTTGAAATGGAAAGTAAAACTTCTTTAGATGGGCAGTTTAGATTATATGGCTACAGAAGATAGAGAGTTTGAAATAGATCTTGAAGGTGGTGGTTATACTAGCGAAGATGATTTGAGCAGTGAAACTGACTCAACATCCAAAACGCATGCTAGAAAAACTTTTAGCAGGCTTCGAAGCGGGGTTCTGTGTGCTGATGGATCTATAAATCGAAGTGGTAGCTTTGCTTCCAGTAGTGATTCCACCAAGCTTGTTAAGCTAGGTGTTGATGAGAATGTGCAGTTGTTGATGGGCAGTTTAGAGGGAGAAAAGAGAAGAGAATTTGCAGCTCTTGTAGAGAAGAAGAAGAACGTGAAAGAGAAGATTAAGAAGGGAAAGGTTCACAAGCCACCACGACCCCCACGGGGTCCGTCGTTGGATGCTGCTGACAGGATATTTGTTAAAGAGATCGCCGAGTTGGCAGTGAAAAAACGTGCCACAGTTGAGCGAATAAAAGCTTTGAAGAAGATGAAAGCAGAGAAAACATCTTCATCCAACAGCAGCTTACCTGCCTTATTTATCACATTGCTTTTCTTTGTAATCATTATCTTTCAAGGTATGGGGTAGTTCAAATTATATTTTTCTCCAACTTTTCGATACGTCCGTGACTGTACTTCTTTTTCCTTGTTTGGCATGGCTATTAGGAACAATGCATTGATAGTAAAAACCTTGTACAGAACCAACCAAGGAGAGTTTGAGATACCCTTTCACCTTCAAATTTACTATAATTGCTAAAAGCTCTCAAATTCACATTGTGCCAACAGGAGGATAGTTCTGAAGCATCTAATGTATTCTCATGTTTGTAAAAATCTCCTTGCAGGAATGAGTGCTATAGGCAGTGTAAGGGTATCGGAGTCTCCTGTGGCTTCCGGTGGTGGAAGCGCAAGCTTGATTGTTCAGAATTTGCCTCAATCTTCCCCTAACGTTAATGGAGCTCAATCCCATGTTCTCAAGTCAGTTTAGCTCAATCTCTACATGGTTCATTGTAGTAAACTCTTATGTTTGTGTGTCATTCATGTTAAATCCATATCTCTGATGCAGTTTTGCAGGAAATCAAACTTCTGACCCTGCTACCATAGAAGGGAGGTCAGTGGAAGAGTTGAAGAACCATTGAAGTTTAGTGTCAATAATCTGGTAAATTATCGCCATCTCCTTTAGACTGAAATTTTCATGCCATATAATTTGATTGAAGGCTTCTGATCGTGTTGGCATCTGTAAATATGGCAAGGCCTCAAACCTTAAATTCTCTTTTGATAGGCTTTTCTTGTACAGAGAGAGTTCACATAATTTGATCCATAATATCTTTGCTATAATCAAATTGGCTCGCCCTAGAACTTAGTTAATGGACTTCGTGGTTCAAGACTGATTAAATATAGACATAAGGGTGCTGAGGCTTGATTAAGAATCTCGAAAGATCTTTTTCAGCTTACTTTGCTATAATGGACCGTTAGATTAGCAGGGTGCTACAGATTGAGGAAATGAATGTCATTTTGTTTTTGAGATTTCCATGGTAGGAGAATGTTTATTTTGACCCTAGTAAACGTGACACCTCTCCAATTGTTAGGAAGATATCTGGAAAAATATATCTAAAATCATACAAAGTTCGACGAACAAAGTATTGAAATCAAGTTGTAAACTTGAACGTAGTTCATTCAGTCGAGATATTATGGTCTCAACTAAAAAATGAACTTCAAAAGTGACTCATACTCGGTCACATACATGGAAAAAATTAATGAAACAAAAACTATATTCTTGCACTCTCAAAAGTGACTCATACTTCCAACATTATTTCCCAAGAAATGGATATTAAACTTGTTAAATGGAATAAAAGCTCGAGTTCTTGGTAAAGAGAAGTGGAAGAAAAACCTCCTTTTATAGTTGTAAAATTGCTAGAAACGTTGCAAAACTCACCTTTACTACTCTCACAAGACAACCTTCTAACCCTCTAAGCTCTCTATTATATATCTAATTCTATCTGATCCCTTGGTCAAACCTAAGGTGGTTATATATAAGACATTAAATTTCCGTTGACATGTTAACATTTTCATCGACATTTCTACATGTCTATGAGTTAGACATTGATCTCCTTAACTACTCTCACAAGACAACCACCTAACCCTCTAAACCCTTTATTATTTATCTGATTCTTATTGGCCACCAAGCTAACGTGTGGCTGTTCTATACATGATATTGAGTTTTTGTTGACATGTTGACATTTATTAAAAAAGTGTACCATCTTAATTATTAATTAAAAATATTTTTTAATTTGTTGTCTTTGTAGTATTCTAAATATATCCATCAACATATTAAACGTTGGTCCTATAATCAGTTTTGATCAAAGATGATCTTTAAATTTTTTTAGGAACTTAAACAAAAGTTTTCCAAAGAAGATGGTAGCTTTTTAATATATGAACTTATTTTGTAACCCTTCCATAGAATGAGGTCTACTGAAGCATCATTCAACTACCATACTCCCATCTGTCAGTGAACCCACATAGTCCTTAATTTGCGAGAAGAAGAAAAAAGAAAGAAAGAGATGTTTCTTTGTTACTACAACCAAATGGTTTTGGATGTATGATTTTTAGTTCAGACAGATCAGCTGTGCTTCAACTTCATCACCTCTTTGCCTCCAAGTTTTTATATTCTTCGTTGATTTGCACCTGCAACATTAGGGAGCTTTAAGTGACCTCAGTTTTGGAGAATTCAATCTATAAAAAACAGAGTTTTTCAACCGACCTCGTAGTGTTTGAGTAGATTGTTTCTCTTCTTTTTCAAAGTTGCTGTCACCAGATCGTTTTCGATGTCGAATGGGTGTGATTCTAACACAACTCCTTTGATGTATTCGAAACGTTTCAACTGATGTGAATCAAAGACGTTGAGTTTGATTAAGTGAGAAGAAAGAAAAATTTATAGTTTCATAGCTACTTAATTGCCATTGGATTAGATTTCTTGTTTAAGCAAACGTAATACCTTGTTTCTTTCAGCTGTTGAAGTGAGCTCAGAGAGAACATAATTTCTGAGCTGTTCAAGAGAACTAAGCTCAGAGAAAGAACACAAAAAGCCATTAGAATTTGCCCATTTCTTGGTGTTTTCCTCGTGTAGAACCACCACTGCAACTAGCCTTGATTTGAAGCTATTCCCATAGATCCATATCTTTGGAAAGATTATATCAAAGAAACTCAAATCACCAAATTGTAATTTAGTTTTAGAAAGAGACTCAAAAGGACAATTCGAAACTTACATCCTCGACGATCGGGGTATTCGTGTAGACATTTTCTAAGTATTCGAGTGCTATGTATTCTCCTTGGGAAAGTTTTATGAGATTCTTCTTCCTGTCAATGATCTTCACAACCCCATTGGGTAAGATTTCGCCTATGTCTCCTGAAGTAGTAGAAGAATGGAAGAAACAAGTTAAATAGCAATGAATTATCAGACAAGAACAAGAGAGGGAAGTGATGAACCACCTGTGTGAAACCAACCATCCTTTATTGCCTCTTTGGTTAGTTCAGGGTTTTTGTAGTATTCAGTGAAAACAGACTTTCCTCTCACACATATTTCACCACATGGACGATCCCCAAGAGGATTGTAACCCATCTCTGGAACCTCCTCCAACCGAAGGTCATTGAATGGAGTAACGCTCCCAACGGTTCCGAGCATACACATTTCATCAGGAAAGCCAATAGTTGTTGGTCCACAAGTTTCAGTCAATCCTAAATGTTACCATACATTGCTGTTCTTAATGTTTGAACAAGTTTTAAACAGTATGTTGCATTGCAATATAAATCATTAGCAACAATGATGACGAGGAAACTCGTTAAGCATATTGCAACGAAGAATGGAGAATCTTTAAACTAGGAATGTGCCTAAAAGCTACCACTAAAGCTGAACTATAGTTTTTCTGTAGCTAGTGATCTTTACCATATCCTTGGATAAAAAAAGCACAACATGTGACCCTCAGAAACTCTTCCACTTCTGAGCTTAAGGCTGCACCCCCAGATATTATTAGTCGAAGGCGGCCGCCTAATCTAGCTTTCACCTGAGTTCATACAAGTTTAGTGTTAGGGGATAATCAAGTTAGTCATGGACATGTAAGTAGTTTGAAATGACTTTTCAAGTGCACAACAAAAAAAGCTTTTTAGGTGAAAAAAAGTCATTTCAAATAGATTCTTAGAGTGATAAGGAACTAGAAATTGAGAGGACGTAATAGATTAAGAGTGTAGGACTCGACCTTCCTGAATGCCAAGAAATCTGCCAAAGGGGATGCTTCTTTCTGCTTGTATCCTCTATTCATCCATGAAAGTTTGCTGCAAGTTCAGCATAAATATGATTCATCTTTGATCTTATAAGAATCTTGTAGAAAAGAAGCAAACCACAGGCACTGAAAGATCAAGGTTGACTTACTATCTATAGAGCAAATCAAAAGCCTTTCTTCTCACTGGATTGAGTACTTGTACAGCTTGTTTGATTCCTGAAATATATATTTCTTAATTTTGCCTTGTTAACAAGTTATGAATAGTAACAGAATTACAGATAACAAGCAGTGTTTTCGTGCCTTCCTGAATCCTCTCAAAAACTCGAGGTACTCCGACTATAAGCGTCGGCTTTAACTCCATTAGATCTTCTTTTATTGCATTAAGATCCTTCATAAAACAAATGAGAAACAAAAATGAGCTGTCCTGATCATCTCTTCAAAGAAAATTTGTAAAGCAAAGATCTGAATCTGGTTCAAAAGGGGATGCCATGAAAAATACAATACCCCATGGTAGTAGCCAACAGATGCGCCTTTACGAAAGAAATATTCCTCGACCGTTCGGTCGAGGATATGAGCTAGAGGCAGGAATGATAGATACACATCATCCTCTGTCATCTGTTGACAAAGGAAAAAAGCTTTGGAAGTTAAAAGAAAATGCAAGCCAGCAATAATCCTGAGTTTGATAAGGGGACTTATCTACCTTGTCTTCAAACTGCTCCATGTAGATATCAACTCCTCTAATAAACGTTACTAAGGTTTCATGTGTTAACACAACACCTTTAGGAGTTCCACTAGTTCCACTTGTGTACATAATCGTGCAAATGTCGAGAAGTCGTGGAGGAGTGATCTCAGAAGGATTTTCTTTTCCCTGATACAAAGTAGATTCATGCGTCAACTCCAACGTATAGTAAAGGATGCTAAAACGTCATTTAGATTTAAAACCGACCAGGCGAAAGAACTCGTCCCATGAGTATGGTTTCACCCCATTGTCTGCTGCTGAGATCTTATCTTCCTCCTTGAGTGAAGTAAAGCAGACAACAACTACGAAAGTGAATCGAAATAGGTCAATTGGTTCAACGATTGCTAGAAAACCATCTTATATTCATCATTCTCACCTTTCAGCCTCTCAGGGTTTGTCCTTTCAGACTTTAATAGCTGCAAAATGAACATTGAATATCAACCATGTCTAGTAAGTGCCTCTTTTTTGGTTTAGATTGAGATGTGAAAGCATATTATATTAACTAGAAAGCTATTCTTACTTCTTTTGCTTTCTTATCTTGGACGAAAACGATATCGATCTCTGCATGGTCTATAATGAAGTTAACAGCTTCATGTCCTGCAATTCATTTAGCCTCTTCTCTATTAGTTTAAGAATCAACAGGAAGTTCAACTTGAAGTTATTACTTACAAAGAGATGAAATATACCAAGGGTATCATAGAGTGGCACACAGATCATACTGTGGGCATTGCAGGCCTACACGAAACATTTAGAGAATTTGTTACCTGATACAATGAAACAACTACAAAATTGAAGAAGGTTTCAGCTGAACCTCCATTGCTATTATCCATTGAGGACAGTTCTCCCCATAAATCCCGATTCTCGAGCCCTGTCGTGCAAAATCATCATCTCTTTAGTTTCTCAGTTATGGTATGCTCTTGAAACTGCAGGAGTATGCTTACCGGTTTGGCGCCAACAGCGCGTAGTGCAGAACCAATGTTAAGAACATCACCATAAACTTCTTTGTAAGTTTTCCATATGTAAGGTCCTGGCTGGATACCGAAACCATTCAAGTTCATATACATTTCTTTCATGTTTTCTTTTCATATAGATTACGAGAGTTCAATTCACCTTCCCCTCGACAAATTTTCGCCATCCGAGCATTTGCCTTCCAGCATACTTTTCAGCTGAAACACTGCAAAACAATCCAAGAAACCAATTTCATGTTCTTAACATTCTAAGCCTTGCAATAACATCAAACCATTCATTTCACACATAGCCAGAACATGAACTCTGTATATAACCTGAAAAGATCCCAAGATGTGTTCAAATCCTCAAACAGAGAAGGAGAGCCATCTTTCGCAAGAACATTTCGATAAACCGGTCCAATGGACGGTTTCCCATCTTTGCCTTCCCTTCCTTCCTCGACCTTGATCGAAAACCTCTTCATTCTTGAACTCCTGGAAAACCTGTTGCATTGATCATTAATGGAACTCAAGGAAAACTCTGTCTCAAAGTTCAGAAGTCAAAAAATGTCCCAACTTCCATTGAAACTTTCAATAGAAAGGAAAAGAGAAAAAACAAAAGAACACAGAAGACTTCTCAGAAAAATTAATTACAAAGGTAACGTTCTACATAAAACGTTGTATAGGTCTAGTAAGACACCTACTAACTGCAGACATTAATGAGGGGCCAACCACCATGCCCAAATGCTTCTACTTGAAGACTCAGAGAAACAAAAAGCCTCAAAATTTATGGAGTCTTGAAAGAAAAACAGAGAACCATAACAGAAGCTCATTAGGATCAATGGGTACCTTTCAAAAGTTCATATTTTTAAGATGAGAAACTCTAAACCCATGGCAATGGTTACAAAGCTAACTATGAACAGAGTCATTGTGCATAACGAATATGAACAGAAGATCAAACACACCACAAAAGCATAAAATAGAAGAGTGTGAATGAAAAATGGAGGTTGTTCTTCAACAGCCATGGAAATGGAGGTAACATGTTGAGTATCAAAACCCCACTTCCAAAATGCACAAAACAAACACAAAAACAGAGCAAGAAACAGAGAGGGAAAGGGAAGTGGTGGCTTACAGAGGTATGAGCAGAAACAGGAAGGAAAAATCATGCAATGCAAGCAAGGTGAGGTGAGGTGAGGTGGTGGAGCAATGGTGAATTGAGTTCAATATAATGGCCAATGGGATGTGAAAGCACACACACATGTCATGGATTGATTGGTTTAAAGCTCTATAGACGAAGTAATTTAATATCACCCCAATTTTCTTCCATACACAATTCGACATGTCGTTGTTCGGTGTTCTATTATATTATTTTGGACTTTGCGATAATCTTAAATATTTTCAAGCCATTAACAAAAATTAATTTATTTTAAAAAATCCATTAATGAGCTCAAAAAAATAGCAATCATTATTAATTATTATAATTAACTCTAATTATTAAGCAAATGGAAACTTCTATTAATTTATTTGATGACTAAATTTTATATATTAGCTGATTGGTTAATAGAGTTACATTGAGGTTATTTTAAAGCATTAATATTAAATAAATTAAAAAAATTTCATGCTTTATTATATTGATTTTGAAAATTTATTAAAAATTAATTAATTAATCAATAAAGATTAAAATAATTCAATAATATAAGTCTAATATCGATATATAAGTTTTATTGATTTTTTTTATTTATACACTTTTTATTTTTAAAATAAAAAATATAACATGAACCAATTCAAACATAGTTCAGTATCAATTTATTTTTTAAATTTGTTTTCAAATTGATAATTATTACAACTGCGAGGGGGGCCCACGAGGTAGACAACTCAGACATGTTGGCTTTAATGAAACAATAAATGAACTTTCATCTTTCGGAACTCCACCTTGTGTAATACTATTATCATTTATTTATTCACATTATTATTTAATCAATAAAATAGACTTTATTAATAATTTTGATATATCATATAGTGGAAATACTTATATATAACTAAAGTAGTAAGTAAATTTGGTTAAGTCGGAAAATTTCGGTGGTCTTGAGCTTGAAGCCACGACATCCCATCAATGTTAGGTGGTGTCTTATCTCAAGTGCTCAATTGTTAACTTAGTAAAACTCAATTAACACGTTTTAATAAATTTTTTTGACTAGATACATAACGAGCTAAATGGACAATATCTGTTAGCAGTGAGTTTGGGAGGGATCAACTAGATACTCTTTTGAGGGCATGTTTCTCCTTTTTAGTATCACTAGATTAGCCTCACATAATTAAAGGTGAGATCATTTGTCACATAATTAGGCAAATAATTAAGGGTTAGTCATTATTAGTATCTCCACCAACTAAATTAAGACAATATTGAAGGTACGTGTTGTGTAGCTCTACGAGTTATGTGTCACTAAAGGGACCTATCAACCACGATGAAAATCACACAACACAAAACATAAAAATGTGATCGTTAGAACACACAAACTTTCGCAAGTTTGCTTTTGAAATCATTCAAAATGTTTCATATCAACGAAGATAATTGCATTCATTTATATATCATATATATATATATATATATCGTCAATTGATCAATTTAATTCTTGAAATTTTAATTTTGTATCTACGTGGTCGAAGAAACAAACCTAACTACAAAGGGGACCATCGTTTTCTTTGTTAGTTCGCCATCAAACAAGGAGAGAAAGCGAACATTCATATGGAAGTTTTGTCCTTTTGACACTCAGACTTCTCAATTTTATATTTATTATTATTTTTCTTTTTACTTTTTTACTTTTCTCCCTCCTTCGAATTTTTCTCTCTTCTATTTAAAAGAACATAGTCGATCGAACAAAAGAAAGTTTAGTGGGGTTGAACGAGTTAAAACAAACAATATCTGTTAAATGGGTTTGAACGTTTACAAATTTACTTTCCATTACATCAAATTTGATCTTATTTATACGGAATCTCCCACTAATTGTACCAAAAAGTAATGCAAACCTTAGATATTGAAGGATAAAAAAAAAAGAAATTTATCTAAAAAAAGCATCACGAGGTAAAAATGTTGAAAGAGAAGATTAGTGAGTGTGAAGTTACCTACTTTTTCATTATTGTACGCATCCAACGCTCCCTCCACCAGAGAAATCGGCCGGAAGCTCACACCTTACGCATATGAGCAATAAATAAAAGTAAACTATAATGCATCAACTACTCTTCAACTAAAAATTACCTAAAATGTAAGAATGACAAATAAAAGTTATTACATATATCAATAATAAGATGACCTAGATTAACTGTGCAAGGACAAAACATACTGAAATGACTAGTGTTGGTCTGTGAGAATAATCTTCGGTCTTAGAAACAAGGAGTAAATAATGTGACTATGTCGCAAGGAATGTCAAAACCATCAAATACCGAATCTAGTGTCCTAATTTTCGTTCTTCAATAACAAAATTTCTACATCAAAGTTAGCTTTGAAATATTGATAGAAGGTTTAAGATAATAATGCAACTTCTAAAAGAAGAAGCGAGTTTAAGATAATAATGCAACTTCTGAAGTAAGAAGCGTGGTGGAATTGACGAGACAAAACGGGTTGGTTTGGTATTAAACCAATAAAAGTGGGCGAAAACAGAAGGGCAATGGTGTAGGTACATAAACTCACTGTTATTGCCCCCATGCCATTGATTTGATCTTGTTGAAGTTTAATTTGGGCTGCGCAAGAAACTGAAGAGGAGTAAATTCAAGAACTGTTTCTATGCAATTTAGTAACCCAACTTGGGCTGAACATGATCCATAGTTATGGAGTTTGTTTTCATGTGAATCACCTTCATTGCTTTGGTTCACCATTTATTTCCCTTTAAATCTTTTAGCAAACCCTATTCTAGGCTCGACCAAAACCCGACGCTGGACCACATTCTAATAATACTCGAACCATTCAAGCCTACCAAATGGTTCGTGACTGACCTAACTCACGAGACGAATATCCAACCCTTACATATTATTGACAAATTTAATAATGTTTTTCTAATTGTTGCTTGTTTTCCACCAACCTGTTACATAATGGAGTTGGTAAAAATGGATGTTGGTTAAAAGTATTAAATTTGTGATCGTGTATATCTTAATTAGTTGATATCCATTTTGAAAATGTTAACGTTACAAATCTATAAAATCTTTTGAGTTTATAATGAAACAATTATGAACCTTTCAATAAATAGGTGCATTATTACAATAATTATTTTAATAATAGAACAAATTGAATAATATGAATTTTCTTATATCCGAAATTATACTTTGTATTTTAAAATTTTAAGTATAAAATGTCGTTGGGATATAATATTTAAAAAATATATTAGTTATGAAATATATCTTAAATATTATATCTTAATATTCTTTTCTTTATGATTTAATTTATAGTATATTTTATTTTATTCTTAATCTTTATCGGTAGGTATTAGTTGGTAGCTTGTATTCTATTTAAAGATTATAAATATGAATGAGAATACACATTTTCGATCTCAATTCTATTTTTGGTGCAGAACGAAAAAAAAAAAATTAAACTTAAAAATATATGATAATATATTCAGGTCAAGTTAAGCTTCAATAACGGACAAATTTGATATGTATATATATTAATTAATAATAAACACAAAGAATTAAAATGAAACGGAAGGAGCCGACACCGAGGCATATTATGGAGGAGACAGATATCCGACGTGTCGATCTGCTACAAAATTTTTAGTGATCAGACTAGTAACTGTCGGATTCTCAATCAGTTGTCGTTCGACGGCAGCCATTTGTCCCACATCGAAAAGATTTGATGGCATGCCAAAGGATGAGAATTGAGATGGACAAATCCAGTAAAAGTCCAAATTATTTTTCAAGAATATAGCTTATTACAATTTTACCCCTCTTTTAAAAATCCCTTCGTAAGCGATTTACGAATATAGCCCTATTGAGATGCTTGGCTTGCGAAAATTTTGTGGAGAAAATAGTAAAACCGAAAATATAATTTTAACTCCGTAATTTATTAATTCATATACTATTATTAGATATTAAAAAGACTAAACTGGAGATAAACTCGATTAATAATAAGTCAAATTTTCAAGTCTTTTATATATTATTATTATTAGTATTAAAAAATGTTTTGAGTAATTTCTATTTTTTATTTTTGAGTTATAAAGTTGAAATATATTTTTAAGTTCTGTTTAAAAGTTATTTTTATTATTTGTATTTTAATTTTTTTATTATTTAATTCTCAAAATGTATATTTTTGTTTTTTGAAACTTTAAAAATATTATCAAATCACATTTTATAACTATTTTATTTTCTATTTTTAAAATCATGTTTCAATTAAGCAAATATTAAAAAAAAAATTAATTTTTCAACACTACTCGAAATATGTTTACAAAGTAAGCTGAATTAATTTATTAAAAAATAAAAAATAATGAATATTTAATTAATGCATATTGCAATTAATCTATATCATTGTAAGTAATTATGGTTGATGCACATTTTTTAAGTCATTTATTTATCTAGTAATTGATTAACGACCTTAAGTTGGATTAGTTTCAAGTTTTAATTTTAATTTTAATTTTTTTTATCAAAATTAGTTAAATCATAATTTTCTTTTTTTAAAAAGACAACTTGATTATATTTTTAAGTTATAAAGGGATTATTAATATTAATTTAATTTTAAAAATTGAAAAATATAGTAACCCATGACGAATAATTTTTTTTTAATTAATTAATTATCTATACATTTTTTAAGTCAAACAAAAAATGTTAATCTAAAAAGCTAAAAGAACAAGTAAAAAAAATTAAATCTAACAAAAATTGCGTTTTACCTCCGTTTTTTTTTTCCCTTCTTACAGTTGCAGACTTAAAGAATATTTAACAATAGTAAATAAATAATGAAAATAAAAGGTACCGCCCGAGAAGATCATATTCGACATGTCGATTTAAGCAGTCTCATCAGTACGTGTCGATCTGTCATTCAATTGTCGTTCAAAAGCACCTTTTTGAACCACATCGGTTAGTTTACATATAATTTATTGTTTAAATAAGACCGGTTGAGCCAAGTTATCATCCCTTCGGGGACATCCGATAAAATTGGAACGATACAGAGAAGATTAGCATGGTCCGTGCGCAAGGATGACACGCACAAATTGAGAAATGGTCCAATTTTTTTTTTTCTTTTTTGCCCTCGATTCTAACAGTATATTTACCGATATATTCTTTTCTAATGACCTCTCCTATGACATTTTCCTTATTTGCCGCCCATTCTAACCGTATAAATTGATATATCCCTTTCGGCTTGATATACTTATATATTCTTTTTTAAGAAACAAATCAATTTTAATATATTTCGGCTTCATTTTGGTTACAAAGTATTTTTTGTTTATAATATCTAAAAGTTATTACGTTCTAGACATCATATAGTACTTTGGTATATACTCCTTTGATTTGGTACTAAAATTCATCGTCCCTCTTTCATAAACTGACTTAACGCGTGCGATAGATTGATGTGAGATTATATTTAAACAATGTTTAATAAATAATTTTTTGTTTGATTAAATTAAATTTATTTAATCCAGTGTTAAATATACATAAGAATAAAATTTGTAATTTAGGATATGGCAGATGAGTATCCAAATTGAAAAGGATAATTACAATAATAGAATATGAAAAGGAGTATGAGGCCATTAATTGCATGCATTGGCAAAGCAAAGGATGGGTAAAAGCATATATCTATTTGTTTAATTAGAATATTGATTCATAAAGGTTGCGTGATGAACATTGAAAACATTTTTTTTTTTTTTTTATAAAATTCAATGAACTAATATAATACTTCAATTAACCAAACATATCCAAATTAATTAACCATCTAAACATTATTATAAACCACATTTATACTTATAATTACGATTTTTGAAACGTTTTTACCAAATAAAGTTTATTAATCTAAAGATGTGCAATACAGAAAGACGAAGCGTTTGAAGAAAACGTCACATCCAATTTTGATCAAAATAAGGAATTGATTAATTTATGTTAAAAAGGATTTATAGAAATTAAACATTTGAAGAAAAAACCCAAATCATAGAGGAAGCTCCATTTTAATTCTGTCACAATTTCATACCTATTGTTATTAGATGCCTATATATATAATTTTCCAAATATATTAAAATTCTTTTTGATAATCTTAGAGCTATGTTTTAGAAATCTAATTCTTGGATCATAATTTTTTATTCATCATGGAAACACACATTATGAATGATATTTAAAAATGTGATGATTTTGATTAAAATTGTTATCTTTCCGCGATTGTTGTGAGATCTCACATCGATTGGAGAGAGAAACGAGTGCCAACGAGGACGCTCGGCCTCAAGGGGTGGATTGTGATGTCCCATATTGGTTGGGGGAGGAGAATAAAACACCCTTTATAAGGGTGTGGAAACTTTCGAGACGCGTTTTAAAGCCTTGAGGAGAAGCCCGAAAGGGAAAATCCAAAGAGGACAATATCTGCTAGCAGTGGTCTAGGCCGTTACGATAATATCTACTGACAGTGGACTTGAGTTTATAATTGCAAGCTTCGTAATTGTTTGGTTTAGTTTTTTTCCTTATGTATATAAGTTTACAAAAACGAAGTTGTTACTTTAGATACATATGTAGAACTAGTTAGAATCTCGAACCAAATATAAAACAAAGAAAAAGAACAACTCGGGTTAGAAATGAGAAGCAAGTGCGGTATTGGATAATAGCCAACAACGCGCTTTCCACAACCACAAAATAATTGCTATCAGCTTTCCCTCCATTCTTCTGGGTGCCGAGGATTGTTGGGGGGAGTCCCACATTGACCAATTAAGAAAAAGATCATAAATTAAAATATTATTATTTTTATTGGTACGAGCCATTTTGAAAAAAAAACAAAAAACAAAAAACAAAGTTAAGAAGACTCAAAGTGGACAATAACATACCATTATAGAGGCTCGCAGTTTCTAGCATTCTCTTCTCCACGTTACCACTTCAAATTTCATAATATATCTAAACAATTAAAAGTCCTAGCTAAGGCTGCCAGCGGTCTAGATAAGACGTAACGCAAGACTCTCAATTGAGATAAGCTATGACTCTCCAACAAGGACTACCTACCGGGGTAGCAACAACAACCCAGCCCTTAAGACAAAGTCTATGGCCAGAAGGCGGCGGAAGATCGTTCGAAAGCGAGTAGCTAAGACCCCGATTCGGGGAAAGCATTCAAAGAACAAGATAGAAAGAAAGACAGGATGACGTTGAAAGTTTATAAGTCAAGCCAAAGGACGGGGACAAGGAAGATGGCAGGCAGTCATTAAGAACAAGATCGATGGCCAATAAAAAATTTACAACTAAACGTTGTAGGATTAAATAATTGTTTTGTAAGATTAGTTGACTTGTCTTTTAGTTAATTTTTCTCGTACATGATTTCATTAAAAGATATAAATTAAAATATTAGAAAACTTGAGTATTGTTCAATTGATTAAAACATATATTCCGAGAAAAAAAAGATTAGAGGTATCAATTCTCACGCCCTATATTAAGCATTTAGACTTTATCTTATTCCTCGAGCTTTCAGTTTTACTCGATTTAATATTTATCTATAAAAAAAATCCTTAGAATATGAAACTATTTTGGCACGTGAAGTTAGATACGAATTATCTTAGGATCAGTTTTTTTTGTGTCAAGATTTAAATATTTCATAAGATAACACGATGAATCCTATATACGACTCAAAGAGTTGCCGTGGTCAAATTTTAGATAGGTCATCCATAAACCTAAAATTAAAATTATGTATTAAATAATTAATGTCCTTGGTTGCTTATATCCATCTCGTTCTAATCTTTTTGTTGATTTTTTTTTTTTGGTGAATTACTGGATAGAAATTTAACATATTTATTGCATATGCAAATATCTTTTATTTAACAATTAATTAAGATTTAGTAATTATTGCGAGTAAAATTAGATCGAGAGAAATAAGTCAAATGTTAGGATTAAAATTGATCGACAGAATGGTTAGTTCATATTTTTTCCTAACTGGTTCGAGATTAGGAAAAAAGTAAAGGTCCACAGACCAACACGAATCTTTCCAACATGTTTTGTCCTCGGTCTCACATGTATCTAAACTGGAGCCAATATGGAAGGCGCCCAATAACAAATTTATTGTTGCGGTGTAAAAGACAAATTTTTTTCGAGGAAAAAATGTGTGAACAAAAAATGTCGAAATGAACGCATAAATTAGTGTAATTAAGAGGATAATAAATATAGGTTTTTATTGGGTTTAAAAGTAAAAAATATTATGATATCTCCAAACTTTGACTAAAAAAATCATCTTAGTATTTATTGTTATTTTCTTAAAAAGTACTTTATAATTAAGAAATTTTTTAAAAACTATAAATAATAGATGGAGTGTTACGTTTCAAAAACTTTGTATATATATAAATATCTTTTTGTTAAATGGTTAATGAAAAAATTAATTAGGTTATTTAAATTTATATTTCTTATTTATTAATTTAAACATTTTTAATATTATTATTTTATTTTTCGTGAAATATAAAAAAGAAATAACATGTCAGTCTAATTAAAAATATCTATTTAATTTGCGAGACTCATTTCAAACGAAATATAGAAGGTTCGTTTCAAAGAAAAAGTGGAAGAAGCAGAGAAATTATTCCGTAGTTACTAAATGGAGACAGGATGGGAACTGTCCTCGCCCTGGTTCCCCGACCCGGTGTGAACGTGTCAAAGTAGGATGGCTAAAATAAAAAAAAATAAAAATCATAAATCAAAATATAAATTCAAAAGCATGATGGAAATATTAAAAGTCAAAGCTCTCTCTCTCTCTCCTAAAGATTTCATAAATTAATACATTTGACCAAAATGGACAAATTTAATCCAAAAAAATAAAATAAAATAAAATAATCTCCATACTCTCTATCTCTTTTAACACTATAAATACACATAATTCAACTTTGAAACCCCAACACACAATCTTCCCTCTCATTTTCATCTCTTCAAAACCAAACATAACAATGGTGGTAGCATCACCCAATTCCTCCCTAACCACAAGCTCCAAGCCCTCGGCCGCCGACACCGCCACCACTGCCGCCGCTGCAAGGATCCCCACCATCGATCTCTCCGGTGGCACCAGCAACCGGCAAGCCCTCTCGAAGCTGCTCGTCGAGGCCAGTGAAAAGTATGGCATCTTTAAGCTCATCAACCATGGCATCCCTCAGGATCGCATTTCAAGAGCTGAAGAAGAAGCTATGGCCTTCTTTGCCAAGCCCACCGCCCAAAAGCTCGCCGCCAGCCCTAAAAGTTCTCTCGTCGACACTGGCAATACCACTCGCTTCGGCTACGGCATCAATAATATCGGCCACCATGGCGACATCGGAGAGATTGAATATCTTCTCCTCTCATCTCAACCTTCCTTGATTTCTCAACTGGCCTTCTCCATCTCCCAAAATCCATCCAAATTCAGGTTTTTTTTTAGATTTTATAAGTTTTAAATGCTCCCACGTCCCCAATTTAGAGAATGATCATAAATTTACAAGTAAATAATATATTTAATCAAATAAAAATCCAATTTTTTTTTTTTTTTAATTAATGCAGCTGTGCTTTAAATGATTACATACAAGCTACCAAAAATGTGGCCTGTGAGCTCCTTGATCTAATGGCTGAGGGGTTAGGGATATCAGACAACTCCATTTTCAGCCGTATGATCTTAGATTCTCAAAGTGACTCACTTCTTAGAATCAATCACTACCGTCCATTGCCCGACTTCATCCATCCCTCGCCCTCCAATAAGCTTGGATTTGGCGAGCATTCTGACCCTCAGATCTTCGCCATCTTAAGATCCAACGACATTGCTGGCCTCCAAATCCTATTGGATGATGGGTTGTGGGTCCCTGTCCCTCCTGACCCCACTGCCTACTACGTCATGATTGGTGATTTATTTCAGGTATATATATAATTTCTTCTTTTATCATCAATTTCATTCAAATAATTATTGTAATTTGATTATTGGAAATACGAAGGTTTTTACCAATGGAAGGTTTGGGAGTTTGAAGCATAGGGCAACCGCGAACATAGGGCCAAGGTCGAGAATGTCGATGACTCTTTTTGCATCACCGTCTTTAGATACATGGATTTCTCCTCTACCAGAGATGGTTACCTCAGATCAACCGTGTATTTATAGGCCTTTCACTTGGAGAGAATATAAGACTTACATTTATTCACTCACGCTAGCTGGCTCGAGACTCGACTCGTTCAAGATTAGACCTTAAGACGAAAGTAAACCATAAGAACAACTTGTTTGGGGTTTGGCAATGTTTTGTGTGTATAATGTCCTACCTAACTATGGTTAAATATACAGTTTCTTGTAGCATATAAATATGAAAAAAAAAATGCTACAGGAAAATTAATATGCGTGTATTTGAGAAAATAAATTAAATGACGTAAATTAGTATATGTTTATTAGTTTAGAGATATTTTTATTAATTTAGCCACATGTTTTTTTTATCTTTCAAACATGTTCTTAAAATAATATTTTTTTTATTGTATAACAAATACAAGAAGTTAAGATTAGAGTGTATTATACTCGAAATTAATGCTCGAGTTATATAAATATCTATTTTATAAAGCGATTAGAGCGTTTTATACATTAATTTTCTTTTTCTTTTTAGTTTAATTCGAGTCTCTAATTGTAATCTAATCAAACAGCTGTTGTTGTAAGAAACGAATGTTTTCCTCAGTCCACAAGCTCTCAAATGATGACTCAACTTCGTCTCCTTCCCACCAACCTGCCTCAAACCCGTCTCCCCAATTTGATGTGTCTGAACACGATGCAGACACGTCGACATTGACACTATTGTCATCCAATGTAGATTCTGAAATTATAGGAGTTGACGTGGAGGTCTCGGTGCACGCCGGCAAAGATTGGCCAGAGGTGGCTGCAATTCGCTCGACCAGGCGGGGGATCCAAACCAATCTCATTGTGTCATGAAAACGCTGACTATTAACATCGCACTTGACCTGTTTGGCTTGCTTTTGAACTCGGGTTCTCCAGTAATTTTTTATCTCGTTGTCGGTTCTTCCGGGTAGAAATCGAGCTATTTTCGACCACCTAAATTAACAATCCCAACCCAAGAAAGAATCTCATCAATACATTTAATCCCATAATTATATATATATATATATATGAATTAAAAGGAGAAAAACTGACCGATTGCCCCAACGGGAGTGAAGTTGAAGAATGAGGAGCTGTTCTTGAAGAGTAATATTTCCACGGCGGACATTGGGGCGGAGATAATTCAGCCACCTCAGGCGACAGCTTTTCCCGGTTCTCTTCAACCCTGTAAATTAAATTAAATTAAATTAAAACAAAACAAAACCGAGAATTAATTATAGTTCTCCAAGTAACAAATCACGAAGATATTGTCCGCTTTGAGCATAAACTTTTGAAATTTGTTTTGAATTTTTCCAAAAAACCTCGTATTAATGAAGATAGTATTCCTTGTTTATGGATCCATGATTATTCTCTAAATTAGTTAATGTAAGACTCTCTCCCAACAATCCTCGACACTCGAGACTATAAGAAAAAGAAAAACTTAGAAATAAAATCCTCACCGGTGGAATGAGCGACGGAGTTCCAGTGGCCCTCGCCGTGAAGAATAACGTAATGGGAAAGCAAGGAATCTTCGTCCGCCGTCCACGGCCCTTTCTTCACATGATCCGCCATTGACAGATAGGAACAAAGCTCTGGTACTTTAGGCACAATTAAATCTATATATATATATACACAGAGACACCCAGAAACAGAGGAGGAAAAGGAAAGTTTTAATTTTTACAACGTGTTTTAAAGATGGTTTTTATAATCAAAATTCAAGTGGGTTTTGTGTAATTAAATGAATAAAGAAAAAAGGGTTGAAAAAAAGTCAAAAGTTTTGGGCAGGGAAAGGGGCGAAGAGGGAGCTTAATGGAGTTGACTTTGACTTTTCTTTTTTTTAATACTTTTTTAGGTTGTTTTTTTTTATTTTTGTGGATTTTGTTAATTGATTCAAAATGTTTTTTTTTTTTTTTTTTTATAAATTTTGACCCAAGAGCTTCGTAAAAAAGGTGATATAGTATAGTGGAAGTCCACGTCATGAAATAGAAGAAGTAGTCAAAGAGTCGTCGTTGACTGTTTGTTAAGCTATTTAGTCAAAGATAGAAGCTTCTTTAGGCAGTCAAAACTGTGAGTGTCAATTATTTTAATTAAAATCAAACAAAAAAGAAAAGCCACGTGTAAATGTAATAGTTGGGCCTGATATCACTAAGAAGCCCATTCTGTGGCCCATAATATAACAATCAACCCTAGGCCCATTTATCTTCACGAGTCGAAGGCACGACTCATAACTAGATTTAGGCCATGACTCTGATGCCATTTTATATAGATAACGAAACCTCCACTTATTTCGCTTAAATTATTTCGTACTCATAGATCTCTCTTTTTACGAGAATCTTTGTATTTTTAATAACAATTTTATAGAATCAACGAAACACGAGGGCTTATGAGACCAGACATTAAAAAATATCTAACCAAATTGACAATCGCATAAAAATATTTCTTTAGAATTTTTATTTTTAAAAAATATGTAACCAATGGATATTTATATAAAAATCTCTATAAGAAAAAGAAAACGAAATATCCACGTGGACATTATTATAACTTTTGGAAAATAAAACAAAGGTTTTGAGATGTAAACATCAATCATTCCCAATCTTCTAAAATTATTGAAGGTGGGCCCACTTATAAACTCTAGACACTCGTCTTCCTTATTTTTGGCCACCCATTAATGTCCAAGCGTGTCGTACACGTACTAAGGGTGTTGTGTGAAATTATCCCGATACACAGGACATACATATGTATGAGGTCTCTGTAATTTTTATTTATAGCATAACATTAACATCATTATTTTTTTTTTCATTTATGATAGAGTACATATACGCATCATGTATACATGCCAACCATCACATAGCTTTACATGTCAATACATAACACATGACGTCCATAGTATTTCATTTTCATTTACAACATGGCGTAATAGACATCAGATGTATACACATCATAGCATCATATGACATTACATAGGACATAATCACATAACATAAATAAAATGGTGCATGCACGGCTACTAGACATGCACCATTATAAATCATTCAATTATTTAACTTCAAAGTTAAGGTCACTTGCTTAGTTGGCCTAAGTTGAATTTACTAATTTTATTTTGTATAAGCTTAAATTTGCTCACCCGTTCCAATTTAACCTCAGGTTCATGAACGTGATGTTATCAATTAAATCAAAATGATTGTAAAGATAAGTTATTTTGTAGTATAATTATTGAGGATAAAGAAATATCTCGACATAAATATTCTCTGTGTTTTTTGTTTTCTTTCCCAAATCAATCTATAGTATTTATAATTTCTGAAATGAATATTAAAAGTGATGTATAATTAGTTTAAGTAATTATAGATTGGCCGAAAAAAGCTAAGTTTATATTTATAAATAGTCTAATAATTTATTTCAACTTTAGAGGTGAATTATTCAATTTTATTTAATAAAAATTTTAATTTTTCAATTTAGGTTTAATATTTTTTTAAAAAATATAAATATATCTAACGATTATACCTCGCTCCCTACACTTTATGAGATACTTTCATAATATACTGGAGAACATAATATATATATATTTGCCTAAATTAATATCATTCAATAAAATAAGGAAAGATGTAAAATATGATTTTTTTATCTCTCTCAATTAAATTATTTGTTTCTTCTTAAATTGGATGGTCTTTTCTTTCTGTTTCCTCTAAAATTAAAAGTTATTTTCTTTGTGCACAAATTAGTTTGTTGTTTGAAAATGGTTTGTTGAGATATTTGAAGGAATGATGTGCTTAAACTAAATTGTTTTTTCTTAAAAGTTCTTTTGTTTGGACAGAAATTAGTTTGTTGTTTAAAAAGGGTTGGTTGAGATATTTGAAAGAAGGATCTGTCTAAACTTAGCTGCTTTCTTTAAATTATTTTCTTTGAGCAGGACATAGTTTGTTGTTTGAAAATGGTTATCTATTTTCTAAGTCTTTTCTTTTGTCAGGAATTAGTTTGCTGTTTGAGAAAAGTTAGTTGAGATCAACGGAAATTTATCTGTTTTCTCTGAAAGATCTTATAATTTTGTATGAATTAGTTTGTTGTATGAAAATGGTTGTTTGAGATATGTGAAGAATGATCAGCTTAAATTTATATGTTTTCTCTTAAAAATGGTTGTTTGAGATATGTGAAGAATGATGAGCTTAAATTTATATGTTTTCTCTTAAATGTCTTTTCTCTCTGCATAAATTAATTTGTTGTTCAAAAAGAGTTTGTTGAGATATCTTAAAAAAGGATTTGCTTAAATTTATATGTTTTCTCTCAAATTTATCTGTTCTCTTAAATGTTTTTCTTTGGGCAGAAATTAGTTCACCCTTTAAAAAGGGTTTGTTGAGATATCTGAGGAAATATTTACTTAAATTTATCTATTTTCAGTTTTTTCTTTTGTTTTCTTTAAAAGTCTTTTCACTCTGTAAGAATTAGTTTACTGTTTGGAACCAAGGATCTACTTAAATTTATTTGTTTTTTTTAGGTCTTTTCTTTTGGACAAAATTAGTTTGTCCTTTTAGAAAGGGTTGGTTATCGTACAAAAGAGGAATAAATGTTTGAACTAGGGTTGTCGTACAGAGGGGAATAACTGTTTGAAGAGAGTTGTCGTACGGAGGGGAATAACTGTTTGAAGAGAGTTGTCGTACGGAGGGGAATAACTGTTTGAACAAGGAGGGATAACTGTTTGAACGAGGGATATGAGGAATAACTGTTTAGGAGGAATAACTGTGGAAGAGGGTTGTCATACATAATGGGTGAAGAGGAATATTTTTCTGAAGAGGGTAAAATAAAAATGAGTGTTGGAGAGGAATATGTGTGACAACTGTTTGAAAAAATATCTGTTGCAGAGTGACAACTGTTTGAAAAAATATCTGTTGCAGAGTGACAACTGTTTGAAAAAATATCTGTTGCAGAGTGACAACTGTTTGAAAAAATATGTGTTGCAGAGTGACAACTGTTTGAAAAAATATGTGTTGCAGAGTGACAACTGTTTGAAAAAATATGTGTTGCAGAGTGACAAGAGTGACAACTGTTTGAAAAAATATCTGTTGCAGAGTGACAACTGTTTGAAAAAATATCTGTTGCAGAGTGACAACTGTTTGAAAAAATATCTGTTGCAGAGTGACAACTGTTTGAAAAAATATCTGTTGCAGAGTGACAACTGTTTGAAAAAATATCTGTTGCAGAGTGACAACTGTTTGAAAAAATATCTGTTGCAGAGTGACAACTGTTTGAAAAAATATCTGTTGCAGAGTGACAACTGTTTGAAAAAATATCTGTTGCAGAGTGACAACTGTTTGAAAAAATATCTGTTGCAGAGTGACAACTGTTTGAAAAAATATCTGTTGCAGAGTGACAACTGTTTGAAAAAATATCTGTTGCAGAGTGACAACTGTTTGAAAAAATATCTGTTGCAGAGTGACAACTGTTTGAAAAAATATCTGTTGCAGAGTGACAACTGTTTGAAAAAATAGCTGTTGCAGAGTGACAACTGTTTGAAAAAATATCTGTTGCAGAGTGACAACTGTTTGAAAAAATATCTGTTGCAGAGTGACAACTGTTTGAAAAAATATCTGTTGCAGAGTGACAACTGTTTGAAAAAATATCTGTTGCAGAGTGACAACTGTTTGAAAAAATATCTGTTGCAGAGTGACAACTGTTTGAAAAAATATCTGTTGCAGAGTGACAACTGTTTGAAAAAATATCTGTTGCAGAGTGACAACTGTTTGAAAAAATATCTGTTGCAGAGTGACAACTGTTTGAAAAAATATCTGTTGCAGAGTGACAACTGTTTGAAAAAATATCTGTTGCAGAGTGACAACTGTTTGAAAAAATATCTGTTGCAGAGTGACAACTGTTTGAAAAAATATCTGTTGCAGAGTGACAACTGTTTGAAAAAATATCTGTTGCAGAGTGACAACTGTTTGAAAAAATATCTGTTGCAGAGTGACAACTGTTTGAAAAAATATCTGTTGCAGAGTGACAACTGTTTGAAAAAATATCTACTGTTTGAAAAAAATATCTGTTGCAGAGGGATAACTGTGGAAGAGGGTTGTCGTAAAATAAACATATCTGTTGAAGAGGAATAACTGTTTGAAAAGATATCAATTGAAGAGAAATAACTGTTTGAAAAGATATCAGTTGAAGAGAAATAACTGTTTGAAGGGGGTTGTCATAAGAGGAGGAGGAATAACTCTTTGAGGAGGGTTGGTCAAAAGAATTGTAAGAGGAGGAAGAGCCGTTTGAAGAGGGTTGGTATGAGTTGTTGTAAAAGGAGGAATAACTGTTTGAAGAGGATAAAAATAACGGTTGAAAAGAAATAACGATTTGAAGAAGGTTGTCTTAAGAGGAGAAATATATGTTTGAAGAAGGTTGTCTTAAGAGGAGAAATATATGTTTGAAGAGGGTAAAAATAACCGTTGAAGAGGAATAACATATATGTTTGAAGAGGGTAAAAATAACCGTTGAAGAGGAATAACGGTTTGAATAGGGTTGTCGCAAGAAGAGGGGAATAACTGTTTGAATAGGGATGTCGCAAGAGGAGGAACAACGGTTGGAATAATTGTTTGAATAGGGATGGTCGAAAGGGTCGTAAGAGGAGGAATAACTATTTGAATAGGGATGGTCGAAAGGGTCGTAAGAGGAGGAATAACTGTTTGAAGAGGGTCGTAAGAGGATGAATAACTGTTTGAAGAGGGTCGTAAGAGGATGAATAACTGTTTGAAGCCGTTTGAAGAGGGTTGGGGAATAACGGTTTGAATAGGGTTGTCGCAAGAGGAGGGGAATAACGGTTTGAATAGGGTTGTTGCAAGGGGAGGGGAATAACTGTTTGAATAGGGATGTCGCAAGAGGAGGAACAACGGTTGGAATAATTGTTTGAATAGGGATGGTCGAAAGGGTCGTAAGAGGAGGAATAACTGTTTGAATAGGGATGGTCGAAAGGGTCGTAAGAGGAGGAATAACTGTTTGAAGAGGGTCGTAAGAGATGAATAACTGTTTGAAGCCGTTTGAAGAGGGTTGGTCGAAAAGATTGTAAGAGGGTCTGAAGAGGATTGGTCGAAAGGATTGTAAGAGGGTGTGAAGAGGAGGTCTACCCGTTTGAAGAGGATTGGTCGAAAGGATTGTAAGAGGGTGTGAAGAGGAGGTCTACCCGTTTGAAGAGGATTGGTCTACCATTTGAAGAGGATTGGTCTACCATTTGAAGAGGATTGGTCGGTCCAAATGTTTGCAAGAGGAGGAATAGTCGTTTGAAGAGGATTGGTCTACCAGTCGGTCCAAATGTTTGCAAGAGGAGGAATAGTCGTTTGAAGAGGATTGGTCTACCAGTCGGTCCAAATGTTTGCAAGAGGAGGAATAGTCGTTTGAAGAGGATTGGTCTACCAGTCGGTCCAAATGTTTGCAAGAGGAGGAATAGTCGTTTGAAGAGGATTGGTCTACCAGTCGGTCCAAATGTTTGCAAGAGGAGGAATAGTCGTTTGAAGAGGATTGGTCTACCAGTCGGTCCAAATGTTTGCAAGAGGAGGAATAGTCGTTTGAAGAGGATTGGTCTACCAGTCGGTCCAAATGTTTGCAAGAGGAGGAATAGTCGTTTGAAGAGGATTGGTCTACCAGCTTGAAGAAGATTGGTCGGTCCAAAGGTTTGGACGAGGAGGATTGGTCTACCCATTTGAAGAGGAGGATTGGTTCACAGATTGAAGAGGAGGATTGGTCGGTCCAAAGGTTTGCAAGAAGTGGTCTACCCGACTGAAGAGGATTGGTCAATCTAAAGGTTTGCAAGAGGATTGGTCGGTCCAAAGGTTTGAAGAGGAGGATTGGTCTACCCGTTTGAAGAGGAGGATTGGTCTACCCGTTTGAAGAGGATTGGTCTACCCGTTTGAAGAGGATTGGTCTACCCGGTTTGAAGAGGATTGGTCGGTCGAAAGGTTTGCAAGAGGAAGAATAGCCGTTTGAAGAGGATTGGTCGGTACAAAGGTTTGAAGAGGATTGGTCTAACCGTTTCAAGATGATTGGTCAAAAAGATTGCAAGAGAAAAAATAGTCGTTTGAAGAGGGTGGGTAGGATTGCAAAAAGGAGAATAACTGTTTAGAAAATGTTAGTTGAAATATTTTAGGGAAGGACTGTGATTTCTCATAAATAAGTTCTTTTTTTATTCTATTTAAATTAATCGACTAATTTTATTTTATTTTGTTTTGTTTTTAACTATTCTTACCATCCAACCATTACTTAAGTTTCTGATATTCCTTCTAAAATTTTAACAAATTTAGAGTTAAATTTAATTTTGTTTTCTAGACAAAATTTAAAAATTCAACATAATTAAAACCATAAAAAAAATAATAATAAATTAGAATAGCTTCTAGAAAGTTTAGATACATGAGATATTTCTTGTGAAGCGTTAGTGTCAGATGTAGGCACGTGTGAGAAAGATCAAGAAATGTCCAAAACTGTAATTTCCTCAAAAAGGACAGCTGCAACAGAAGTGATGGGATATACCCATAAAGCGGCCACGTGTCCATATCTGAAAACTTACCATTTCATGACGTGGGAAACCTGAGCCACAAACACTAGCCACGTGGCTGCCTTGAACAGACTCGTGGATTTTGGCTTTGTATACCTATTATTCCATTATTAGATTTTAAATAATATGCTTATAAGCTAATTCAAATTAAAAAATAATTAAATATTATTGATATTGAATAGTATTTCATTCTCTTGCTCCGTTTCATCCTACACTCGTGGAGTACATTTTCTGACAACTTCAGTTTGGATTCTCAACTTATTTGACTTGGGTTTGATAAGTTTGGACCCTTTCCTACTATCTTCGATTCTTCAGGAGGCATTTTTTATACTTTCAAAGATCCTTAAATTTAGTATGGCTACTTTCTAGCTAATTAAATTATTTGAAGCGAAGTATGTCAGTGCGTGCTCTATAGCCCTTCTACGTGCCTTATTTCGTGACGGTTTGACATGTATATGTTATGTCATGTTATGACATAAGTTATGTTACATTACGTTTGTTTGTATCATGTTATGTATATTGTTGTGACTTCCCTATTGTATAGTTGGTTAATTAATCATTTAATTTGGTATTATTATATAATTTAGGAATTATTTGAGTTTAAAAGATCTAGTTTGAGGATTGTTTTTTTTTTTTTTCCTTTAATTTCTTACTTTAAAAATTACAAATCCATCAATTAATAACCTTTTATTCTCTTTATCTTACAAAATTCCCAATTTGGTCACAAAATGTCCTCAATATTCCCTAATTCACGTTCAAAAGGTTGGAATTTACCAGGGCAAAATTGGAAATATGAAAATATTTTGTCATATTTACTCTCTCTACCTTTATTCAATAAAGCAATAATTTAGGTACTAAATTATTTTAAAATTTTAATAGATTAAGTAATTAAATGAAATTTATAATTTACACCTAATAAAATTAAAAACTTTAAATTTATTTTACTCTTAAAGTCCAGATTCTGTGTTCTGCTTTCTAGTGTCTTCCCCGTCACAGCGCCCAGTGGCGTCATCCAGAACCTTCACTAACTCCTCCCCTCCACCGTTGGATCATATCCCAACCCACGTGTAACCCATCCAACCATCTCCCTCCTCACTCCCCCCTTCATCCAACGCTTATTTAAACGCCTCGCAACCACCGGTCTCCACCACCGCCAAACCCCTCAACACGACGGTTCTTTTTTTCTATCTCCTCACGCATTTCTCTTTGTAATCTCTTTAGAATGGCACCCGAACTAGTCCACACCACCGGAGCTCCAGTGAAAATGCCCGGAGGTGGAGGGCACAGGCTACCACGGCGGGCGTACGTCACGTTCTTGGCCGGCGATGGCGACTATGTGAAAGGCGTCGTCGGACTGGCCAAGGGCCTCCGAAAGGTGAATTCCATGTACCCACTTGTCGTCGCCGTCTTACCGGACGTCCCCGTGGACCACCGGAGGATTCTGGAGTCGCAAGGATGTATAGTTAAGGAGATCGAACCGGTTTACCCACCTGAAAACCAGACCCGGTTCGCTATGGCTTATTATGTCATCAATTATTCCAAGCTCCGTATCTGGGAGGTTTATTTCCATTCTTTTTCCTTATTAATTCTTAAATTTAGGATCTGATTAATTCTAATTTATTTTATAATTTTAAAAATTTCAAAAATTAATTGAAATTTTTAATTGAACAGTTCGTGGAGTACGATAAAATGGTGTATTTGGATGGAGACATTCAAGTTTACGAGAACATAGACGAGCTATTCGAGTTGCCGGACGGCCATTTGTACGCCGTGATGGACTGCTTCTGTGAAAAGACATGGAGCCACACTCCCCAGTACCGGATCGGCTACTGCCAGCAGTGCCCCAACAAGGTCCAATGGCCCCACGATCTGGGTTACCCTCCGCCGCCGCTCTACTTCAACGCCGGCATGTTTGTTTTCGAGCCCGGCCTTGCCATGTATCATGATCTTTTAAATACCCTCAAAGCCACCCCTCCCACCCCCTTTGCCGAGCAGGTAATTGCCTACTTAAGTCAAGAATCACGACTCTCTACTATGGTATGATAGCTTATNTTTTTTTTTTTTTTTTTTTTTTTTTTTTTTTTTTTTTTTTTTTTCAGGACTTCTTGAATATGTATTTCCAGGATGTGTATAAGCCAATTCCTTTGGATTTCAATTTGGTATTGGCAATGCTTTGGCGTCACCCGGAGAACGTGGAGCTGGGTCGGGTGAAAGTTGTTCATTATTGTGCAGCGGTGAGTGTTGTTGTTATTTGAGTTGAATTCTGAATTGTTTGAATATGTGCTGAAAATTGAGGTTGTGGGTGGGTAGGGATCGAAGCCATGGAGGTATACGGGGGAGGAGGAGAACATGCAAAGGGATGACATAAAAATGCTGGTTGACAAATGGTGGGATATCTACAACGACTCCTCTTTGGACTATAAGCCACCAACGTCGTCGTCGTCGGCGGAGGCGGACGGAGATGTCGTGAACATGCAACCTTTTATCTGTGCTCTGTCCGAAGCTGGACCTGTTCAGTTTGTGTCGGCGCCGTCAGCTGCTTGATGGGGGCGGAGGGAGCTGAATCTGAATGGGAGAGACAAGTATATATTAATAATGATAATAGTAGAATGATGATGTAATAATTAGTTGTTTTATTTTATTTGTTTATTCGGTTTGTTTTTTGTTTTTTGTTTTTTGTTTTTTTGGGAGATGGGTAAGTGGAAAGAACTGATGATGTTTTTAATGTATGATGTAGTAAAGATCATGTTTGAGAGATTTGTGTATAACTTTTAGGTTTTTGTTTTCCCTTTTGTGTTTCTTACTCACTTTGAAGGGACTCATAAGGCTGGCCTAATTTGTAACGGTGCATATACAAATAAAGAAAGAAAGAAAAAAAAGAACGAGATAACGAAAACACGATTTCGACGACTATACGAAAATAGACCTAGACGGTCATGTGAAGAAGAAACGATTCGTGGACTCGAATTTGTGCATTGGATTTATTGAAGCAATTAGGTGAACATTTATAATAGGACAAAGCACGTCCACAAATTTCAAGACGGAATCGGTTTGATTACTAGTGAGTACTTCAGCTAAGGCCAACCAAGTAGAGCCAAAACCAAGTAACCGGCTCTACTATCGATGTGATTAGAAGAGTTTTCTTTATGATGACACGTGTCTAATGTCTCTACATGTGTCATATGTTTGTTATATATTATGATATGATATGTTTGTTATGTATTATGATATGATATGTTTCAATGCTATAATATATTGCGATGTGTCATATGTTTGTTATATATTATGATATGATATGTTTGTTATATGTTTGTTATATATTATGATATGATATGTTTGTTATGTATTATGATATGATATGTTTCAATGCTATAATATATTGCAATGATATGTTAAGTAATCCTAGATATGTTAAGTAACCTTATAATATATTGCAATGATATGTTAAGTAATCCTAGATATGTTAAGTAACCTTATAATATATTGCAATGATATGTTAAGTAATCCTAGATATGTTAAGTAACCTTATAATATATTGCAATGATATGTTAAGTAATCCTAGATATGTTAAGTAACCTTATAATATATTGCAATGATATGTTAAGTAATCCTAGATATGTTAAGTAACCTTATAATATATTGCAATGATATGTTAAGTAATCCTAGATATGTTAAGTAACCTTAGAAATGTGAGTGGGTAACATATTATGTCTGGATGAATTAAGATAGATTATGGACCATGACATGATGTGACAGGATTATGTTAGGTCATGATATGTATGATTATGTTACGACGATCGCTATTCCTTTCAAGTGTCGATAACAACACCAAAGACGCTAGCCCAACCAATAAGATGCTTAGGGGGTGTGCGAACTGTTTGGTGCATCCATCTTCACGCATGCAGACCATGTGTAGAGTAGTAAATTCACATCCAATAACCTGCATAGAGTAGTTGCATCAAGGACCATAGAACCTACGTAGGGTAGTGTATCTTATATTAGTTTAGGACATTGTTTTAATTTTCTTCTTTGGTTTTATATTATTTTGCTTTGAATACCTTTTGCTGTTTTATCTTAAGACTCTTATACATACGTACAAGTCAATGATATCGTACTATGAGATTGTTTTAAATGAATGGTTCCGCATCAAGAGGTTACATTATACATATGATAGTGCTCGGCATGCTCTGGNAAAAAAAAAAAAAAAAAAAAAAAAAAAAAAAAAAAAAAAAAAAAAAAAAAAAAAAAAAAACATATTCCTTAATTATTGTGTGTGGGTTCATTTTGTTGTGGTTGGGAATAAAAGAAAAAGAATAGGGTTGGAATTGTAATGAAAGTATGATGCTTGAACTTTTAGAGACAGTATTTTGAAAAAGTGATGTTCATAGGGAATCAAATGAGAAGCATGCACAAGTCACTTCTACGTCAATTTTTACATCATTATCCTCTTCTTTTTTTACTTTTACTTTTACCCAAAACAGGAGGGGTTTAACCTATCAAGATTAGAGCGCTCATAGATATTGTTGGTTTTGGTGTTTTACATTGTTAATCTTACGATTTTAAAACGTGCTTATTAGAAAGAGGTTTCCACACTCTGGTAAAAAATGCTTCATTCCCATTTCCAACTAATCCGTTCTTACAATTCACCTCCCTTGGGAGTCCAGTGTTCTCGTTGGCATACCATTTGGCGTCTTGCTCTAATACCATTTGTAACGGTCCAAGCCCATCGCTAACAGATATTGTCCACTTTGGCTTGCTACCTATCGTCGTTAGCCTCAGTTTTAAAATGCATCTATTAGAGAGAAGTTTCTACACCTTTATAAAAAATGTTTCGTTCCCTTTCGATCGACGTGGGTTCTTACAATATCTGGAAAAGCAATGACAGTATGAAAAGAAACAAAAAAAAAATATATATATATATATATATATATTCAAAACCTCTCATATTTCTAAGGCTTCCTAAAAAGGTAAATTTCAACTCAGAAACGAAGTAGATGGAAGTCTGGACCAGATCTCAAGCCCAAGCCCAAGACAGATCTCAAGTCCAATCACAAGCCCAAGACAGATCTCAAGCCCAAGACCAAGCCCAAGACAGACTAAGACTAGGCCTGAACAACCCTGTACAAGGCCCATTTTATTATTATTATTATTTTTTGTCGATAAAATAAATATTTTAACTGAAGTCTGAAATAACATTATTATATTACACAGTTTGTGCCAAAAATTAAGTTGGTGTGAAGTCAAAATTCAAATAAGAATTCCAACAAGGTTGAATCAAATCCGACAAAAAAGTCAACTCCTGCCAGCAGATAATCTTAATTTAATAGCAACTTGGGTTAAACCCTAAATCCTCTCTTTTCTTTTTTAATTTTGAAAAGAAAAAAAAAATAATAATAATAGTGTGGAGATCTACAAAGCAAACACCAATCAATTTCAGTAAGAACAAATAAAAATGACGAAATCAAGATCAAGAACAACAACAACATTAATGTTTGATCCAAAGCATAATCCATTTTGGGTTTGTGTAATTTCTCTTGCCATATTCATTCCATCAACAAGCTGCACCCCTACACCGCCAACTTTGATCAACTTCGGCGACTCGAACTCCGATACCGGTGGTGTTCTTGCTGGGACTGGACTCCCCATCGGCCTCCCCCACGGCATTACCTTCTTCCATCGTGGTACCGGGCGCTTCGGTGACGGTCGCCTCATAATTGACTTCTTCTGTGAGTTCCATACTATTTAGTAGGGTTTGTTTCAGATTAGGCAGTGAAATGTTTGATGTTTGATGTTTTGGTGTTCAGGTGAAGACTTGAAACTAAGCTATTTGAGTCCATATTTGGAGTCCTTAGCTCCAAATTTTACAAGTGGAGTGAACTTTGCAGTGAGTGGAGCAACTACACTTCCACAGTTTGTTCCTTTTGCTCTTGATGTTCAAATTCGCCAATTCATTCACTTCAAAAACCGTTCTCTTCACCTTCAATCATTAGGTATATGTTTTTCCTTTCTATTTTAATTTCTCCCTCTTCTTTTTTTTTTTTTTTTTAGTTATCCCACGTAGGTTAGAGAGAATAACGAAATATTCTTTATGAGGGTGTGGAAATCTTTCCGTAGCATATGCGTTTTAAAAACCTTGAGGAGAACCCCGTAAGGGAAAGTCAAAATAAGACAATATTTGCTAGCGGTAGCTGGACACTAGGCGGTGTGTCAACAAGGACGCTGAGCCCTAAAGGGGGTGGATTATGAAATTTCACATCGATTAGAGAAGGAAATGAGTATCAGCGAAGACGTTGGGCCTCGAAGGAGGATGGATTGTGGATCCCACATCAATTTCGAGAGGGGAATAAATTCTTTATAAGGGTGTAGAAACTTTTCCCTCATTTTAAAAACCTTAAGGGGAACCTTGAAACGGAAAGCTCAAAAGAACATTATTTGCTAGCAATGAGCTTGGGTTGTTACAAATGGTACTAGAGCTAGACATCGGGCGGTGTGCCAGCGAGATCCCACTTCGGTTGGAAAGGGAAACGAAACATTTTTTATTAGGATGTGAAACCTCTCCCTTACAAACGTATTTTTAAAGATCTTGAGGGGAAGCTCAAAGAGAACAGTTTGCAATGGATTTAAGCTGTTACAATAACAATTTGGAATCCCTACTTCTACGACCTATAAATTTCTTTGTTTCGTTATCAAGTATCTAATGTAGACGGGTTTGTGGCAGGTAAAACTAAGAACATAATGGATGAAGAAGGGTTTAAGAAAGGAGTATACATGATTGACATTGGTCAGAATGACCTCTTAGTTGCCCTTTATGCATCAAATTTAACCTACAAACCAGTGGCCCAAAAGATCCCATCTTTTCTTGCAGAAATCAAGCTAGCCATTCAGGTGAACCCTTAACAACACACCAACTTGCACTCTTTTTTAATTATGACAAGGAATCTTTTGGATCATGTGCAACTATTTTTAATATTTGAAACACACAACTTACAACATTGTGCACAGAATCTATATGCAAATGGTGGAAGAAAATTTTGGATACACAACACAGGACCATTAGGTTGCTCTCCAAAAGAGCTGGCATTGCATCCCCACACCCACAAGGATATTGACCAAATTGGGTGCCTTAAGGTTCACAATCAAGTCGCCAAATCCTTCAATAAAGACCTAAAAAATATGTGCAAACAGCTACGATCTCAATTTAAGGATGCCATCGTTGTCTACGTCGACGTATACACCATCAAGTATAATCTCTTCGCCCATCCCGACGTGTACGGTATGAAATCTCGAACAAAATTGTGAATAAATTTAAGGACTTTTTTGAGAGAATGTTTTGGTTTTTGTGAAAGGGTTTGAGAAGGCATTGATGGCATGTTGTGGGTACGGAGGGGCACCAAATAATTACAACGTGAAGGCAACATGTGGGCAACCGGGGTACTCCATCTGCGCCAACCCTTCCAAAGCTATCGTTTGGGATGGAGTTCATTACAGTGAAGCTGCCAATCGTGTTGTGGCTTCCGCTATCTTATCTGCCCATTTCTCCACTCCTCAACTTACACTTCGCCAACTTTTCATGCTTTAGCTTAATCTTTCTTCTTCTTCCATCTAAATTTTATCTAAATTTTAAGTCTTTTCATCTTAATAATAACGTGCTCGTTCAACCTCATCGTGTTTATTATTTTCAAGTTTAGTCGATGAAAAATTTGTGCTTAACGTTGAATAACAAGTTTATCTTCAGAATTTTCAAGTGTCTAACGATACTCTAAATTTCACTCATGTATTAGACAAAACTTGTAAACTTGAGGTCTGCATGTGAGGCTCGAGTAAAGGAAGATGGATTCTAAGAATAGGATAACTATGTTAGTTTATTTAATCTTGTATTACAGTTTTAGTATTTGTGGATAAATAGCAAGGGTAGTTAGTGTAGGTTATTATCGGTTGTTGTGTAGGTTATCAGTAGTTATTTTTCTCCTGTGTTTAGTTTTTTTTTCTGCTGTCTATATATGTGTACAGCAAGTTGAAGAAAGATAACCGAAGTTGGTTTTTGTTTGTTGTCTCTGTCTGTTGTCTCTGTGTGTTGTCTCTTCCTTGTATGAGTGTTGTCTAACATTTGGTATCAGAGCTTGGTTACATGCCAAAGATCATGCCGAGAAATAATAACAACACTGGAGAGAGAGGAGAGTCGTCGAAGTCTGCAACAAGGGAAGGTCTGGTAACACTCCAATACCCGACGTTATCGAGAACCAACTACGCAGCATGGGCTATGAAGATGAAGGTCTATTTGCGTGCTCAAGGGGTGTGGGACGCAATCGAATCAACTGAGCCTCTGGATAGTCTTGATGAAAGGAAGGATCAAATGGCCTTAGCAGCTATCTATCAAGCAATCCCTGAGGAGACGTTGTTTTTGTTAGCAGAGAAAGAGACAGCAAAGGAAGCATGGCAGACACTAAAAACTATTCATCTCGGTGCTGAACGTGTAAAGGAGGCAAAGATCCAAACTCTGAAGATTGAGTTTGAAATTATGAATATGAAGGAGTCCGAGACTATTGATGATTATGCAGCAAGGTTGACAGAAGTCGTTAATAAAATACGTACTTTTGGAGACAAGTTTGAAGAGGCATACTTGGTGAAAAAATTCCTCCGCTCAGTACCTCCTAAGTTTCTTCATATCGCATCGGCAATAGAGCAATTTGCCGATTTAAAGGTGATGACCATGGAGGAAGTCATCGGTCGTCTTAAAGCATACGAGGAACGGATCGGTGGCAACAAAGAGAATGTTGAGCATGTCTTATTGACTCAAGGAGAATGGAAAGAGAAAAAACGTAGCGACAATGGAGGCCATAGCCGAGGGCGAGGTCGCAGTGGTCGCTGGAAAGGGAGAGGCCATGGTCGTGGAAACGACTCGTTTCATCAAGAGAAGAAGGCTGACAAGAGCAAGGTAAGATGCTACAATTGTCAAGGCCTAGGCCACTATGCCTCAGAATGTCGGAAGGTGAAGTGTTATAATTGCCAAAAGATTGGCCATTATGCATCCGACTGTAGATCGAAGAAATGGGAGGATCAGGCGCACTTGGCTGAGACGCAAAGTGATGAGGATGAGCCAGCCTTACTTACAGCACAAGTTTGTGAAGTCCGAACTCTCGGTTCACCAGAGTTGACGGAGATGGCTCTTTATGAAGAGAAGGTTGTCCCGGAAGAAATTGAGAAGAAAAACAACACTTGGTTCCTAGATACGGGAGCCAGCAATCATATGACTGGTTGTCGAAGTTGGTTCTCGGAATTGAACGAGTCAGTGACCGGCACGGTGAAGTTCGGAGATGGATCACTTGTAGAGATAAAAGGACGTGGAGATGTGAAGTCTGCGTCTGTGAAAAAAACAGAGAAGATGATCGATGAGGAGAAAATCGATGGCTCGGTGAAGATTGAATCGGAGAAAAAAACAGAGAAGCGAGAAGAGAAGAAGAGCGATGGCGAGAAAATCGTTGGCGGTGTGAAGTTTGAATCCGAGGAGAAGAGCGATGGCGTTGTGACGGAGGTCCAGAATGTGGCAACGGAGGTAGCGAAAGTAAAGGAGATAAAAGAGAAGGACTGTGACGGCGAGAAGAAGGAGAAGGAGGACGGAAACAATGGCAGTGCTATTGAAAAACAGGTCGCCGGAGAAACGAAAGCAGAGAAGGAGAAGGAGGCCATTGTTTCCGGCAGTGCAATTGAAGTGGCACAGGTAATTAAACCTGTTGAGGAAAAGCCATTGGCCGGACAAGTAGAACAGGTAATTAAAACTGTCGATGAAAAGCAGTTGCCCATTGAAAAGAAGACAGAGAAGAAGGAAGGCGGAGATAATGGCGGCAGCTTTCATCCTATGAAGCGGAGTATATTGTGGCGACATCAGCTGCTTGTCAAGGAATATGGTTAGGACGTTTACTGAAAGAATTGGTTTGAAGAATGTAAGAATGTGAAGATCGAAATACAAGATTAAGGGGATGATTTGTTAGTTTATTTAATCTTGTATTACAGTTTTAGTATTTGTGGATAAATAGCAAGGGTAGTTAGTGTAGGTTATTATCGGTTGTTGTGTAGGTTATCAGTAGTTATTTTTCTCCTGTGTTTAGTTTTTTTTTCTGCTGTCTATATATGTGTACAGCAAGTTGAAGAAAGATAACGGAAGTTGGTTTTTGTTTGTTGTCTCTGTCTGTTGTCTCTGTGTGTTGTCTCTTCCTTGTATGAGTGTTGTCTAACAAACTAAGCATGGTTTAAAAGAATTGAAAGTCGCTGACTATATTAACAAAGTGCACCTTATTTTTCGGTGACTCAATCATAAGAACTTCATGGTTAATTGTGATTTACTTGGAGCGGGAAGGACTCATGTTAGTCTGTGAGGATAGTCTTTACTCTTAGAAGCGAGGAATAGATAGCTTGACCATGTCGCAGGGGATGCGGGGAAATGCTGGGACCATCAGGTGTCGAATTTGAATTTTGAATCCTAATCAGAATCTTAGGTATGAATTGTTACAAATAGTATTGGAATGACACCTCTCCCAGTAAGATGTGGTTTAGGGACAAACCAACGTAGATGCTGGTGGGCATATGACACTCGAGTAAAGGAAGGAGTACATAAATCGAGACCACATCCGAATGAGAGAGATCTTGAGGATATGATTGCTAAGAATGACCTAAAAGAATTGAAAGTCATTACCTTTACCAACAAGATGCATCTTCCTTTTGGGTGGCTCAATCATAAGAACTTCATGGTTAAGCAAGCTTTACTTGGAGCTGGAAGGACTTGTGTTGGTTCGTAGAGATAGAGTCGACATGTTTTTTTAATCAAATTATGATCATTTCTTAGAATCTGCGCAAAATAATTTCATATTTTGACATAAAGCTTTTATTGATTAGATATGATATAAACCTCCACACTTTGGAAGAAGAAACATGAAACCACAAATTTATAATCATTTCACTTTGAACAATAAAATTATAATTTTGCATTTTACATTTTACATTTTACAATTAAATAAAAATGAATGGCTGAGATTTATTTAAAACCATATGCCTATAATCTTTTCTCCTTGCCTCACAATTTACAATATTAAAGAAGCAAAGGGGATTGTGGTAGACAATATCATTTCAAATGCATAGTGATCATATAAAAGTTTAACAAGAAAAGGCTTTGAATTAGTGATGCACATTTGAACGTTCGAGTAATCATCGTTCTAATAATGGAGGCACGTTTCAAGAAATCACTTGATTTTCTTCCGATTCGTCGTGATTATAAGAATTTTTTTTATTATATTAATAATTAGTTACATATATTTATATGAATTTTTGATGTTGGATTGTTTGGTAGATACCTTTTATTCCTTAACAATAAACAAGAGTTTTAAATGAAGATCCTTATTTATTATAATGTTAATTAATAATCAAAGTGTCAAATAAAGCAATAAGAAAGCACCATAATCATTCAAACCCTTTTGCTTTTCGTTCTTGTATATGCAAACCATGCATTTTTATAACTGAGTCTACTAATATAAATACTGACTTTCAATTCTTTCAAGTCTTTCTCAGCTATTTTATCTTTAAAATATCTTTCAGGTTTATTCATATACCTTTCGTTTATTAAAAGTTTACGACAATATAATACTCGATAGTTGTTTGCTAAATGCATGATGAAAAAAACATCACAAATCTCACTCCCACTAAAGTGTTGACTTTTCTCTTTTAATTATTATTTTGAGAAGAAAAGAAAGAAAAGTATTTTTAAAAAGTTATTGTACAATTAATTTATTTATTTTAAAATCAGTGGTTTTAAAAAATGGTTTGTTGTATTATTATATAAATAAAATTAACTTTTTAATTGGCCACCACAAAAATCATTAATCAACATCACCGACCTTCATAATAGGATTTTAAAAACAATAGTTTGGTAATTTTAATAAATTATAGAAGACTTGTTTCATAATTATTTTAAAAATAAAAAAAAAAAATCAATAATTGAAAGAAATATGAAAAAATAGACATTATAGAAATAAATAAAATAATAATAATAAGTCAGGAGTCTAATATTAATCGTTAAATATAAAATATGAATTATTTAAATGGAAAATTGATAATAAAATATTTAATTATTCCATTTCAATTTTGTTTTGGGCATTACATCAACCCTCCACGCCTACCTAATCGTCTAGCTGGACTAACAAGAAGATAACATAATTTATTTTTATTAAATTATAAATTTAATTCCTCAATTTTTATTTATTTCATATCGAAAAAAATGAATTAATAATTATTATTATGTATGGTAAACATATAAATACAATAAATTATGGCTTACGTCCTACGTTCCTATCACCCTCTTCATAAATAATATTTGACTTTTTTAATTTCTGAATCCATCTCAATTTATTCGACACTTGTCTTGATTTAAATATATATATATATATATATATATATAATTAATTAGGATTTCTCTTTTATTTTTATTATTTACATTGGAATAAAATTAACATGTAATTTAGATATGGGTTTAATGAGTAGAAAATGGAAGATTAAATTATTTACAAAAATGAGTTGTTAAAATAAAGGCACATGGGGATGAGCTATTTTTCTCAATAATAAAATTCACATTATTGATATAATCTTAATTGCACTTTATTTATTTATTTATTTATTGAATTAAAAGTCAACTCTCCCCTTTTTTAATGTATTATTTAAGTAATGAATATTGATCACATAAATGCAAACTATTCTTTTTATTTTATTTCTTTTTTTGTCTTATTATTCTTCTTTATTTATATATTTAATAAAGAGAAGGAGAGAATAATATATAAGCAAGGAATATTCCTTCTTTTACATAATTATTGGTTTTTTATTTATTATTATTTTATTTGCCCACTATCATCGCAGTATAGAGATTTAAGAATGTGATTGTCTATGACTTTAGTCTCGTCTCGTCTCAATAACCTAGTATCTTTATTCTAGTCGTTCGAGTCGTCCAAAACTTTGAGACGTCGATTTAATGATTAGGCTCGACGCTCCCAATTGTTACATTTAACTAAACCAAGTTGAATTTAAAGTTTGCTCTATGGTTCATGTCGTGTTTGGACCTTTGAAAACACGGTTCGAAGTTGACTTCAATAGTAACTTCTATTACGACGTGTTCGTGTAAAATGTTTTCTTTCTCGATGTTTCGATTTGGTGTTGTAGAATGTTCTTATCAACTCGTGAAACAAAAACATACTTGAATTATTACAAATCTTTATGAACATAATAATAAACTTAACTAAAACTTAATATCAGAGGGAGAATTTTACAACATTCTTTCTGCATCTACTACTTTGATGCTGTGTTCTTAAGAGGGCTCTTTCCCAAACTGGATGGCTTAGCTTCTGCACTTCTCTGACCCGGTGTTCCTCGTTCACTGGCTCGAGGACTCGGCTCTCCTCTTAGCTCGCTCACCCGAGGGCTGAAAGAGCGACGAGGGCTATCGATACTTTTTCGGTCACACATTGGCGTTGCCGTGGAGCTTGTGATTTTAGGACTGCTAATATGCCTAAATTCACCACGGCTACGAGTGATAACCTCGTCTAAAATCTCTCTGTCCCCACCGAACGATGCTCCTGCACCGAGCTCGGCTTCCTGTTCACACATTAGTATCAAACATGTCAATCAGCTTGGTGATTAGTATTTATATATCGAAAAACTAAACGGTTATGTTACCGTTGCAAGATTAAACGGTAAAGCTGGCGCTTCTTCGAATTCGGCTGCATCGAGATCTTGGAGATGTGCACCTTTGAAAAACTTGGGAAGAAGGTATTGTCTTACAGGGACAAGGAGCATAATCATTAGAGGAAACATCACCCCAGCAATTGGAACCCATGTTAGTCCAAAACATATGAACAAATATACTGTTTGAAAAATGGTAAAAAGAGCAATGGCCTTGAACGGCACGGTCTCGACGAACGTCGCGTGGTAATCCTCAAGAACTCTGCACATGACAGTAAAAAATTTATGTGTTACTTGGTGAAATAAATTGAGAAGAAGGTAGAAAAAGGAGTGGCTGTTTCAATTACTTGTATCTTCTGCTAGGTGCAGTGAAGAGCAACAAGATTCTTTCCCAAAACTGATTACCAGGCAAGCTTTCGATAGCCATAAAGGCGAAGTAACCCCATAGAACCGATGTCGGGATCTTTTTAAGGATCGGCATGGCTGCAACGCATCCTCCCACCATTGCAGCTTGAAGCAAGTTACTGACACGCTGTTCTTTCACCTCAACAGGCAATAGATCGTCGATTTCCTTTTCGATATCGAATATTGTCTCATCAACCGGAGCGTCGAAACTGCCCATACTAGAAGCTGCTTGAATGGTTGTCTCCGTAAGCTCATTCAGTCCCTGCTTAAAAGTTTTTACATAGCTTAGTTTCAGGAGCATTTGGTACAAAAGAATACGAAAAGCACTTCACTCGTGGTGAACAATTCAAATAAGTTCGTGTTTATCTGAGACTATTTCACAAAAGAATCAACAAAATCGAGTCGCTTACACGAACCGCAGGCTGTTGGTAGATCAAAGGGGTCTGCATTTGTTGATATGCTTCTTGCATATTTCTATATAACTGACCCAAGCTCGCATTCTTTCTCATACTACTCTGTGCCGTTTCTACGAGTTTATTCCGCAACAACTGCAAAATGAACACAAATCTTTTAGTAAAAGATTACGAAGGTAACTCGGAAACGATTACTAGGACCGGACCGACTAGTTTACCTGGTGTTTGAGAGTAGCCAGGCTCTTCGTATGCATCGGAGATTGTGGGATGACACCATTGGATGGAGGGATTCCTAGAAGACCACATATTAAGGTCTGAAACAAGACGAGATTTGAACCGTTATATCGATGTAACGAGCCATATGCCGAAAGGAAAACATTCGAGATAAGGCATACCAAGAATCCCAATAGAAGTAAATCATAATGGTAAGAAGATGGTTTCCTCAAATTGAACTCTTTCTGCTGAGCAAGTTGAGATGCAACACTATGATCGAAATAGTAAAGCACCGCGATCATCGTAGCCGGGATGAAAGCACCACAGATATAACTAACAGGAACGTCGAGCATATCCTGCAACGTTGTGGCGACAAACAGTCAGTGTTTCAGTACATTCAAGCAGAGAATCAGTAGAAAACTGATTAGCCTTACCTTAATAACAGTCCAATTTTCGTACGCACCGTGAGACCACGGATTCGGGCTAAAGAGTCGCCTCGGGATTCCTTGTGGGACACTTTTTGAGGGTATATAGGAAATACCTGTCCAAACAAGAACCATGAGCGGCACTCCATAGTCTGCTATCAAGCTTCTGAGCCAACCTGCCAAAGAGAAACTATAAATAACTCGAGAAACTTTCTTGACCATCTTATCTTTTTCGTGTTCTTCCAGATCATACCTGATCCATATCGCCACGACCGTGCCTTTCGACTCCTTAACGAAGTGAGTAGAAGGCCAAATGACAATACCAAAGCAAACATCCCATTGGCAAACCTCCAAGAAGGTATAAACTCGATCAACGTTGCATTTTCCCGTTCCGGGATGCGAAACTCATCCACGAGTCCCTAAAACAAACTCAAACTCTCAACTACTATAACAGCATATGCTTCTTCTTACACAGATTTAAGCTTATTAGTTTTCTTACTTACTTTCACTGCTTGCTGCATGAAAAGCATTGCTATAAGCATACCGAACAATTCACCAGCGAGACGTGTGAACCGATTAATGATGGAACAAGCTCCTAATATAGCCATTAAGAACAGCAAGGCTGCAGTCCAAACACACACCCTAAAGATACACAAGTTCATACAAAGTTGAGTCAACAACAAGAATTGAAGAACTTCATTAGAGACCAATTCTAGTTTCTTTGAAGCAATTAGCAAATCATACCATCCACTCCATGCTAGAAACAGATTCCGACCCAACTCGGGTCGTTCCTTCGCAAAATTAAACATGAAGGTATACATAATAACAGTAGGCTCTGCCACTCCTAAGATGAGCAAAGGTTGACCTCCAACAATGGAGTGAATGATACCACAAAGAGCTGTGGAGGCTAAGGTTTGAACAGCAGTGAGTACCCCATCTGTCAAAATCAGAACAAAATCAATACTCAAGAACACAAAATCAATCCAAATCTTCAAAATCCTTGTGTTTTTCCTTCTCTTTTTCAGATCTAACATGAAATTGAGAAGAGATTATGAGTTACTACTACTCTCACCAGTACTTCTCTCCAACTGTTCACCAAATGAAATGACAGGAATTGCAGAGGCAAAGAATATGTAAGTAGTGGGAGCCAAAATCCTAAAAACCAATGAAAACATCAACAAAAAGACAACCCCAGAAGCCAAATGAACCAAAATTGCAAAAAATAAGGACCCATTGAAGAGATATTGATACCTATATCCAGCTCTCAACCCACTGGTCCAGTCTTGTTTGTAGCACACTAACCTCCCTTTAAGATCATTCTTGATTCCACGAAGAGGAACAAAAGTCTCCTCCATAATTGCAATATGGGTTTTGTTCAAAAACACTTTGTAAGTGGAAAAAAACGAAGTTCAAGTTCTGGGATTCTTGAATGACATTGGTATAGGAGAAAAAGGGCTGTAAATGAGTTACATGATTGAGTGAATGGAAGCTAAAATCTGAGAAACAGAGCAAATGGGTGCGTAGAGAAGGAAGCAAAGTGGTGGATTATATAAGGTGCAAAGGGGCGGTGGGGGATGAAAGGGAAGGAAGGGTAGATTTGAAGTAGACGTAGAAGCGGGTCAGAAGGGGGTATGAAATGAAAGCTCGCTGTCAAAAAAAACATAAACAAATAAAAGAATAAAATTTCTAAGGATATTTGGTTTTGTTCATGAGAAGGAATCAGCTGTATCTCTCAGCATTCAATGCTCCATGGGTCTCGGTGATCTCTCTGCATTTAATACCCATTTGATGAACATAAAGTTTATAGCTTTAATGCATATTGCATAATATAGTACCAACACAACACAGCTTTGACTTGAACTCTAATTTTAGTTAAGGAAAAGAATCGAATTCGTAGAGTCAACCAGAATCTATAAAAGTTTTAATTGAACTTAAAATTGGAAAATTGGTTTAGTGTTGCTTTAATTTTGTGATTTTTTTTTTTTTCTTTTTTGTTGGTAGGTGTGAATGTGATGAATTTTGGGCGTAATTTAGTATTGTCGTCGTTAATGAACGTTTTATTCACATAGCGAAAATATTGAAACGTTTCATTTACTGGAATCGACTTTTTATTAATTTTTCTGTTCCTAGTCTTATGCTGCAACTTAAAAAGCCTAATTAGTGTGTGAAATATTAATTTTTCTCGGAATGTATAATGGTGGTTTAATCCTATAAAAATTCATCGTCTTCATATGAACAATTTGGATCAAATTGTTTTTTATATAAACCAAGTCATCAATCATGCAAGATAAACTTCAGGGAAGATATTAAAAAATTGTTGTTTAAATTACCATAAGATGTTACAATTCATGCCACGTTACAAAAGAATCAACTCCAGCATTTATTCTGTTACAAATTTTCTAGAGATGATAAATTAGATTTATAGTATTTCATTAATGTATTTTAAGACTTTATTTATTTTAAACTTACATTTATATAGTGGCTAATTAACTCTTAGAATGTCTCATAAGGTTATGTCTTTCATTTTGAAGCTATATAAAATCATACATGTTATGTTTGTAAAGTAGTGACCAAGTTTAGATGGCATGTTTAGAATCATTCAGACATAATATATCTTGGGTGTGGAGTGATTCAAATCTCAAATGATCTTAATATGAAATATTGGTTCAACAATTACTTCTATTGCAGTGATTTCTTATCATTTGGTATTAAAGTTTTCCTCTATATTGATTCCTTGTTAGTTTTATATCAATGTGTTACCAAGATAAAATACACAACTTTATTCATATATTATAGACTCTTCAATTATTACTTAAACATAATTTTTTTCATATGTCAACCCAATAACTTTAAATTTTCATACAATAAATAATATTAAATTGTAAATGAAATAATTAAAATTAAATTATTAAAGATTTTAAGGTATAAATTTCAACCAATTAAAATTAAAAATATATTTTTTTTTTCTATGGTCAATTAACGCATTTAATTAATAACTCATGAAAGAAATAATAGAGATAAATGATATATCACTTCCGAATAAATAAAGTAAATGTTTTCCTTAATCAAACAAAACAAAAGAAAATTTACCTTTTCTAATATTCCCTCCAAAGTAACGTAAGGTTGAAGTTTTAATCCTATTAAAAAAATTAAAATATATATACATAATTAAATAATTTCACGTGTTATTTATTCATAAACCATTTTTTAATTTTAAAAACTTTTATATATATATATATATATATTTTAGTATTAATTATATTTTTTAACTAAATTTATATAATAAAGTTTTATTTATAATTCGAGAGTAATAATGACATAATTTTGAAATGTAACGTTCTAAAATTTGTTGGACATCAATTGGGCTTAAAAGCCCAAATACAAAGACGTTAGGCCCAAAAATCATAAATGTACCATTCGACGCCGTTTTAACAAAACAATAAATCAGAAATTATTGAACTTCCTAACAAAAACAAAAATAATATTTCACATCCATATATATTTATCTAAAAAAACATTATAAAAAATTTCAAATAATTCAATTATATATATATTAAAATGATAATAATTATGTTTATCGGAATAAGATGAAAAGCAAAGTGGAAAATGAGGTGGAAGTGGGACGGGAACGAAAAATATATTCTCTATCCTCGTCCTCGTTTAGCTAAGGAAGAATAAAAGAAACCCTTTACTTTTTAGATTCATAGCTCTCATCCTCGTTTAGCTAACGAGTAAAATGTTCTCTATTCTCGTCCTTGTTTAGCTTAGGATTTAAATCTCTAAGCTCTTAATTGATGACGTTATTTATGCTCACGTTTTCAAAACTTATGCTTAATTATCAATATCTTTATCAAACTTTTATTCAAAAGATTTAATAAATTATTTTTTTAAGTAGGTAGGTAAATAAAATGATCAGAGACTAAATGTATTTATAAATTTTAAAAATATTAGTGATAACATAATAAAAATTTATACTTAATTTCTTTGGAATTTGTAATTACGAAATTATGACAAAATTTAAAGTTGACATAATAAACCAAATTGTAATAAATTATATTTGAATGTAACTTTATGGGAGTAAAAGTATTTTTTACTGAAATTAGTAACAGTCATTATGAGTGGTCCTCCAAAACCAAATTAGTCCCAACATATTTATTTTCACCAATATAATGTTTTAAAATGTTACTAAAATTAATATTCTTTTAATTAATGCAATTCATGAAAGTAAAATTCAATACATTCTACAAATATCTCTACACATTCTTTACTCATCATAATTAACCAATATTTGGTAATTAATGCAAATATTATAAAGATTTAAAAAATATTTCATTTTTAAAAAGTATCTTTTCGATTCATATCATAATAAAAATATTCTTAAATGGATTTTGTCTTAAAAAAAATATGTCTAAATTTTTAAAAGTTTTAATAATACTTTGAACTTAAAAAATAAATCTAAAAATTTTCAAAATGGTAAAGTTTGTTTGGATGGAATACTTTATTTCAAAAACATCCCTTTTAACTTTTAAAAGAATTCATTTATAAATTTTATTAATATTCTTAAAAAAAATTTAAAAGACTTTTAAACATTTTAACTTTTTTTTCAAAAACTTTAAAAATAACTTACCAACATTTCAAAAATATTAATAATTTATGAGAAGATAATGTTCTTCCTTGACGATAAAAAAAAACATAAGTATTTTTTCAAACATAAAAATAAAAAAGTAAGATTTTTTTTCCGTGGAAAAATATTAATAAATTTTTTTAAAATTTAGAGTATTTTTTAAATAAAGAATTAATGGTCTCCGTAAAAAAAACTAATTGTAAAGGTATTTTTTTTTAGACTTTTCGAAAATTTAAAGTATTATTGAAACTTTTTTATAAATATTTAATTTAGACAAAATCCACAATTTAAAGATATTTTTATTAATTTAGCCTATATACTTTTTTTTTTATTTAACGTTTTTTAGAATTTATAAACTTATATAGAATTTAAAAAAAATTAAATTTTTATTAAACACAAAATTCAATTTAATTTTATAAACTCATAAATTTTTTAAATATTAAAAAAAATATAGAGTAGCGCCAAAAATAATAACAAATAGGNAAAAAAAAAAAAAAAAAAAAAAAAAAAAAAAAAAAAAAAAAACAATTAATTTTCTGCGTACGTAGAGAGTAGGACGTCACAGTGTGGCTGTTTCTGACGCTGTGGTCTTCATGTGAGGTAAAACGCTGCCGTTTCGTGAGAATAAAGTGGAAATTTCATTCCATAGCCACAACGACCACAAGCCATAGAAAAATAAATAAATAAATATATATATATATATATCCCATTACCTTTTACTAATATTCAACACTTCTTTTTAATTAAATTATAAATTTAGTTTATAAATCTTTAAATATTATATATATTTATACATTTTCCATATTTAATATTGCAGATACTCATATATATCCTAGGACTTTAAAAAGTGCAATTAAAAAAATAAAAAAAATTCAATTTCAAATTTAATAAATTAAACTAAATAGAATCTTATGGATTCTAAAGGAAGAAAATGTTAAGAGATTTAATTTTAATTTTTTTAATATCTCTGGATCACTTAAGAAAATGAAATAATGAAACAAGTAGAAAATGGCAATAATTATTATTAGTTTAAAATTTAAAGAGAAAGGCGAAGGTCTAACTCTTTGTGATCATCCTTCTTCTTCGCCTCCCCTCCACCATCGATCGCTTCGAATGCCGCCGCCGCCGCCGCCGCCGCTGGATCCGCCGTCTGGTACCTCGGCAGTGCTCTGGCTTTCCAGGACTTAATGACCTCCTCTTCCTCGAAATCTTCGGCAAGAAAACAGGGCATCCAAACACCATCCACGCCTCGGTTCGAATCGTGATGAACAATCTTGTGATTCTTGTTCAGATCGTGGCCATTTGTTAGAGAATCAGAACCGGTGATTTTAGCCCTAAACCAGTTGTACGGAGCACGAAAATTGTCGACGATCTCGCTGAACTTTTCGATTTCCGTGTCGTCGCTGTCAATGCGATCACTCTCCTTCCTCTTCCTCTTCCTCTTCCCTGAAATCTCCATTCGCTCCGATTGAGTTCTGCAAATTCACACCAATTTTATACAAAATTAACCGAAAGAAAAAACGACTTGGAATTTCGGTACGTTGGGGGAAATTTTCTCGATTCCTAACCACCTCCACTTTCCTGGATGCTTCCGGAATGACCCGAACCGCTTCTCAGGTCATTTATACGCCATTTTTTAAATAACAATTTATTTCTATAATTTTAAATATTATGACATTATTACATTATTACATGAAATTTTGTAATATTTTTAACTTTTAATTTCACTGACATATTTATTTATTTATTTATTTATTTATTTATTTATTTATTTATTTATTTATAGATTTTGTTTGTTGGAAGGATCTTTTAAAGAAAGATATTCTCATATTCAATTGAATGAATTATTGAATGAATTAAAAAAAAAAACCGAAAAATAAAATCAATGTATTAACCAATTGTTGCCAAATAATGTGAAAAATTCAATGAAGATATTCTAATATTCGTTGTTGAATCTTGTAAATGAAGATATTCTAATATTCGTTGTTGAATGAGTTATATAAAACATAGGTTGAAATTGACGGGGCTTAAAATAAAAAAACAAAGGTAAATTTTAATATTTATTGAAAATTTTTAATTTCAGAGATTGATACGAGTATATAAAAAATTCAATGTTCGGACTACATTTAGTATGAAAAAGGGAGGAAAAAAGACGCATTTAATATTGTTTATGATTCATGTGATAGATAATTAATTAAAAAATGGTTAAGACTCGATCAATGAAATATTAATTAAGTCCCAATATGTTTTAACTTAATACCTAATCACAATTAAATAAAACTTTAAATAATTATAATATTAACACATAATATACTGTGAAATATTAGTCAATATTTTGGTATATAATTTTTAATTTAGTTCCTAATGGTTTAAAAAGCTCTATAGTAAATATTAAAATTGGACGATACTTATATAATATAATATTTAATAAGTTTTTAGAAAAATAATTAGACCTAGAAATTGTTCATTCACATACAATTTGAATAAATTTTTACTCTTTCTTTTTTGTTTATTTTATTTTCTCGTTGGTCGGTCAACTCAGGACGAGGGAAGTCATTTCCATCGTGACTTACTTTTTCATTCCTCGAATTTAAACATAAATTTCCTATCTCATTTAGAGCTGAGACTTACGAATTAAATGTACATCTCTGCACGAGAAAGCTACCTTATTGGAGTAAAACCAATAAATAAAAACGGTTTTAAATCTTTGGATTAGTTTTAAATTTCAATATATATATATAATATAAAAGCCTCTTGCCCAAATTTAAGAAGAATGTAGAGCCGGAGTAAAGAGATTTTCGAAGAAAAGTTTGAAAGCAAGATTCAGTGAGAGATTGAAAACAGTGTTATATAGCATGCAAGCAAAGGCAACAACAACGGCTTAACAGTATATAACTATACGGGTAGGGAGAAGTTGACAATTAGTCATATCCCCTTGTAGTACATTTTGGGAGATTTTAGCACTTGCAAGTGTAGGCACGATTTTAATGAACGGTCATACACCCCGTACTGATTCAATATGAAAGGGTAAAAACCTATCTAGGATGAAAGCATGTAAAAGGGGTTTGGAACGGGCATCAACCATGGACAACATGTCTTGGACAAGCAAGACTGCGATACCTGTCATGCAGCCATTGACAACACGTTTGGAGGGACAAAGATGTAATATATTATTTATAATTGATTAATTTTGAAGAAGATATTCTTAAAAAAACACATCTCCTTAGACATGTCTACATATGTTACAAAGTAGCTCTATCAAATGGGTTAGCAATAATCCCTTTGAGTCTCCAAGATAGACCTCGAGGAGGCTTCAAGCAAGCACCCAAGTGGAGGGATTGTTAGGGTTTGCAAGTCCCCATACGCATTCCAACAAAATGGGTCCATAAAGATGTCACCTTCTGAAGGAAAAAGCTCGATATTTGCAAGTGTTAGGTTCACACAAGGCATAGAATCACTGCACCCAAAGTGCATTGGTGGGTTTCTAATATCATAACTTCCTTTGATGTCAATATAGCTTATGTCTGATACAACCACGGCTGAGGTTTGATTGAGACACCCTTTGTTGAGGCAATAGAATTGGTCTATGATGATCGGGTTCCTAACGTTGTCCATATGAATGTTATTGAAACTTACTCCTCTTACGGATCCAAACCCACCTTGCCATGTCTTGATCCGAACACCGTTGTCTGAGACCTTGATTATTGAGTCTCGAACTGTTATGTTTGACACACATGCTCGGGAGTTGTGATTGCCTAGGCTGCCAATGCTGGAGATGGAAAAGATCAATGGACGTTGAGCGTATGAACAAGTAGTTTTATACGCTATCATAGCATCTATTATAACTATAAAAACAAAATGTAACAACCCAAACTCGCTAGCAGATATTGTCCTCTTCAGACTTTCTTTTGTGAACTTCTCCTAAAGGTTTTAAAACGCGTATGTTAGGGAGAGATTTACACACCCACAATCTCACCCACCTTAGGGGCCAGCATCCTCGCTAGCACACCACTCGGTGTCTAGCTTTGATATCATTTGTAACCGACCAAACCCATCACTAGTAAATATTGTCCTATTTGAGCTTTCCCTTCCGGGCTTTCCCTCAAGGTTTTTAAAACGCGTGGTGAAAGGTTTCTACGCCCTTATAAGAAATGTTTCGTTCTCTTCTCCAACCAATGTGAGGTCTTCACATAAAAAGTCTCAGACTTTTAATAACATAGGTTGTCACGACATACAAATAAAACGCTATAAAAAGTCTACAATAACATTTTTTGTATGCTATCGTATCCATTATTTCTAGTAATGAATAGAGGACGGAATTATAATAAGCTTTCGATGTTACCTAATTCCATGACCTGGTCCACACGTAATATTTCGTATAACAACATTATAAGAACCCGAACCAATTGAAACACAATCATCACCTGGGTAAGAAAAAATTCAACCCAAATTTACAATTTTCGTGGAAAAAAAGCAAAGAAAATGATAAAAAAACAATGTTCTTGATCACAACTAACCATTGGCAACAACTGAATTGAGTATCTGAACCCCATTTGTATTCTCAATGTGAATTCCATCGGTGTTTGGACTCAAAGCAGGAGCTGTTATGTTAAGAGAATCAATATAAACATCTCTACAATTGTCGAACCTGAAGTGGAATTGTGGGCTGTCTTTGATTCTAAGCCCTTCAACGGTCAAGTTTGTGCTCATGAAGAATCTTATGGCCTGCAAAAACCCTTTCAATTGTTCATATTCTAAGCTCATAAACAACAACATTTTGTAGAATTGGACTTGAATTAACTTACAATTGGACTATCACAAGGGCCTGCCTTTGTTCTTCCCTTTCCTCCCTGAAAATTGGAATATAATTAGAAGCTCATAGTTATGTTCAAAAAACATCATAGTATCAATGTCATGTCTCTTACTCTGTGGGGTTTGCAGGGAAGATCCCACCATTTTTGTCCTCGCCCGTCAATAACACCGTTTCCTCGAAGCGACATGTTATTAACTCGATAAAAAACCAGCCATTGATGAGCACTGTAACTCCTCGGCCAAGCGTCGGGCCCGTCTGGAGCTATGAGAGTGCCATCAACTTGAAACACGACGCCATGTTTGCACGGCCCGGTGAAAATTGTCGATTGGATCATAAACGAGAAGCCATATGGAACAAGAATAACTGTATAGTCGTCGTTGTCGCTTTGACAGGCTGTGTCCCATGCTATCTTGAAGGCCTCCGTGTCGTCTGTAGTGCCATCTCCAATGGCGCCATAATGACGTACGTCGAAAAAGCCGGTGGCGTTGAAAGATGACCCTCCGTCGTTGTCGTCGGGAGGATTCGCGGGTTCGGGGGAAGAGGAAGGAGAAGGAGAAGGAGGTTGTGAAATGGTGAAATGGTGATGATGGTGAGAATGTTTGTGGTTCTTTGCATGGTTATGCCATCGTCCATGAACAGGAAAGAAGAAGATTATGAGTGTAATACACAAAGCAAAGGAACAAAAAGAAGAGTTCATTTTGGAAACTGAAATTTTGGATAAAATGGACATGGAGAATGATGATTATATATTAGAAGGAGAAGGGCAATCATGTCCGGCCATGATCGAAATATGTCAAAACAAATAAATTGAGCAAAAAGAATAATTTGTTGTTCGAAACGAGGATCGTTGAGAATGGTTGGGAGGGTGTCTCACAACTGGTAATTTTAAGGGAATAATAAATAGATTTCTAAGTAAGGAATACATCTCTATTGATACGAACGAACACTCCTAGGGGACCGACCATTTGAATTGAGCCATAGGTTTTAGTGTGGAGTTTGGAGATGATGAAAGAAAGCAAAAGATTCTAAGGCAAAAGAAGAGAAGAATATTTTTTTAAGTAAAAGAGGGTTAATGGAGGGAGCATTATGTGGGTTTCAGAGCTGCCATTGCGGCCTAATGGCCATTCAGTGGGTGCTCTTTTGTTGAGCCATAAAATAATAGAGTGAAGGTGGGTTGGTTGTTTGGTTGGTTGGTTGGTTGGTTGGTTGGTTGGGTTTTATAAGCTGCTGCATGCCGAGCCGACCTTATCTTGCTTTCCCTGTTTTTTCAGTCTTTGTCCCACCACTTTGAGTCCATGCCATTGGCTCCTCTTTTCTTTAATGCCACCCGTTGGTTTCAGTTAAGGGCCATTAGGGTTTCAATTACTAAGTTTTGTTTTTATTTCAACTTTTGTTCGATTTTAAGAACTATCGAGAGTCCGGGTCCTTGTAAGTTGGAAATCTCTTCATAACAGACGTGTTTCAAAAACTTTGAGAGAAAACCCGAAAAGGAAAACCCAAAGAAGACAATATATGCTAAAGTTGGGTTTGAGCTGATACAAATGATATAAGAGCCAGACACCGAGTGGTGTGTCGGCAAGGACACTGGGCCTTGAAGAGGGATGGACACTAGGTGGTGTGTGTCAGCGAGGATGCTGGGCACTGAAAAGAGGTAGATTATGAGATCCCACATCTATTGGAAAGCAGAACGAACCATTCCTCATAAGTGTGTAGAAATCTTTTACTAGTCGATGTGTTTTAAAAAACCTTAAGGAGAGTTATGAATTTCTACTTGTGAGGGCTCGCCATTTGATTTCTATAGATTCGAGTGACTTTTATATTTGATTCAATAATACTATGATTTCAGAAACTTGACTAAATAGGGAGTTTGGAAGATGATCTCACAATACGAAATTCAATTCTTTTCGTATAATGTAAATAACTGAGTAATTCCTTTAAATTCTAATTTCGTGATTTAAACATTAGGGCACAACCCTCTCACTAGCCTGAAAATGACTTAATTTATGATTGAATCATAAACAAGTTGTTATGTCTTAGAATAACAGTATTTAAGGTGTACAAGATATAATTATACAGAGTATAACCATCCGTAAGAGCAATTAGTTTTTTTAAAAATAAAGAAAAAAAATAGGTATCGTCCTAAAAATCGCGAGATTTCTGACGAGGCCAGAGATCTCGCAACAGAACCACCCACGCTCCCTTCAAAAGTCCCTTGACACACACTCCCTCAACCACCAAACGATTTCTTTGTCCTCAGATCTGCAACACCCACACATTCCCGAGAGAGAGAAGACGCTATACTCCTTGTGCGAAATCACTCCCCTAAGGCGATTTAAAACCGTGCATAGAGGAACGAAGCATTCCTTATATTTTAAAATTGTGAGGTTGACAGCGATACGAAACAAGCCAAAGCAAACAACATATAACAAACTAAAGCAGACAACATATAACAGGCAGACAACATGTGCTAGTGGTGGACTTGGACTGGGTAGGCAGCTAACTTTCAACGATGTTGCTCTTCTTTTATAAACATTTTTCAAGATTCACATATAAATACATAAGAAAACATAGGTAAACACACACATAATCGAGCAAGGATGACATGTACATAATAAAAATTATTTAATTTAATAATTCACGTGTTAGGACTTGTGATTTCTAAATTTATTAAATAAAAAATTTAATTTTATATCTAATAAATCAATTAATTTTAGAAAAAAAAAAGTCGAATATATATATATTTCCATGGATTACATAAAAACTAACCTTAAAATGTGCTATAAACTCAAATCTTCACAAAATCTTCTTTTGTTTTTAATATGTTTTTTTGTAAGAAAAAGTTGTCGGTTGGGTCAACATTAACGGCTTCTAAAGTCTAAAATTATAGGATCTCATTTATATATAAAAGTTATTTATTTATTTGCCTAATATTCACTAAATAAATTAAACTATTTTACGATATTATGGTGTAACAAAAACGTTTATTTGTATAAACAGAGATTCACGACTAAGATTTGGTAAAGATAAAGCCGATGGAAAAAGAAACTTATAAATATATAACCAGTTAAACTACAAGCACGGTGCATTTAGTTCTTTGAATGGTTTTTCGCTTTATTACTAAGTATTTTTAAATTTAAACCAAACATAATATTAAAAAAAAAATAATGGGTCTTTAAGAACTCGAGTACTCATGGTACCATATAGTTGATAGAATCAATTTCAAGAACTTTTAGACCTTTGTCTCTTAAATAAGAAAAGTATATTTGTGTACTTTACGAGCATGCTTGAAAATACTTTTAGCATGCCAAAAGCATTTTGTCACTTGCATTAGATAAAAGAATATTCTAAAGCGTTTCTAGCATCGAAAGTGGTTATAATTAAAAATATTTGTGCTAAAACGCTCGTAAATAAACGTCTAGAAGGCAGAAAGCAACAAGAAATTAGGGTAAGTAGGTTTGAAGCAAAGCCGAAAGTGTCATAAGTCATGGCATAGGGGACCAAAGACAAGGTCGGCTGCCTCTCTCACCACACCACCACCACCACTTTTGGCCTCCCACCATACCTAGTTTCTTTTTATTTTATTCAAAACCCACCTTTTTACGGGTGCTTTAAGATCCCCACATCGATTGGAAAGGGAATAAGTGTCTATGAAGACTTTGAGCCTCGAATGGAGTAGTGATCGGTTGGAGAAGCCCGAAAGAAAAGGTCCAAATGTAACTATCTGATAGGTAGAGACTTAAATTGTTACACCATCCATAACCCCATTTTGACGTTTTTTTTTTCTGAAGAAACGAAACCTCCCCGTTAAAAAAATGAAATTTACCACAGTAAACATGTTGGCAGGAACAGGATAAGTTAAGCTAAAAAGTTAAAAAGTTGTTGAAGAAACAGTAAATAAGTAAGAAATTTGCATTAAATTCAAGTAGGAACAGTAAAAGTGAAGAAATGTTGATGATATGGTGGTAATTGTAGTGGCAAAATTGGCGGTGAGCATATTCCAAGGTTATGTTCATTTGCAATAAGGAATTACAATCTGTTTGTTAACTACAAATCAAGGGCTGTTGTTGTTGTTGTTCTATCCATCATCAAGGTATTAAGAACATACCCACCACAACCATTTCTCAACCTGATTTCTACAGGGAAAACGACCACGACCACGACCACGACCACGACCGCGGTGATACATATGAAAAAATAATATGGGCATCGGAACAAATTAAACGGGGAACAAAATAACAAATAATACGCCTTCCATTTTTCATTTTATGCTACCTACTACTTTCTACACCCTTATGTGTCTTAATACCCGACCACCTTACGACCCGAGAAAATTGCAGTGCTTCCTTGCATGTTCTGGAATAAGCCTCACGAGCATCTCGGGGGGTACTCCCTTTAATTCTGATTCGCAACAAAATTGAAATAAATTGAAGTTAGGCATATATATATATATGCAGATGGATCGGTCGTCATTGAGTAATTCTTGAATAGTTCCATGGTCGTTACCGTGAGCCTTGAAGTTAAACAATGGAGGAAGGAAACGTCCATTGGGAAGACGAGTGTTCGGGTCACGGAGTTCATCAAAGAATGGATGAATCAAAGCCTCCAACTGTACAAATGTGAACCAGATTATTCATCAGAGACCCAAATGACTGACATTCATTTTAGAATCTTTCTTTTACTTACCGCTGTGCTTCGGAGGTTCGGAGAGTACTGAAGTAGTCTCGAAACGAGATCCACGGCTTCTGGAGGCATTCTCTTGTGGAATATCTGAAATCGAGGACGTATACAAGGGTAAATTGGTAAATTGCTCAACAAGGGGAACAGGTAACATATATGTACACACACAAAGTTTCAAGTACCTTGTGCCATGGATGAGCTTTAATTTGGGGGAATTTAAATTCTGTGTAATTAGGGTTCATGCACTTAATTTCCTCCCTAGTTGGGGTTCCTAGAACCTGCAAGAGTGATATCAACAGTAAACCACTGAAGTGTGACACAAAACAACCGAAACGACCGCAAACAGAGCTCGTAATCGTAATACCTTGATTATCTCAACAAGCTGATCGACTCCGCTTTCACCGGGAAATAACGGCTGAAAACAATGCCAGAACACTTCTTAAAATTGTTTCTCGAAACAATAGTTATACAATGGTCATGTGAGAAATTCGACAAACCTGTCCAAGCAGTAATTCAGCTAGAACGCAACCAGCTGACCAGATGTCGATGGCTGTAGTGTACTCTGTCGCACCAAATATAAGTTCGGGTGCTCGATAGTACCTAGAACAGATGTAAGCTATATTTGGTTCGCCTCTAACCTGCCAGATGTAAACAAAATTAGTCTCAATGTCGGGCAGATCACGAAACAAATCGAGTATATTCCTGTCGAAAAAGGAAACGAACCAAGACTTTTGCGCTGCCAAAGTCACAAAGCTTGAGTTGGTGGGTGTGTGGATTAACCTGTCGAAAGGAGAGTGAAAAGAATCAGCAACTTATTCATCAAAATGTAATCAACGCTCGGGATAGAACGCACAAACCAGTAAGTTTTGAGGCTTTATATCTCTGTGGCATACTCCAATACTATTATGAATGTACGCAAGAGATCTGCAAATCTGCATCGAAAGAAAAAGGAAGAAAATTAAGAATGTTAAAGCAGGCACAGAAAGTTATTCTCAAAAAGAATCATTAGCCGAGTTCATCACAAAAACGAAGAACGTTATTCGGCAAAAACCTGGTAAAAATAGAGTTTCACGTAGATCAGCGGCATCCTTTGGTTCATCTTGTTATAATGTTTGATAACTCTATGAACCGTCTCAGGGACATATTCAAGAACAAGATTAAGATAAAGCTCATCCTTCTCGGTCGTTGAGAAGAAACAGTGCTTCAACGACACGACATTTGGGTGATCTAGAAGACGCATGGTCTGCAACTCCCTATTCTTGTACCTCTTGTCCTGAAGAACCTTTTTTATTGCAACGGTTTCACCCGTTTCCAAGCATTTTGCCTGCAAAATAACATTTATAATATATCTTGATTCGTAAAAACAAAAAAGACGAAAAGCCATCCACTGTTCATACCTGAAATACAACTCCAAAAGAACCGTGTCCTACAGCACGCTCAGCCATGTAACTGATGGTCTAAAACAAGTTTTAAACGAAAAGGAATCAGAAAGGAAGTTAAATTACATTAGTCTCAAGAATAAGTTTCTCGGCATTCACCTGTTTTGGTTGGCCATTCTTTCCACCGATCGTTGTTACAATTATATGGCCTGTTTCGGTACCATTTCCATCGACAACGGTGGCTTCAATTTCCTGTTTTAATCCAAATATATATATCAGAAAAACAATATTGTTCAACCTTATATGGAAAGGATCAAAGTAAATACAAAATGTGGGTACCTTATCATCCCTAATCCTCATATCGTTCATCTCGTCGGGCAACCTGTCAACGCCAATTGTACTCCCACCGTGATCCCTTATCACAGAATCAGGAACTACGCTTACTGATGTCATTGGCTTCGATGTATATGCAGCAAATATCCTTCAAACGTCACGTACTTATCTCGGAATACAATCACTTATCTATAGATGTAACCTGCAATGGTCGGAAAGCTGTAAGAAGAAGCAAATAACATGGACAGGTACGAAAGTATTCCAAGAAATTTGTTCAACAAAACAGAGGGTCCATCTTAAAAAGGAAAGCAAGAAGCGTCAAGGGATGAAGAAAAGATTAACATTATACAGATATTTTAACAGAACAAAGCTCTAGCCCATGAAAATTATAAGATTAATACACCCTGTTGAGAGCAAATTCAACAAGTTCATGTTGTTCCACAGCCTAGACAGCAAAATGGTCATCTTGTCTTGAGAAATTTCAATCAAAAGGGGATAAACATACAAGGATACATCATCATATCAGCCAACATTAATGTCGTTTCCTAAAGCTCTACAGCTAATCAAAACCTAAAAACCGAAAAAACGAGCCAGAGAAAAGCAAAACCTAGCTAAACCCCGGCCGGGACAGAAATCTGGAAATCCGCCGCCATTGGCGGCGATTCCATCGCCTCCGCCGGATCACGAGAAGTAAAACAGAAAAAGAAATCTAAATCCAAAGTCACCCAGATTCGATTTCGACGAGATTCAGGCAAAATCAAACACAGAAATCGTAACTTTCAAGCAATCCCAAACTTCAGAACAGAGAAAACGAACAACATGCAGAAATCAAACAAACCCTAATGAAAAAGGGGGGAAAAAAAAACAGAACAAAGCAAAACCCATGATCTATTTCACAAAGAAATGATGAAAAAAATGAAACCCATTAAAGAAGAGGGGAAAACAGAAGAAACCCTTTACCGATCAGAAATTTTAGACAAAACCCAAGTCCAATAAACGGGTTTCTGCAAGCGGATCGTCTTAGAAACTAAGAAGACGATAGAACAAGAAGAAAAACTTGGATTGTTCTGTGTGCAAATGGGGGAATTCCTGGTTTCCTTGAAGAAATTGGAAAGATAAAAGAAGGGATTTAGAGAGAGAAAGGGGAAGGAATGAGAATGCTTTTTTGGGGGGTTGTTTGTATTTGTTAAATGGGTGCCTGTGAGTTGGGTGGATAATGGTGTTGCCTTCGGCTTTTTGGCTGTTTTGACAGTCAACGAAACGACAGACCTGAATTCAAAGCTCTCATTTTTATTTATTTATATATAAAATAATATATATATTTGTTAATTAATTAATTAATTAATGTCCATTCTTCTTTTTTTTACTTTTCTCTTCTTTCCACAGTCTCTTCCTTTTTGACCATTCAAACCTCCCCGTCCCCACCTTTCCATTCTTTTCCAAAGGTACCAAATTACCATTTTACCCCTCACTCTTTTCCAATGGCCATGGCTGGGTCTCTCTAACCCTCCTCTCAACTTTCAACTTCCAACCCCAAACAACAAACTGTTTTAAACCCTTCAAAACGTCTCTCAATTGACTAAACCACGTAACTTTCTACCCGGTTAAGTCCAAGGATTGAATTAGGTTATGAATTTTATTTGAATTGTTCGGGTCACCAACCTAACTAACCATCCTAACTAACCCAAAATTTCAAGTTAACCCGATCGTATATACCCCAAGATTTTATACTTCCAAATCAATGTTTTATAGTAATTAAAGAAAAATTAGTTTTTAATTTTTTAAATCATGAGGGCTAAAAGGGTAATTTCACAGAAAAGTTAGAAAATTGATATAGGTTAAATTAATTAAATAATTCATGTTCAAATGTTTTTATGGGTGTAATAATTGAAACTCCCAAATTGGTTGNTGTTATTTTATTTTAATTAATAAATAAATGACATACGGAACTTACTTTTCACATTTTGTTATTGGACCTACTTCCTTTTTTTATTGTTTAAATTATTTTTACAAATTATTAATATTATTCTTAATTTTGCATAATATATTTAAATTAAATTTTCATTAAAAAAATTTAAATTTAGGTCTAAATTTAATCATGACACTTTGTATAGACTTTAAAACTAGGGACTGGTCCCTATACTTAGTTTATAATTAACTCTTTATTTTCTAAAACTAATAATAATAATAAGATTAAATTATAGAAAATATCATCCAAATTTATATTTTTTTTCCAAAAATGTCCCTGGTGTTTTAAAAATATTAAAATATCTTTAATATTAATTTATATTTATTCCATGAAAATATCTATAAACTTTGTATTTTTTTAAAAAAAATTATTAATATTTTTATATATGGTTAGTATTTTAGTTTTATTAATATTTTTATTAAAAAAATTCTATATATACCTCCTTTTCAATTCAGTTTTTATCTATATATATTAATAGTAAGATGATTTTTTAAAAGAGTTAAAAATAATAATACATTAATTGGTTGACTAGACAATAAGAAAAGTTAATAGTAACGTCACTTACTTGGTTGATCTAAACAAATTACTAATTGTTTCTAATACTAGCTTGAACCTGCCCTTCAACGTCCAACTCAACCTACGTGGTGCACGACACCAAATTAAGCATAATAAACGACTTAATTCGTCTAATGATATTAATTAATTCAATTTTGGTTAAAAACAATTTAAATTGACATAACAGTTATCATATTAACCTCAAATGTCTCCGAAAGTATAACAAACAGCTTCACATGGGTTGAATATGGTAGGACAAGGTTTGAAATTGTTGAACAATATCCAATCCAAATGAAATAAGTCAAACGGAGCCGTTACCGTTCTTCCTAACTTTAAATTATTATTTTTAGATTTGAACGACCAAAAATATATTTTTAAATAAATAAATAACCACAATAAATATAAAATAATAATACAGTAATTACGCCAACCACTAAATATTATAATATTTATTCAAAACAAACCTAGAAATTTGGGGGAAAATGAAATTCACATTAGCTTTGATATTTGAATTATTTATTTCGAAAAATACAGAGAGGAAATTTCCGATGTTTTGAATAAATCTAATTTTTAATTAATAATAACTTGACCCAATCCAACTTTTATTATTATTATTATTATTATTATTTATTAATGATTTTCCTGTGAAGTGCGGCATTGATTGGGTACCCCCAATTTTGAGGCTAATTAAATTTGTGACCCCATAACTATTCTTATTCAAACAAAACGCGCATATATTTTATGATGTTTGCAAAAAGGCACCTTTTTGGATTCCTTTAATAATACATGTCTTTATTTATGTCTTCATTTCCCCCTTTTCTTTTTGTTTCATATCAACAATTTTGAGCTTATATTATAAATTCAAATATAACAAAAAAAAAAAAATTACCCTTTAAGTTTTGTTTTTTATTTAATAAATATTCAATTTTTTTATTAATACCTTCAAACTTAAAAATAATTTAATATATCATTTTTTAAAAAAAATATTTATCAACCAAAATATAAATAAAATAAATTAATACCCAAATCGTTATTTTTTTTTTACGAGAAATTATATAAGGTAAAAATCTCATGTACAATTCTGTCGTGTAGTAGTATGTTTTAAGTTGGAAACAATAAATTTAGAACTGTTCATATATATATATATATATTATCTTTTAAATACTCTCGTTTATATCGGTCTATTTCTTACCCTAATTTATTTTAACAACCAAACAAAATAAGGAAACTTTGAATGTAAAGTCTAAAACCCTATAAAGTACAAAAATTAAATTCTCCCCTAAAAAAATTACCTTAATATATATAAATAAAAAGGCCAATAAAGCAATATTTTTTCGATCATGAGAATCTTTCTTAATTGATTACAATAAATAGACTAATTTTAAATAATTTGATTAATAAAGTCTTCATCACTACAAATTTAGTAATTCACGTGTTTTTTTTTTTCTCCCATGGATTATTCTCAAAATTATGGTCCCTATGTCTATTTTAGTGTATTAAACGACAAATTAACTCACACTCAACTATTAACATATAACCTTCTTAAAATATCTAAGCTCTAAGGTCGTTTGGTGATTATAATTAAAATATTTCAGTTTGATTGGATCTTGTTGGAATATTTTTTTTAGACTCAACTCTAATGGTAAATTTTTTCAGCCCAAATAACTCTCGTAAAATAATTGACTCAACATAACTCAACCCTAAAATATATTAGATTGAATTTGTTCACGTGGTTTAGGTTATTTATTTTAAAAAACAAAATAAAATGTTAATATTATAAAAAAAATTATTATTTTGAAACGTGAAAATTGATATTATAAAAGCTTAAAAGTTTATTTTTACATGTCCAAATTGGAAAAAGAAAAAATAATACTTCCGCAGCCAGGAATCGAACCTGAATTCTACATCTGAAATTTACCATTTGAGCTACTGCGGATTTTAGTTATACTATGCAAACTTAATTATTTTAAAGTATTTTTTGGGGGTAATGGATTATTATTATTATTATTGTGTAATTAATTTTTTTCTCTAGGACGAATTGTTACTTTATTAACTTTGTATATACCATCAAAATGGTTAAGAAAGGAATCTCTTACACTATAATTAAAAACGTTACATTTTCTTATTACTGTATTAATACTCAAAATTATATGGTTTGTTCTCTACTTTGGATTGGTTGTTAGAGCTGGTTGTCGGTCAACGATTTTGGTTGCCAATCTTGATTATTAATAAAATAGGATTGAAAATCGATACCAAAGTCTAAGATCAATGACTAATGGCTAGCAACTAAAACCATGGATCATTGACCAACCACTTGGACTAGGGATCAATGACTGAAACGGGTGAACAACCATTATGGTTGAACTTGTACGGGACTAACAACAGTTTCATAAAATATTATTTTATATTTATTAAGAATTTTATAAATAAAAAAAATAGTTTTGATAATTTAAAAAATCTTAGTAAAAATATATACTAAAAACCATGACCTAAATAGGTCGATCTCAATTTGTAGACAGTTAATTAATTATCTAAAACTATTTATTAATTTCAAAAACTATATTAAACGGTGTCTTTTTAAGATTTTATGTAATAATAATAATTATTATTTTGTTTGGTCATCATGCAGTAGATGAGTTATTTTCAATCTTTTAAATTTAATTTATTAGAAATTTCTTCGAGACGAAATTGAGATAAAAAAAAAAAACAAAACTTATACAACTCGAATTTAAACCTGGTATTTTAAAACTCAATCCAAACTAAAATTTATATATTTTAAAATTGTTTTTAAGTCACAATTGTTGTCAAGTAGTATATGATTGGAAATGCATGCATCCACCTAGGTCCGGGCTTTTACAGGTACCTTAAATGTAGTTAAAGTGAAACTTTCTTTGATACTGATTCTAGGCGAGACAGAAAATAACCCTATAATTAACCCAACTCAAATTTTTGGATTCCTTTAATAATACATGTCTTTATTTTTATCTCTTCATTTCCCCTTTTCTTTTTGTTTCATATAAACGACAATTTGGGCTTATATTATAAATTAAAATATAAGAAAAAAAATACCCTTAAGTTTTATTTTTTATTTAATATATATTCATTTTTTTTATTAATACTTTCAAACTTAAAAATAATTTAATATATCATTGTTTTTTTTAATATTTATCAACCAAAATATAAATATAATAAATTTTAATACCTAAATCATCATTTTTTTTCTTTGACGAGAAGTTGTATAAGATAAAAGTCTCATGTACAATCATGTCGAATGGTAGTATATTCTAAATTGAAAATAATAGATTTAAAACAGTTCATATATATATATATATATATATCAAATACTCTATATAATTCTTACCCTAATTTATTTCAACAACCAAACAAAATAAAGAAGCTTCCATGAGAGTCTAAAATGGTATAAAGTCAAAAAATTAAAATCCCCCAAAAAAAAATTACCTTAATATATAAATAAATAAATAAACTAATCAAGCATGATTTTTTCTATTTCGAGAATCTTTCTTTTATCTGATTACAATAAATAGACTAATTTTATAATTTGATGAATACCGAGAATCTTTCTTTTATCTGGTTACAATAAATAGACTAATTTTATAATTTATGAATAAAGTCTTCCATCACTACAAATTTGGTAATTCACCTGTTTTCAAATTAATTCACTTTGGACTAAAAACATATAACTTTGTTAAAATATTTATGTTCTAAGGTCCCTCCGTGATTATAATTAAAATATTTCAATTTGATTGGATTTTGTTCGAACATTTTTTATGTTTTGAGCCCAAAAGCCCAAATTGGAAAAAGAAAAATTAATGCTTCCGCAGCCAGGATTCGAACCTGGATTTCACAACTGAAATTTACCATTTGGGCTACTGCGGATTTTAGTTGTACTATGCAAACTAAGTTTTATATACTTTAAAGTGTTTTTTGGGGGTAATGATTATTATTACTATTATTATTATGTAATGAATTTTTTTCTCTAGAATGAATGGTTAGGTATACAAAAAAAAACTTTATTAACTTTGTATATACCATCAAAATGGTTAAGAATGGAATCCTCTTACACTATAATTAAAAAACATTACATTTTCTTATTACTGTATTTATACTCAAAATTATATGGTTTGTTCTATACTTAAAATGTTTCTATTGTTAGAGTTGGTCCTCAGTCAACGATTTTAGTTACCAATCTTCATTATTAATGAACTAAGATTGAAAATCAATACCAAAACCTAACATCAATCACTAATGACTAGCAACTAAAACCATGGATCTCATAAATATATATAATTAAACTTGGGCTTTTCTTTTATTATAAGAAAAAACTTGGGCTTTTTTATTAGAAAAATAGAAAAAAAAAACTGGGCTTTTCTTGGATTTCTTCGAGCCCAAATTGGGATAAGAAAAAACAAAAAAAAAAAAGACTTCCGCAGCCAGGATTCGAACCTGGAATTTCACCCAAAGAAATTGATCAATTGTGCTACTGCGGATTTTTAGACCTTAGTTGCCCACTAAATTTTATATACTTTGTTTTTAAGTCACAATTGTTGCCATAAAGTGGCATATGGTTGGGAATGCATGCATCCACCACAGTCCGAGCTTTCACAGGTACCTTGTACATAGCTAAGATGAAACTTTGTTTGATCTTGATTCTAGACTAGACTGACTCAAATTTGGATGGAGTGATAAAAGCCCTTCTCATCTTTTACGAGTCGCCTGACAAACACGACTCTCCATAATAGTATGATATTGTCGTGTTCCTCAAATTTAGAGGAACACGACTCTCCACAATAGTATGATATTGTCCTAAGTATAAGCTCTCGTCGCCTGACGAAAAAAACTTTATGAATGGAGTAAAAGAACTTGAGATCATCGATCTCTTCCTTCAAGATTAAGATGAGTCGATGTCAGTAGACAACGTGAAAACACTTCATGATGTCGAATTCCAAAAACCAGGTTAATGATACCTTCATCCTAGAGTCTTCAGAGTATATTTTTGATAAGCGTCTCAAGATGTATGGAAAATTCGCTACTTATAAATCCTGCCTAGTGTTCTCATCTTTCCCCACCGCTGGTTTTGGTTGATTTCCCTTCCTTTAATTACTTAGATGTTTCAGGTGGCTAAGTAAGTCCAAAGAGTGCAAACTAGCCACAAAGCTTAGATACAGTTTCTAGATTAGAGAGCCATGAGCTTGAGCTACCACCAAGCTTAGCAAAGGACATCCCTCTCAACTTAGTCACATGCAACCACCACAGTGAGGGCTTTACACACCTTATACATAGTTAAGGTAAAGCTCGTTTGTCTTGATTCTAGATTAGATTGAAAAAACCCCTATGTCCTATGGCTGACTTAGCTCAAGTTTGGACGATGGAGTAAGAGTCGTTCTCACCTCCTACTAGTCGTAGGACAGAAGATTTTCTAAATGAAGTAAAAGAACTTGAGATGGTTCAGTCAATGTTGCACATTTGTTAATGTCAAATTCTAAAAAAATAAGGCTAATGACACCTCGATCATGAAACTTTGGAAGTATCTTAATAAATTACTATTAACTTATTAAATTAAATTATAAATTATATTAATCGAATTCAATCAGGTCAACCACTACGGAAGCGACAAGTGCACAGAGCTGCTGAATCTACTGATTGGGTATACGAATTGCAACTTCCTGCGTTTATTGATATCAAACACACCCTTCTTCATCCATTTCCCACACCCCTTTCGAAAATCCTCAAGGATTTTCATCGCGAGGGGTCGGCGGATTCCTCTTCGATTCGTCTCAGAAATGTTCGAATCGCCTGTCCAAGAAGGATGGCGGTATTGGATCCGATGGCAAGTGCCTGTTTGTGGTCTGATAATCGCCATTCCCTGTGTTTTTGCTGTGAAATTTATCCGAAAATCAATGGCTGAGCCTTTGCTTCTCAGTGATTTGTGGGCTACTCACTGGAGGCACCTTAGCCCTTTATGGCTTTTACTTTACAGGGCTTTTGCTTTTGTTTGCTGTGTTCAACTGCTGTATGAGATTGTGGCCTTACATGGACCCTTCGTCTTCTTTTTCTACACTCAGTAAGTTCAATTTCCTGCTTAAGTTTGCTGCTAGAGCTCCTGGTTGTTGTCTAATGTTCTGTTTCTTTTGTGAAACTGGTTTTTTTAGGTGGACTATGGCATTAGTAGCTATCTATTTTGCGGTATGTCTGCTATGAATTTGGTCTATATAGCTTACTTTCAATTTAGTGCCTAAAGTTTTGTGTAGAGTGCTTCCAAATCATTTGATATTGGTTATTTTGGCTGCAAAATTTTATGAACTTGTTGTTCTTGTGTACTTTGCAGCTGGGAACCATTGTATCTGCATATGGATATTGGTATCCTTCAAGGAAAACCCAGTCCAAAAATGAGGAGGATGTTAAACTCATGGAAAAACCTTTGAAAAATAATGGAGACAGGGTTAAAGTGGATACCATCAAGGTGCAAAACAAATATGTTGAACAGGAGTTTCAGGAGAAAGCAGGATATTTAGGAACTCTGATGCAAATGACATATCTGGTTCATTCTAAATCCTTTCTCTCCACTGTGATCTTTTGTACTTCCTCAAATTTTTTAACACAACATGTTATGTGAGATTCCACGTCGGTAGGAGAGGAGAACGAAACGTTCCTTATAAGGGTGTGGAAACCTCTCCCTAATAGACGCATTTTAAAACCGTGAGGTTGACGGCGTAACGGGCTAAAATGAACAATATTTGCTAGCGATGGGCTTGTGTTATTACAAATGGTATCAGAGTTAGACACTGAGTGGTGTGCCAGCGAGAACGCTGGCCCCCAAGGAGAGTGGATTATGAGATCCCACATTGGTTGGAGAGGGGAACGAAATATCCCTTATAAGGGTGTGGAAACCTCTCCCTAATAGACGCGTTTTAAAATCGTGAGGTTGACAGCGATGCGTAACGGGCTAAAATGGACAAAATATGCTGACGGTGGGCTTGGGCTGTTACAAATGGTACTAGAGTCAGACATTGGGCGATGTGCCAGTGAGGACGTTGGACCCCCAAGGGGGTGGATTGTGAGATCCCACGTCGGTTGAAGAGGGGAACGAAACATTCCTTATAAGGATGTGGAAAGCTCTCCCTAACAGATGCGTTTTAAAACTTGAGGCTGACGGCGATATGTAACGAGGTAAAGCGAACAATATATGCTAGCGGTGGGCTTGGGTTGTTATATGTTATGAGATATGTGTTTGTCCTCAATATATCTCTTTTGTTTTGTGAGTGTATATATAATACTTCATTCTAAATTGATTGGTTGATACATCATAGCTCATGAAGATAGAAAAATTGGACTCTATCAAGTTGAACTTCTTTCTGTAAAGAGTTCTCTAAGTTCCCTCTTTTGATCTTTACGCCAAATTGTAAGCTCATCGACGGTTCCGTGAGGATTTCCTGGCTCTTCTTTTGTATTATTTCATTACTAATGAAAGTTGTTTCTCATTCTCTTAAAAGAGACAATATAAATACGTGCCTCATTGCACTCGTTTTCTCCTTCTTTCTATGAGCTTTTGCATGACCTTTTTATGCATTTGCAGGCAGCAGCAGGCGCTTCTGTATTAACCGACGTAGTGTTTTGGTGCCTTCTCGTGCCATTTCTACTTGGTGAAAATTTCCAAGTCAGCCTGGTGTGTATTAACTTTCCTTAGTCAATTTGATTATGCCTGTAGTATGTGAGATCTCACGTTGGATGGAGAAGAGAACGAAACATTCCTTATAAGGGTGTTGAAACCTCTCCCTAGTAGACGCGTTTTAAAACCTTGAGGCCGACGGCAATACATACGAGTCAAAATGGACAATATCTGCTAGCGGTGGGTTTGGGTTGTTGCAAATGGTATTAGAACCAAACATCGGCGGTGTGCCATGAGGACACTGAACCCCAAGGGAGGTTGATTGTGAGATCTCCCATCAGTTGGAGAGGGGAACAAATCATTCTTATAAGGGTGTGGAAACCTCTCCATTGTAGAGGCGCTTTAAAACCGTGAGGCTGACAGCGATACGTAATGGGCCAAAGTGGACAATATCTGCTAGCGATGGGCTTAAGTTCAAATGTGCATTTGTTTAGACCATTCTCGTCGTTGACATCGCTGAACTAATGCATACTTTTTTGTTGAGCTTACATTTATGTTCAATGAGAGTAATAGAACAACAGTTTGATCCTTCAAAACTCTCTTCATTTTACACTACTATAGTGCAACATTCTAGTTTCCACTGCGTACTTGACCTCCATTCCTTTTGTCTATTTGTTCTTGGCAGTTGATTGGTAGCATACACGCTCTGAATGCTGTTTTTCTTCTTGGAGACACTGCTCTCAATAGCCTTGTAAGTATCACACGTTCAAGAAGGAACAAAACTTCATCATAATCTCTTGTTCATGCTCAACCGAGATGCTGCGCTTTTGCAGTCATTTCCTTTGGGTGGCTTTGCATACTTTGTGGCCTTCGGCGGTCTCTATGTCGCCTTCCAGTGGACCGTGCACATGTGCTGTGTAAATTGGTATGCAGTTGCTTCGTCTTCTTGATTTTTCCTCTTAGTATCTTTCAAAAGAGAGAAAATAATAAGAGTTCTGTTAACTTGCCTCAGGTGGCCATATCCTTTCCTTGAGCTCAGTACACCTTGGGCTCCTCTTTGGTAAGCTGTGACTCTCTCGTTAAATTGCCACTAAATTTGAAAACTTGAGCTGACAAGTTAGGATTTGTTTTGATATCATACATACATATACACACACATATATATAATGCACACTAGTGAATAAATTACAGGGTAGGAATTTCAGCATAGAATTCATACTTTGCTACCACCAATGTATTAGAAACCACCGCTTTCCAAGCTCTCACGGCTTTTCTTTTAGTTTTCTTTAAAGGCCTCGTACCAATATAGATGTATTTCGTACTTATAAACTCATGATCAACTTCTTAATTAGCCGACGTGGGACTCCTCTCCTAACCATCCTCATCAATCCTCCCCTCGAACAAATTACACCATAGAGCCTCCCTGAGGCCTATGGACCCTTCGAACAACCTCCCCTTAATCGAGGCTCGACTCCTTTTCTGAAGCCCTCGAACAAAGTACACCCTTTGTTCAACACTTGAGTCACTGTTGACTACATCTTCAAGGCTCACAACTTCTTTGTTCGACATTTGAGGACTCTATCGACATGGCTAAGTTTAGAGTATGACTCTGATGCCATGTTAAAAACCACGAATCCCCAAAATGGTATGATATTGTCCACTTTGAGTATAAGCTCTCGTAGCTTTGCTTTTAGTTTCTCTAAAAAGCTTCATACCAATGGAGATGCATTCTTATAATCTCACGATCAACCCCTTAATTAGCCGATGTGGGACTCCTCTCCCAACAATCCTCAACACAATAAACTCAAAAACTAAATCCAATAAGCTATGATTCCCCCTCACTTTTGGTTAAAAAAATTAGCACAAGCTCCCGAGGGCGGCTCTCGATGAAAATGATAAATGTACATTATCTTAAACGTGTTAAGCTACTTCTAAACTCAAAAACTTAAGCTAATAGATTACAATTACACCTTTTTAACAGAGATATATTTGATAAGTGTGACATTTTCCCTACAGGTACATTGGTTTAGCAGTGATTCACGTCCCCTGTTATGGGATATATGCACTGATTGTGAAGACAAAGTACTCACTTCTGCCAAGATTGTTTCCTCGTGCTTTTGTCAGATCATTTTAGCTCTCTCTCTCTCTCTAATATATATATATATAAAGGTTGCAGGTGCTATGTTTATAAACCAATGGAAATGCAATATTTTAATTAATAGTAATTAGAAAAAAACTAGGTAAATGCTACTTCAAGTATGTGGTGTTATTTTTGTAGTGTATGTTGGGAACCAAACAGGCTTCAATATCAATGTCGGGAAATTTAAACTTTTGTCGTTTTCCTCAACTTTTATTTGTATATATAATAAACATTTCATTATATATAATATGTGGTAATACTTTTATGTAATTTGCTAAAAATATAACAAACACTTCATCATAGTTATAATTTGATATTTGTTTAAAATATAATAACAATAAAATAAGTAATTATTAAAGAAATAAAAGTTTGGTATAAATTGATATTTATTAAAAATATAATAAAACAATAATAATAATAATTGGGGTGTTTTCACATTGCACGGCCCACAAAAGGACTTACACGTGGTCCAAATATCGGCCCATGACCAGCAGATACAAAACAGATCAGAAATTACAAAAAATGCGGTGAGCGTGGATCGAACACGCGACCTTCAGATCTTCAGTCTGACGCTCTCCCAACTGAGCTATCCCCGCATTTGTTGATGTTTGATACTTTTAAATATAATTATTTTAATTATATGTTTAGGTGACCTCTTTAGAAACAATATCCGGTCTGGTAATGTTCGTTTCATCCGGCGGTCGTGCGTTCGTGACAAGTCTCTTTCTTCGTGGTTGCATCATGAGGAGTTGTGCATTGATCGTAAAGTTGTGTCAATATTGGTTCAATTCGATCGATCCAACATTTGGTTCGGTATGCTCGAATTAGTTATAAATATGAATTGACAATTGTTTATCCATTTGACCGAGTTAATTGTACCTCTAGAGTCGTAATTGATTGGCCACAATTGATTGATCTATAATTTTTGTGTACTGATCACTAGCTTGCATGCTTGATGTCTGGGTCTACATGGTTTGTCGTGGATCAAGCTAGACGATCCTATATCGAAGCAAGTCACTGCATGTGATCTAGTTTTGAATGATTTCATGTCTCTCAATTATACGATATATTTTGTTGTGCATGTATACATATCTAATCCCTAACGAAAACATTACTTACAGAGTGTTTTTAATACTCATCCATTCAAATTCATTTTTTTCAGGTAAAAGTGAGGGCGTAATATGACATGACGAGGAATGTTGGTGACATAACACGTGTCTATATATTATTCTTTTGAGTTCGGGATGTTTGAGGGTTTTGTGATAGTTTGTGAAACAAACTTGTCCGAGTGACTAGTTACAATATGGTTGTGGTTTTTGTGTTTATTTATTAAAACTTTGAAGATATTTTGTACTAAAGAATTCAATTATAATCAATTAGTTGGCACAAATAAATGCTTTCGGAAAACGCCTCGTCCCAATGAAGTTAGTATTATTCACTTATAAACGCATGATCATTTCCTAAATTAGCCGATGTGGGACTTTCATCATCCAACACCTCCCTTCGAACAAAGTGCGCCTCTCCTTAATCGAGGTTCGACTCCTTTAGAGTCTTAGTCATTTTTTACTGCATTCTAAGAGTCTTGACTCATTTTCCTTTTGTTTTAGAGTTATTTGTTGGATATTTGAGGATTTACTAATCTATTGGCCGGACTAAGTTTAGGGTATGAATGTGGTTAGTTTTTTTTAAAGTTTCACTAATACCTCTTTAACCATGGAGTAAACCTCTTTAACCATGGAGTAAAAAGATAAAACATTTTCCCCTTTCTACAATTTTTAGGTTTCCCCTTCTTCCCCACGTTTCCTTGTTCTTGGCCCATGCATACCTTCAAGCTCAAACCTTCAGGCTGAAAATCGCCGTAACTTTCCGACCGATTCACCTGAGACGAGTTCTACCTGAATCTCCATCTCTGGCAGTAACTGCAGCTAGACGTAGCTGCCATGGAGGTGAAGGAAGAACAGACCAAGTGGCATTTGCATAGTGGACAATACCTTGGAGAAATCTCCGCTCTATGCTTCCTCCATTTACCTCCTCAAATTTCCTCTCTCCCAATTCTCCTCGCAGGTAACTTCATACTCTTTCTGTTTCTGTGAGTGTTGCATTTTTCCAATCTTCATGGAGTTCGTAAGCAACTGCGATTTACCTCCATTCCACTGATGAAAAAACACAGGGTCGGGTTCCGAGGTACTGACGTATAACTTGGAATCTGGGAGGATGATTGAATCGTTTCGGGTATTTGAAGGGATTCGCGTTCATGGGATTTCATCTATCTCTTTGAATTCCAGTGAAACACCGTATTCTACTAAGGTTGATTTCGTACTCGTTGTTTTTGGTGAAAAAAGAGTCAAGCTATATCGTGTAAGCGTTGAAATGATTGCTGAAGTTTGTCTGAACCTGGTTCCGTTATGTTCTTTGCCGAGGTTCAATAATTGGGTCTTGGATGTTTGCTTCTTGAAGGTATCATTTGAGTTCAGAATCCTTTATTGAGGTGGTTTAACTGCTATTAACTTTAAATTTTGATCGGGAGTAGAGCAGTGACTCTTCTTCCTCCACAGGTAGTGATAGCTGCGGTTATATTGCCATTGGATGCAGCGATAACTCTGTTCATGTTTGGGATACTTGTGAATCTAGAATGATTCTTAAAGTTGAATCACCAGGTTAGAGCTCCGTGCTATTATTTTATTTTTATCGAGATGAATTGCATTGGGAATGTTCAAATATATTCGTGATTCATGCTGTACCGCTGTTTTATTTCTCTTAATTCGGAGGTACTGTGTTCCTTTTAACTCTTCTGCTTCTGACTCTGTTTGGGTTTATGTATACTAGAGAGGTGCCTCTTGTACTCGATGCGGTTGTGGGGTGATGATATTGAAACTCTTCGAGTTGCATCTGGTACTATTTTTAACGAGGTGCCTAATCTTTCTTTGTATTGGAACTCATGAATGCTACCTTTTAAATTCTTCTTCATATACTATTTTTAATTTCAGAATCCTTTGCCTATTTCCTTTGAATTCTTCATATAGATTTTGAAGCTGTAGGGTACTGCTTTGACTAGTTTTCGGCGGATAAAAATTTATTAAAAAGGCTTTTGATTTCCTATTATTCCTTCATTGTTGGTTGCATTTCAAATTCTAACATTTTAGCATTTATCGCTTTTTGCAGATAATTGTTTGGGAAGTGGTTCCTTCAAAAGATACTAAGAAAGATCATGATGAAAAGAGTAATGACATTCAATTTCACCATTTAAAATATGAGGCAATTCATATAAGTAGGCTTGTTGGACACGAGGGTTCAATCTTTCGCATTGGTTGGTCCTCTGATGGATCCAAACTGGTGTCTGTTTCTGATGATCGTAGGTGATTGGTGTTGTTTCTTGATTTTTGCCAATTATGATCTTCATGAATTGTATCCTAATTCATCTTAATTTATTTTTGGTTTAACTTCAGTGCTCGCATCTGGAGGCTAAATGAAAAAGGGAGTGATGCAGATAACCCCGGGGAGGTTACTGTGCTGTTTGGCCATAATGCTAGAGTTTGGGACTGCTGTATCTATGATTTGGTGAGCCTCATCACATGCTAGAATTTTGGGTGGCCTTGTCAATAGTCTATGATTCCTGTCATGTGCGTTTTATGTGCTATCATGTCTGTTACTGGAAACTTGAAACAGTACTTTTTTCAATTACTCATAATTTCTTGACACCTCGAAGTTTATCAAGTTACTATCTTACCCTCACCCTTGGGCTGAAAACAATCCCAACTGTATATCTTTTTAGAAAGAATAATACTTTTCATTGATTTAGGGAAAAGCAACAAAATATAGACCTGAAAGCTAAGGTCTTGTTTGCAAACCATTTGGTTTTTAGTTTTTGAAAATTGTGCTTGTTTTCTCGCAATTCCAGGACAACGGTTGTCGTCTTTCTTAAGGTAACATTTTAATTCTTAGCCAAATTAAAAGCAAAATAATTTTTTTTTTTTGAAAACACTAACCTTTTTTTTTTTCTTTTTTTTTCCAAAACTTATGTTTGAGAATAGCAAAACAAAGGAACTCATAGGTGGAAGTAGAGGTTATAAGCTTAGGTTTTTTAAAAAAAAAAACTAAAAACTAAATAGTCATCCAACAGAGTCTATGCTACTCACTGTGCTATAGAAACATGTCCTCCGATTCATAATAGTTACATGTGGGGAATAGTTACAAAAGGAAGGAGTTAAGGAATTCCCGAGAGAACAATTAAATTTAGCTATTCTAATGCTTTGTCATTGAAGAATGTTTCATCTCTTTCTTCATATACCCCAAAGGTTTGCCTTCACTGTATTCAACCAGATGATCTTTGCCTTTCTTTTTTGAATTTGTGATCACGTGGCAGCCGGTTCAATTTCTTCTTTGTAGTTGAGCGGAAGGTTCTGTGTAGGATTTAAACTTTTAGATTCCAGCATCTCCTACTAAAGCTGAAGTGAAAAAGTGTGATCTTGACTCTCTGCTGCGCTGTTACAATATGCACCATGAACTCTATGTAAGGTGTTAACTCCCCAAAACATAAGGTCCATTAAAATTTCACCTGTTTTGGGTTGCCAACCTTCCAAATTGCATCAGGAGAAACTTTTTCAAGAGCAAGATCAGTACCAGCAGATTCTGGGCCAGGGAATTTACTGAAAACTGCTCTGAACTTTGTATTTTCGATATTTTTTTGTCATCTTTCTGTTACTTGCACCTCTTCCAAAAGTTTTGAAAGAGATCTGAACTCTTCCATCTCCCTTGCATCTAAGTTTATTCTTTCTCTGATGTTCTAGCTAAGAGTTTCACGTCCCAAAAACTATTTGCCTAGTTCCAAATTCTATAGTTCATCTTTGCTATCTTTTGGACTCGTACATAATACGCAACTTTATATTTTTCCAAGAAGTTTGAAAATTGATTTGAACCTTGCATCATTTTTATATATTATGTCTAGTCTGAGTTCTATGTAGCTATATGAATTAGAAGCCTGGTTGTATTCCCTTGTTTGTTCTTGTACATGCACTGACTGCTCTTTTGGGTTATCCTTGTAGTTGATAATCACAGCCGGTGAGGATTGTACGTGTCGTGCATGGGGAATAGATGGCAAACAACTGGAGACGATAAAGGAGCATATGTGAGCTGTGAAAACTTTTCTGTTTTGACTAGAGTTTCATATAGTTTGCTTTGGTGTACTTTATGCTGGCCCATTCTCAAATTTTTTTATCAATACTTGCTAAACACATATATTTTGATTCTCCTCTAATAACAGATTCCCATTTTTGTTGCTTCCTTTTCTCTCTATTTTTTTGGGGTGGGGGTGGGGGATGGTGAAGTACTTCGATGCTGTTGGAAAGAGAATTTATAATTTGAAGGACCATCAATTTGTAATCCTAAACTTTGTAGGTTGAGTCGATTAAAATCCTAAGCTACCGATTGTATATTAAAATCCTAAGAGAATCAGTTTAGACTCTCGGTTAGGATTTTGTTTCAAAACATTGGTGCATAATTCTCACACGTGCGTAACACTTATTTAAATACACGAGTCAAGTGGATAGTAATGGGTAATGAGTTTCATCAATATGAGTGGTTTTCATCTCCTCTTCTTCCTCTATTTTTCTCTACTTATTTTGGAAGAATTTCATGATGCCACTTTGGTAGGATTTTGGGAGAAGAATAATTTTATGTAGGTAATTTTGAGTTGATTTTAATCGTAAATAAGTGAGATAACTATGAATTGCTGGTAGAGGATCTAAGTTGATTTATTTACTGAAGTTTAAGGTTTTAATTAATAAAGCTATTAGTTTCCGGTTTAAATGATTCAACTTGCAAAATTCAAGGGCATAAGTTCATTTTTTTTTGTTTTCCATTTATTTAAGTATTAGCTTAGGTATGGAGGTGTATGATCCTCGACATATTAATTACTCGCTTCTCTTGATTATGCATTTATTATATACTTATCTGGATATCCTTGCTATGACGTATTTATGTTCTATTTTTTAATTTATTACAGAGGCAGAGGCGTATGGAGATGTTTGTATGATCCAATATCATCTCTTCTTATTGCTGCTGGCTTTGATTCTTCTATTAAAGTGCATCGGCTAAACACTTCTTTATCTGTGACCTCCAATGAACCTGCTGAAAGTGCAGAGGTTTTCACTAGTTGTATTCCAAATTCATTTGATCATAACGGACGTATGGACAGGTGAGGTTCATTTTCCAGAGAGCTCCTTCAAGATTTCTTGTAGATGTACTCATCATTGAATTTCAATTTATTTCCTCGCTTTTATTTTCTGAGGGTGGGAGTGGCAACCACTCCCTTTATATGATCTTACTTTCATTTGCAGTAAAAGTGAGTATGTGCGCTGCTTACAGTTCTCGTCTGAACTTACACTCTATGTTGCCACCAACCGTGGTTATCTGTATCGTGCCACATTATCTGATACCATGGATGTAATTTGGACCAAACTTGTGCAAGTTAGCGAAGAGGTTCCGATTGTTTGCATGGATTTATTAGCCCCAAGTCCGTCTGAAGTTTCCTGCGGAGATGAGGATTGGGTTGCTCTTGGAGATGGTCAAGGAAGAATGACAGTTGTAAAAGTTCTACGCAATTCAAATGCCCCTAAACCTGACATCTCATTTAACTGGTCAGCTGAAATGGAGAGACAGCTGTTAGGAACCTTTTGGTGCAAGTCACTTGGATTCAGGTTAACACCATTTCCTTTTTTTAACTCTGATAATGATGGAACCACCAGCTGAGATCTTTATATAAGCTGTGGTTGGACAAAGATTCATGTTTTACAGAACCTTGAATCCATTATTTCATTTGAAGCTCCGCAGACATGAGATCCTAATGAGACTGATTGATGGTCTGAAGGAAACATTCTAAGGAAATTTAATTGTACAATTTTTTTTTTTTTTTTTTTTTTGAAGTCTGAAGAACATTCCTCAATTTCTTTAAAAAATGTGGCAATATTTTAGAACCTTGTACCCTTGACAAGAACGGCAGAGGGGGGTTTAAATATCATTTTCTGGATATAATTTCTTTCTATTTATTTTATAGGTACATATTTACTGCTGATCCTAGAGGCGTATTGAAACTCTGGAGGTTATATGATCATGTATCAGGTTCTCAGAATGGCAAAAATTATAATGCGTCTCTTATGGCAGAATATATATCATGCTTTGGCATGAGGATCATGTGTTTGGATGCGTCATTTGAGGAAGAGGTACATTTTCCCTTTTCTAAATTTCATGTAATTGCAGAATTACTTCCATTGATGATGTCATGTTTTAGAATTGACCTTATGATCAATGCATTAGACTTTATTCAAACAGCCTCAATTGTGGTCTTTGACCCCATTGGTGTGGTGCATTACGTGCAAATGTAATTGAGACGGCTTGAACCATCGTTTAGTTTTCCCTTTTATCGTTTTCTGTAGACTTTTGGTATTTTCGCGGCTCCTAAATTCTAGTTTATGTGCAATGAAGGAGGAAGTTGTTTTGGTTCTGTTCTTTTAGAGACTGGTTATGTATTTTGGCAAGCTAGTTTTGTTGCTTGTTTATGGAATAATTGGTTAAAAAAGAACCTGAGAATCTTTTTGGGTATTTCTAGGCCTGGGAGGAAGCTTGGGGCTAGGCACATTTTAATGCTTCCATTTGAGTACGCTTACATACCTCATACAATTTCCTTATTTATTTTTTCCAATCACCAACAGCTGGGGCCTGTTTGTTATGTTTCTTTCCTTTTCTTTTTTGTTTTCCTTGTGCTGGCAGGCCTTTTTATATGGTCCTCTATGTACTTTGGTTCATCTTAAGGATAACTGGCTTTTTCATTAAATAAAAAACCCCATGTTGTCTTTCCGCACATCATGGACGGTGATGTTAATTTTCCCGCCTTCAATTTTCAATGTGCTTATTTTTGCAGATTGTGGTGTGTGGTGATGTACGTGGCAATCTTATTCTATTCCCTTTATCAAAGGACCTATTACTTGATAGTCCAATTACAACAGGAGTAAAGATAATTCCAACCTGTTATTTCAAAGGAGCTCACGGTATATCAACTGTTACAAGTGTTGTAATAGCCAGATTGGAATCATGTGAAACAGAAATACACTCGGTACTACCTCTTCTTTTCCCTTAATAATTTCTCTATTCTTGAGGTATCTAGGCATTATTTTTTCATTTATGTATCAGTGGAAATAAGAAAAATAGAATGAGAACCTCATTTGGACATCAGGTTAGCAATGGAATTTGTTTGTTCTTTAGGAGCATTGTGACAATTACAAGCATTAGGATAATTCCCGGTGCATTCGCTCCTTACAATTTCTTTAGATGTGAGCTTGTAGTGCTACAAAATCACTTACAATGAGTGGGTGGCTTGTTCAACTTCCTTTTTTTCCTGATAACTAAGTTTACGATTCATCTTTCTTTTAATTTTTTGTTCTGATGCAATTGGTTTTGGAGATTTTACCATGACAATTTACAGTATGTTGCTATTTTCTGTTGTTCAGACTGGAGCAGATGGATGCATATGTCACATGGAATATGTCAAACTCAAAGACCAGAAAGTTTTGGAGTTCATAGGGATGAAACAAGTTAAAGAGTTGACTTCAGTGCAGTCTCTCTTCTATGATCAAAATTCTTCTCTTGATTTGACAAGCAATCTTTATGCAACTGGCTTTGCATCCACAGATTTCATTGTGTGGAACTTAATTACTGAAGCAAAGGTTCACTCTCTCTCTCTCTGCACGCACTGCAATTATTATTCCTTTTGGATCTCAAACAACATGGATCGGAGCAGGTATTACAAATTCAATGTGGTGGATGGCGGCGTCCTTATTCTCATTATCTTGGTGACATACCAGAACTTAAGAAATGTTTTGCATATGTCAAGGTTTTTCCACGCCTCCCCCTTTCATTTCTGTCATCTCTTTTTTTTGCTGATATTGATAACTTCTATTGGGAGTTTGACTTTTCTTGTTTTTAATTCAGGATGAAATGATCTATATTCATCGCTATTGGTTTTCAGACAGTGAAAGAAAAGTATTTTCTCAAAATTTGCACGTACAATTCCATGGCAGAGAGTTGCATTCTTTGTGCTTCATACCTGAAAACTGTGCACCTAAAGTTGACAACAAGCATATCATCTCATCCAGATCTAGCTGGATTGCAACTGGCTGTGAAGATGGAACTGTGAGGATGACTAGGTATGTAGTTTTTATTCTTGTTCTTATTATTTATCTCTAGCATCTGACTCGACATTAAAAAATGAACCAGTAAATATCTGATGAACCTGCCAACTGCTAAGGCATTGGACATGATGTATTTGTAGATCTCCATCTTATTAAAGAAAAGAAAATTACCTTTCAGTTTTCCTTGTTCCAGAAAATAGTGTTAAAGACTGACAAGGAGCCTGTAATTGATGCAATTGTACGATGTTACAGGTATACTCCTGACACCAATAATTGGTCTGCTTCAAATTTACTCGGGGAGCATGTTGGGGGATCAGCTGTGAGATCCATATGCTACATATCAAAAGTACACTTGATTTCATCAGATGAGACTATTGTACCTGATGTAAAAGATATACAAGAATCCGACTCAGACGATAGGGAAGATCCTATTTTGCTAATTTCAGCTGGTGCGAAGCGGGTGTTAACTTCTTGGCTACAGAAGCATAGGAAGCTGGAGAAAATGGAACGCACAAATGGTTGTTTACAACATAATGGCGAAATTAGTTGCGAGCCCTCTGGATTTGTCTCATCAATTTCCTTCAAGTGGCTTTCTACTGATATGCCAACCAAGAATTCAACTTTCCATAGAAATTCATTCAATACAAGGAAAGATGAAGCCACGGTTGCGTCTAGCATAAATCCAGATGCTGAATCCAAATTTCTTCAAGAAAAAGAGGAGTTGAGGCTTAAATCTTTCTCCATAGAAAAATATGAAGATGACTGGCGATACATGGCTGTTACTGGCTTTCTCGTTAAACATCTTAATTCAAAGTTTGTGTTCTTTCCCATGTACTTTTTCTTCATTGTTATTATTTTCTTAAATTTTAGTTTTCATTAAGATTCTTTTTTTCCGTTGGCTTTGCAGGTTTACTGTCTGTTTCATCGTTATTGCATGTTCAGATGCCACACTTTCACTTCGAGCTCTAATTTTACCCCATCGATTATGGTAAACATGAGAAAAATGATTAACTAACTTTGCAACTCACTTTTTATTTATGTAAACATGCATTTTGCTAATTAGTTTTTGTGCAGGTTTGAAGTTGCTTCACTGGTTCCTGTGGGATCACCAGTTTTGACGTTACAGCACATAATTTTTCCGAAATTCTATCCTAATGGAGGTGTGTCTATTTCACTTTCCCATTATATGTTGTAGTTGGAAAAAGTCATGCTAACATTTTTGTATGTCTTGACGTTCAAGCTTGTTTTGTAATCTTGTATTTCTATTCCTGAAGTATGGTCTCGGGGTTAGCCAATAGAATTGGAACGACACAGATTCCCGAAGTATGAATAGCATATTTTTTTCCATTAACTACTTGACTTAAAACAGCGTAATTGATGTATCGTTTGGATTTTAGTGGTACTTTCCGTTAAGCAGCATAAAACCAAACCCCCTTAGTTTCCTTTTGCTTCTCAAGCACCATGTTAGTTTTAGCTAAAAAGTGAGCCAAATGGCTTGTTTGCACCATTATTTGATAGGCTGATCACAATATGGTCATATTTCTCATGTTTGGATCTCCGGACTACGTTTCTTTAAATACAAAAAGCATGTCACAGCACCTATAAAGGAAATTGAGAATGGTTCAGTTAAATGGCGAGTACATGGCTCCTATAAAGGGAAAAATATACATAAATTGGTGTATTACATATTTTTTTTAAGNTTTTTTTTTTTTTTTTGTCATTTTCTAATTAAGTTCATTTCAGTTGGAGAAACTTTGGCTGGGAATGTTTACATCGTCATTAGTGGAGCCACCGATGGAAGTATTGCATTTTGGGATCTGACTGGAACTATTGAAGTATTCATGAAACGTCTCTCTACTCTTCATCAGGAAACATTCATTGATTTTCAGAAACGGCCTCGTACAGGAAGAGGAAGCCAGGGTGGCAGACGGCGGAGATCTTTAAGTACCGTGACCAAAGGTCGACCAATAAAAGATTTGGTTACTAAGAAAGGTGCAGACAATGCCAACTTAAGCATAAAAAATCAAGATCCTTACGAAAGCTCATCCAAAGTGGACATATCCATAGCCGATACAGCTTGCTCTCAACCTGTTTGTTCTACCTCTTCTGAACTAATTTTAAGCACCAGCAATTCTTCCTCTGAGACGAGTGAAATACAGCCTATTCATGTTCTAACCAATGTCCATCAATCTGGCGTGAATTGTCTCCATGTAGCGGCTGTGAACGGTTCTGAATGTGTTAACAACTGTTTCTTGTACCATGTAATCAGTGGTGGTGATGATCAAGCACTTCATTGTCTTACGTTCGATTTATCATTGCTCTCCGAAAGCCCTAGTTCTGAGATAATGGAATCTGAATCAGAATGTATAAAGAGGTTTATACTTCAAAGTGAAGACTGTAATCATAAATATATGGTTAGGTTCCTCAGGTCTCACAAAATTGCATCAGCTCACAGCTCTGCTATAAAAGGTAAAAGAAGTCTTTATGATTTTACAATTTTAGATTCGGTTTTAAATGTTGATCCAGAGTTCCATACTTCTTGGTTTCAATTGAAAATGCGTGAAGCAAAATGCCTTACCTGTCTTAATCCCATACAATGTGGATATTCATACTCTGTTTCATCATCCTATGCGCACATTTATTATAAATTTTATCCCGCCGTCCATGTTACAGGTGCCTCAAACTAAGCATACTGAACATATTTTTTGTGCTATGCACTTAATGCTGAAAGCCGGTGTTCTTTTGAGTTAAACGTTCGCAAACTTTCCGAATTCTTTTGTAAACTTTATAACAAGACTTTCTTGCAGCATTCTAGAGATACTAGTGAAGATCTGATGTTTCTTTGTCCTGTGTAGGTGTCTGGACAGATGGGATTTGGGTGTTTTCAACCGGTCTTGATCAAAGGATCAGGTGTTGGAAACTCGAGGCACAGGGGAAAATGGTTGAGTATACTTACTTGATCATTACTGTGCCAGAACCGGAGGCCATTGATGCTAGAGTCTGTGACAGGTTAGTGGATACTTAATTCAATATACCCGATGAAACTTGTCATTGCATTAGCTTGACCCACCCTCGTTTCTTGGCTTTATTTTTCTACAGGAACCATTATCAAATTGCTGTAGCTGGAAGAGGCATGCAAATTATTGAGTTTCTACATTCTGCGATGCTGGCAGAAGATAAAAATAGGAAAATATCTTGATATGCGTGAGCTTGTAAATTTAATTACAGGGGAAAGGGAACATATTACCCCTCAGAACAATACTACATGCCCCACAACCAGGTACTCCTCACCTTCAAAAAGACTCCTAGGCCCCATGATCCAACTAAATCTGTACCCCTGTGCCTGCCCCGGGCTCTTCCTCTTTCTTACAGGTTTCACCCAATAGCTGGCATTCACCCGTACTACACGTAAACCAAATATTTGATTACACATAACTGAGCTTCCAGCCCGTGCTCTTTCCCTTGTGAGTTGTTATTCAGTGGGTCCATGACTCTTCTCTGTCTTTCTTCCCTTCATTTTTCTATGGCCTTGAATGAATCTAGTTGGGGCCTATCAACATGCTTTAAGAATCTTTCCATACTGGGGATTATGCATCTTGTCTCTTTTCGAAACGGTAACAGTAGTCTGATGTTCTGAGAGCAAAAATCAGAAAGCTTTCCTTATTGTGTTTTATTAGTATCTGTGTGATTTGTAGCTAAATATGAGTTGGGAGTAAATTATGATTCTAAATGGTCACATGGCTAAAAGAATTTTGATCAATAATTTAATCCCTTTTGTTATATTTGGTTAGTTCATGGAGATTGATAAGATATGTGGACGCTCAACTTTGAGCTGCATATGGCCTTGTCTGTTCTTTTAAAGGATAAATAAAGCAGCAATTTGCTCGAGATTGTTTCAATGATTATAACATTGATTGTTGATCTTCAACATTTTGATAAAACAGTTTACATTTTATAGGCTATGCTCCCATTGAAGTTGAATTGAAAGCTTGTTTAAACATGCCTTGGTAATTTCACTTCCCAGGGACAAAGTTGGTAGCATAAGCCCATGCATTGTTGTTGACAGGATCTGCAAGATGATCTGCGAGGTTCTCCAAAGGACCTTTTCCTGTTACAATGGCCTGTACAAAATATCCGAACATGGAAAACATTGTTCTTGAGTTCTTTAACCTTAAGCTCTGCAAATGCCTCGGGATCGTCAGCCAGCCCGAGGGGATCAAAGCTACCGCCGGGGTAGATGGGATCGGTAACTTCTCCAAGTGGTCCTCCAGCAATACGGTAACCTTCAACTGCACCCATTAGCACTACCTGAGATGCCCAAATGGCCAAAATGCTCTGTGCGTGAATAAGACTTGGGTTTCCAAGATAGTCTAGGCCACCCTCACTGAAGATTTGTGAACCAGCCTTGAACCAAACTGCTTCACCAAACTTGACTCCATTTCTGGAAAGAAGCTCTGGGAATACACATCCTAGAGCCCCAAGCATGGCCCATCTGCTGTGAATCACTTCCAGCTCCCGGTTCTTGGCAAAGGTCTCGGGATCGGCTGATAGACCTGCAGTGTCCCAACCATAGTCACCAGGGAACTCCCCTTTGAGGTAAGATGGAGGCTCACCAGAGAGTGGTCCAAGGTACTTGACACGGTCGGGACCGTACCATGGGCTGCCTGAGGAAGCTGCTGGCTTTCCAGCTCTCCTCATTGAGACTCTACTGTTGCTGCGAACCGAGGATGAGAGCTCGGTTGGTGCGTTCAAAGGAATAGCCTTTCCGGTGAATGTAGATGAAAGAGCCATGGTTGCCATGCCTACCAACTTTAACACAAAGGAAGTAAGTCCTCAAAGTGCTTTTGAATTGAGTTATTGATGAAATGCAAGAAGCAAGAAATCTTGTTATATAGTGTCTGATGAGACCCACAAAGTCTATCCTTGTGGATCTTCATCCTCTTCTAATTGGTTGATGAGGAGATATGTAGAACTCAACAATCTCCATTATCTCACTCAACCAATCAAGGAACAAAATAATTGATTAGAACACTAATCTTGTGAATGATCACTAGCCTTTAGTGGTCCTCAAGCTGACCCCAAAGAGTACTTTCACAGGCTGTATCATTTGACAAATGAGTAGCACTTGCGACAAATAGTGCATAATACAAGGTTAGATAGCATCTGATGCTCGAAGAATGCCCATACCCTTTGGAGCCACATCTATGAAGTAATTTGGGTTTCTGTTTTGTATGTTTGAAAATTTTGTTTTTGAAATTTGGGTATGAATTCAAATATTTTTCTAAACAAGAACAATTTTTTTTAAAACAAAAGACCAAATGGTCATCAAATGTGATCTAAATTCTTCATCTAAGATCACGTTAGGTATGTTTAGAGCTACTTTTGATTACATATCTGAGCGAAATGTTACCCAAAGCACTTAAAACCATTAGTCTAGTAAAAAACATAGATCAAGTTAACACTAAGTTCAATTGAGATGCTTTTTAGCTCACATTTATTTTTTAAAAAAATATTAGTGATGATTCATATTACTTTTGAATCTCCATATAAAAAAAATTGATGCTAAACAATATTCAACATTTTTTCTTGTTTCGACTGTGGTGAATGACAACAATGTTGCAGCCTTAGACATCAATTTGCACAACTCCCATTGGCAATGCCATGTGACACCTCTAGCGATGCCCCCTTGACGACGATGCGATATTGTGTGACGAGCACAAACACTAATCGGTGACAACCAATAATAATTGACAGACTTCTATTGATGTCATGGCTTGATCTAAAGACAGTATTTGTGACAACATATTGAAGTTAAAAATACTTCTAGCATCAATTTTTGATTGAAAAGCTTTAATATGACCATCATTGACAGCTTAATATTGTAGATGACCATCAACAACTGATAAACATAAAAAAAAAAATAGTATATTAATGATACATTGATGGAGGATGCAAACAATCAGTCAAAAAGGTTCAAAACTGATATATCCTTCATAATTCTATTGGAATACATATTAGTTATAGAATTAATTAATAGCAAATAAGCATGTTTAACTACTATATTATAAAAATCTATTACTAGAAAAACCTGCCATATTCTGTTTAGAAAGAAGCAACGATTCAGGTTTTCTTAAAAAAGGGATGCATTTTCCAATGAAAAACCCACGATTGTAGATTCTTCTACTCCCTGCTTCTAATAGGAAAAAATAAATACCCAAAGAAGAAATCTAGTTTTAACTTTCAGAACCTTGTAGACGGCTATTAATTATTGATGAACAGTTCGTTCTGTATGAACTTTATATTAAATGAAGCCTAAGCTCTCTACTCACATAGAATAAAGGTCATACAGCCAAAAAAGACACCCTATAATCCTCCCAAAACCCCTTCTAATATGAATAAGAATTGCTGTCACAGTGATTGCAGTCATTTACTCTTAGTACCAACAGCAATTTGGCCTCGGACATTATAAAAACTGGTACAAAAAGGATACATCATGGAGGTAAAATAAGCAAAAAGAAATGGGGGAGAAGGAAGTAAGGCGGGGACAAAAGGATCTAACATGTGAAAAGAACAAGAACATTAGCAGCTACTACCTTGGATTATAAGAGCAGCACACATATTATTCATCCCGTGGTAACAAAGGTCGGTTTACCAATTTCCGTGGCGGCTTTGAACAGACCAACCCCCATCTCAAGATTGAGGCTTCTCCCATTTAAGGGGCTTCACAACTTCCCAGGTGAAATCAGGGTCATCCCTTCCAAAATGTCCATATGCGGCTGTCTTCAAGAATCTGCCGTTGCCTCCTCTCTTCAAGTCCAGGTTGATGGTCATCATTCCGGGTCTGAAGTCGAAGTTCTCCTTCACGATCTTGAGGATTTCCTTGTCGGGGATCTTCCCGGTTCCATATGTGTCGACGAAGACTGACAATGGTTCAGGCACACCAATGGCATAAGAGACCTGCACGATTGCCCTACGAGCAAGGTCGCTGGCTACAATGCTCTTGGCAGCCTGCCTGACAATGTAAGCACCACTTCTGTCCACTTTGGTTGGGTCTTTTCCTGAGAAAGCACCTCCACCGTGAGCTCCCCATCCACCGTAAGTGTCAATGATGATCTTACGACCAGTGAGACCTGCATCTCCATGTGGGCCACCGATGACGAAGCGGCCAGAGGGATTGAGGTGGAAGATGGTCTTCTCATCAAGATACTTCTCGGGGATCACAGGCTTGATGACATGTTCCTTAAGGTCAGCTGCAATCTCATCGTTGGTGACAGTTTCATCGTGCTGGGTGGAGATGAGAACCGTATGGACTCGAACAGGGACCATGGCACCATTATCATTGTAGTACTCAACAGTAACTTGGGTCTTACCATCGGGTCTCAACCATGGACAGGTACCATTCTTCCTCACCTCAGTGAGGCGAGCGCCAAGCTTAGTTGCAAGGACGTGACTAAGAGGCATGAGCTCTGGGGTCTCATCTGTGGCATAGCCAAACATGTGACCCTGGTCACCAGCACCAATTTCCTCAGGTCGCTTAGTGAAATGGCCATGGACACCTTGGGCAATATCAGGGCTCTGCTGCTCGATGTTGACTAAGACCTTGCAGTTGTCGGCATCGAGACCCACATCGTCCGAAATGAATCCGATGGAACGGCAAGTGTCACGAACGATCTTCTCATAGTCCACAATCGCCTTGGTGGTAATCTCTCCAAAAACCATAACCATGTTGGTCTTGGTGCAGGTCTCACAAGCAACCTTGCTATCAGGATCTTGGGCAAGACAAGCATCAAGAACTGCATCTGAGATCTGGTCACAGAGCTTGTCTGGGTGACCCTCGTTCACAGACTCAGAAGTAAATAGAAAGTTCTCCATTCTCTCAACCTACAAGGCAAAAAACGAAAACATACAAAAATCCACAAATCTTCTTCAGTATTCAAATATAGAAAGCTTATGCGCCCAGCAATAGAGAATAACCATAGGCATATAAGCATATCTCAGAATAGATTCTAGAAATTTTCAGTTGTGAAGTGAACATTTCACTTCGAATACGAATCAGCGTCTTATACTTGGAAAAAACATATATGCGAAAAATAAGACAAAAATTAGGCGATTATCAGTCCAAATTCGTAAGAAGAGAAAGAAATCCACAGCTCTAGAGTTCACTAAACAAAAAAACCCCAAAATCACAAGGCCACATCTCCATAGTGAAACCAATATAAAAAAGGATTACCATAGAAAATTCCTTCAGTAAGTCATCGAGTGAGAAATGACTAAACAACGAACAAATTCGAATAGAAAAACAACAGATCAACACCACACTAACAAGAACCAGACATTCCAGACGAAGAACAAAAACCACTTCAACTCCTACAAAGAAACCAAAAGAAAATCCCCACAATAAAGCCCAAAGTGAACAAAATTTCAGACACCATGGCAGCAGGAGCACGCAGACACACAAACCCCAATGACATCAAAATCAGAAACATCCATAAAACACAGAGGAAGCCATTAAAGGCAAGAAAGAGAGAGAAATGAACCTGGAAGAGGAAAATTGGCTACAGATCTGAAGGAACTAGTGAAGTGAACTAAAAGAGTAAGTCGAACTTTCAGAGCAGAGAGACCCAAAGAAGGAATCGGCGCTCGATGACACGAAGATACTAAGCTCTTGCCGCGCATATTTATAGAAGAAGTTCGAGCCGACAACCGGTTACCGATACAGCCGGTATGAATTCTCCCATTTGGACATTTGGTGTAAGAATCTTCCACTTCAAGCATGGCATTCGGTTCGTTGCTTCAACCAATATTACAATTTTTTCGAATAATTAAATTTTTGTTTTTCTTTAATTAAAATAGTATTTTTCATCCACATATTTAATTCAATTTATTTCTATTATTAGTTTTAATTTAATTTTTTATTCAAATGAACAAATAAGAAAATATTCTAAGATATTTTTCAAATTTTAGGGCAAAGTTGTAATAATTTATTTTCTTTATTTGAAAAATAAAAAAGAAAAATTAATTTTAATCATAAACTAAATTTAAATCCTACACGTATTGGTCTATTAACAATTATTTATTTATTTAAAAAAATAAGTACCCACATTTAAATTGATATATTTATTCAAATTTGAAGTTTAGATTGATGCGTCCTAATATTACCTCTAGTTATTATATTGTTTTTGCACTACGAACTTCACAAGGTTAATTAAATTTCTATTCGCGACAACAAATAATTTAAAGATTTATGGTGTTAATTAAATATATTATTCATTTTTTTTATGGTTAAATATTTAAATCTCGACCCTATATTTTAATTTGAATTATAATGGTAAAGAAAAAAAAAAAGAATAGGGTGGAGAAAATAATGGGTGATTGGAATTGGTTGGGGGTTGGTGAGGTTTTTTAAAACTTTTGTGTTTAGGTTTTACCGGCGGATGTCGGTCGTCACCAACCCCAGCAGGTAATTTTTTTTTTCTCTAAATCTCTTAAAATTGTGACACGGAAAATATGAATAATATTAAATTATATCTGAATGAAAGTAATCATGAAGATACAATGATTAAGAACGAGTTAAAGAAAATTACTGTTTATTAAAAGTATACATTCGTTTTTAATGATACAGAAACTTCATAATTAAATATGTTTTATTTAAAATAATTCTATATTAAGCGACCTTCTAAAAAAACATATGAGTGATGACAAAATAGGTTGGAAATACTCAGGTTAGTCGTAGGAATAGTCTCCACCCTTAATTTTAAAAATAAACGTAGATGTTAGAGTATTTGAAAAATTAATATTAAATGTTACTGTTTATAATAGTTGAAATATATATGATATTTGTTTTAAAACTTTTACAACATAATTAATTTAAAATTTATATGAATACGGGTTAAATCCATATAAAGAAATAATCAAACACCCATCTATTTCACAGATTTATGAAAAAGACGAGAAGATATTTTGCGGTTGGGTAAAAATTCAACGGACCAAACGTAGAGTTATGTTAAACCTAGTCAACTGAATGGCGTAATAAAAAAAAATCAAACAATTCAATAAAAAATGGGCTCGGTTTCTCGACATGTGTGAAATAATATAGGGTGAAAAATGAAATATTTGTTATATTTTTTGGGGAATGTAAATGTAACATACTACTTTTATAAGGGGTTGTGACAAAATAAGTCAAAATAGGTTAGCTCATAGTGGATGGAATTTTATCCAAATTTGAGTAATTCCAATTATTTTTGTCTCAATAACAAAATTGAAGTGATTTTATTTTGAATTATTTTCCATTTTTTATTTATTTATTCTTTGGATTGCATCTAAATTTTCCTCAAAATTGCATGAAATTCTTACTTGGATTCAAGAAAGTATGGGTGCAAAATTTCTATTTTGATTCCCTTTATTCTATTTTTTTTTTAAACTTAAATTTATTATCGGATAGACTCAGTGAGATCCCATATCAGTTGTAGAATGGAACACATTCTTTGTAAGGGCATGGAAACCTCTCTAGTAGACGCGTTTTAAAACACGATACGTAACAAGTCAAAGCGCTTAGGCTATTACATCGACAATGTGGACAGTACATCCACTTTAATGTAACCATCTTTTTATGGTTATAATATCTTTTTGGTCTATGAAATACCATTAAAAAAAAATATTATGTAAGGTCAAAATAGTCATCAAAGGGATGTAAGAGAATTTGAATTTGAATTTGAATTTTACCTCATTTGGGTGAATTTCCATATGAGTTATCCTAAAACAAATTCCTTATTTTTATTTTCCAATCAAGTATATGTTTGTAACCTTTTAATTTTTTTGGTTGGGTTGGTTTGTTTAAAATTCTTATTTATCGATAATATATATTATATTAATAACTAAAATATCATATATTTACAAGTCAGGACGTAAACTCACATCAATCACCAATGTCAAATATTCATAATTTTCATAATAATTTTACACACGGATAGGGGTATGATTGCATTGTAACTCTTAACTAAATGACAACGTAACCTATCAATTAGAAAAAATAGGACGCATATACTCATAAAATGAAGCTACAAAATGAGATTTGTTACAATGAAAACCTTTTGGAAGCTTCGCGGTTTGGGTTCGAGTCGAGTCGAGTCGGGTGAACAAACACACACTCTCTACCTGCAGTTTCTGGGAAGTAAAAGCATAGCAAATTTGGATAACAACTGAATAGAGAGAGTATCATATCATCAATCTGGAACTCATTACAGGTTCTTCTACTCAATATCAACTTCATAGCTCCATACAAATACATCATAACCTATAATTTAGTCAGTCACGTACATACATTATTATTACTTCCATACATGCCCTCTAACTAACTAGTACCATAATCTAACAGTTCCCATCGGAACGGTCGGAACACGTACAGAACCTCGGGCGAGCTTTTGAATAGGAGTGCCACACACACACACACAGCAGCAATCGCCACCATCGAAAGCATCGCCGGTCTGTACACCAGAGACGCGCTCGATGATGTTCCACAACGCACCGGTTTTCTCACACACTGCCTGCAATGTTTTACTTCTGTCCTACCAATCTCAAACCTGGATGAGCTCATATCAGTGTTCTGCTTCTCATTCCACCTACCATCTGATACACTACTAGGAGGAATCTCCACCACTACATGCTCAGCTGCTGCAGATCTCTTGTTTATTTTCCTCTGCACAAGCCGAATATACGAGTAATGCCCACGTAAACGCGCGTAATCCTCCGGTGTTGACCCCGTGCTGTCTCGAGCGCTCTTCCAAGCCTCAACTCCCACCTAAAAATGAACAATAAAGTGACATGACATGACTGATGCAAACCATATATCAGAAAGCACACTGTCAATCCTTACCATTCTGGGGTCGTTAGTTAATGCATCGAGAACGTCCTCGGAGTCGTCTTTACCAGCTGCAATGTGAAGAGGGGTCAACCCGGCCGGGCCTACGACATTCGGTCTAAACAGGAAGCTATCAGCACTTGATGTATCCTTCACTTTTGAGGGATATACCAAAAGGAGCTCCACCAGTGATCTACTGTTTTTTCTCACCGCTCGGTGAAGTAGACTCATATCCATCAATGCAAGATTCAAGGATGAGTGATCTCCAGCATCCACGGTCCCATCAAGAAGAACATCCAACAGCTTTTTAACCACAGCACACCAATCATGGTCCATGGAGAACTCCATGAGCCACTTGAACCGTGGCAGTGAAAAGAGATTTTCATTAGGATCCAAGTCACCTAATCTAGACTTCAATTGATTCCTATGAAACAGCCAACCAATTTCATGAATGAACTCCATTGCATTACTCCTTCCTTCCAGTTCTTCCGTTTCCCCGGAATTCGAACATGTTTCGGTCAATTCTAATGCACTCTGAAGTGTGCAAATCTCAGAACAAACATCCTCCTCTGCAACTATAAAAGGAAAGAAGCTGCTGCTAAATCCATCATCTTCAACCTGGATATTGCAAATCAAATTATAAATGGAACCCATCATATGTACTTTTAAGAAGAATATGAAAAAAAAACACTGCACCTCAATGAATCCCCTTCCATAGACGACAGGAATAGAGCAGGAAAAGGTAACGCATCGACTGTCATCTAGCGCGTTCGAGTTATCGTCACGTTCGGTTGGCTCATCAGAAGCTTCCTGAGTCAGATATTTCCCTTCAATTGCACAGAGTAACCTGGAAATGGGGTTTAGTAGTTACAAATATGAGACTAATAGAAGTAAAGGGTCAAAGAAGAACATAGACAAAGATGATGTTACCTAGTTGTAGGTTGTGTCAAGTTTCTTCCTTTAACTGAAAATATAGCCTTCTTAGATGTAGAAACAGCCACTGGGTTCACACTTGTGATTCTACAGTAATTCTTGTTTCTAAGAGGCAAGGATGTGTCAACCACGACCCGACCTTGATAAACGAAAGCTATTTGATGCTGAACCCGAACGTAAACCCATCCAGTTCTCCAGAAAGCGTCGTCCGAAACATCGAGAAGGCTATTAAAACTGGTACTGAGGTCATGACAAAGCTGAAGTAAAGAGAGAAAGAAAAAGCCATTGAGAAAAGGGACATGATGGATCTAGGAAGGCATCTCATAAATGATAGATCAGATGAGAACATAAAAGCTTACATCGTCCCAAGCAGCCTCGGTCTGTCGTGTGTATACGGTTAGAACAACACAACCAGGTCTGATATAGCTCTCAATCTCTGTAGGACTGTGTGATAACCAATCTAGAACCTAATGGAAAAGTTTACAAAGATTAAGGAGGGAGATCTTGAACTGTTTCAAATGCTTGGTTGCAATGTTTTACATACCTGAGCTCGCAAAACGTGAGGAAAATCATTTGGTGCTTTCCCAAATAGTTTCAAAATGATGCGATCTGTGCGGCTCTAGAAGAATGAAAAAGTATGTGTTAAGTGTATGCAAAATATGAATCCCATAGTTCTAAAGATCTGATTGAAGAGATAATATGTACTTAGACTGAGTTACAAAATCAAGTCAATATATATATATATATACAATCATCATCTATTCTCACAAGACAAATGTATGGTCCAATGGAAAGAAGGTCATTATACCACAAGAAACAAGAGTTTGATTAATCATTGAAGACAGACGGAAGTAACCACATTGTTTCTGTGAGATCCCACATCGGTTGTGAAGGAGAACAAAACATTCTTTATAAGGGGGTGGAAACCTCTCCCTAATAGACGCGTTTTAAAAACCTTGAGGGGAAGGCGAAAAGGGAAATCCCAAAGAGGACAATATTTGTTAGCGATGAGCTTGGACTGTTACAAATGATATAAAAGTCAGACACCGGACAATGTGCCAACAAGGACGTTGGGCCCCGAAGGGAGGTAGATTGGGGGATCCCACATCGATTGGAGAAGAGAACAAGTGCCAACGAGGACACTGGGCCCCGAAAGGGGATGGATTGTAAGATCCCACATAGGTCGGGGAGGAGAACAAATAATTCTATATAAGGGTGTGGAAACCTCTCCCTAGCAAACGCGTTTTAAGAACCTTGAGGGGAAGCCCGAAAGGGAAAGCCCAAAGAGGACAATATTTGTTAACGGTGGGCTTAGGCCGTTAGAGTTTCCATCTTTCTTCCTGAATGGCAAGCAGAAGTTGTTGGAATTTCACTGTATTTTTTTTCTTAATCAACAACACCATAATGCTCCAACTGGTGCTGATCATATTTCCACAAAATTAAAAGCATATTTATCAACATCAGCACCAGTAAGTTGACAGATAAGATACAGTAATTCACAACACAGACAGATCAAAGGAGGAATCCTCCTTCAAAGACAGCTTTAACTGCTTACTTATATGTCCACTATTCAAAATAGTTGAGACAGGAAAGGGAGAATGTAATAAGAAATGGCCTGAAACTTTTGGATAACATTACCTGAGCTTCTCCAGCAGAGCTAGAAGGTGACTGAGCAGATGCTGAATCTGAATTTCCACTAGTTTGAGGGGGGCTTGACTGATGAGAGTCTTGTTGCACCCAAGAAGGACATTCAAGAGAACTTGTTCCCATGTGCACTGGGAGTGCTTGTCTCTCAATGTCTTCCATGCCATCGTCTGAGTCAACATAAGCATCATTTAGATCAAAGTTCATCATTTTGCATTGCCCAACTTGACTGTCCCTGATTTCTGAATATGCAGGAGGGCTGTTTGAAGTGCTTGGTTTAATACAAGATACAGCTGGTGTATCTCCATCCCTACCAATGGCTTGTACTGGTGCCTCAGATATAGGTATCGTGTCGTGTTGTTTCGACGACCTCAACGGTACTGGTGGACCGTTTGAGAGAAAAGTAGAAACTAGATCTGATTTACCAATTAATGCCCCATTGTTCAGTAATTTCTGTGGTTCATGCAGAATCCCAGTTAGGTTCTTTCCCCCATGTTCACTAGATTGGCAGGAAAGGGTTCGTATAAGATGAGAAAGAAGATCCTGATCTGTGGTCTGATTTGATCCATTGGCTACACCAAATAACACAAGGTCAATCACATAATAATATGCTAAGGACAACAAGACTTCCAGGCATTACTAAGTAATAAGAATAAATCTAAGAATCCAAAGGAGGGAGAATCATCTAATGATGATTATCTGAATTGTCTAAGTCAGTTCATGAGATCATAGTGCCAAATGAACTAGTAACAAACATTCTAAAGTACCAATTTGAATATGAAAATGGATGTTACATGTAATTTTTCAACTTGGCTGCTTCTCTTTCTGTAAATTTAATTAGCTCGCTTTCCAACAAGGTGCAGACGTTGTTCTTCTTTTATTTATTTGGTTTATCAAATATAATCTAAGGTAAGAACTGTGGTTGTGAGATCCCATATCGGCTAGGGAGGAGAACAAAATATTTTTTATAAGGGTGTGGAAATCTCTCCCTAGCAGACACATTTTAAAATCCTTGAAGGAAAAGCCTAAAGAGGACAATATCTGCTAGCGGTAGGCTTGGGCCGTTACAAATGGTATTAGAGCCAGACACCAAGCGATGTGCCAGCAGAAGACTGAGTCCCAAAGGAGGGTGGACACGAGACGGTGTGCCAGCAAGGATGTTGGGCCCCGAAAGGGGTGGATTGGGGGTCCCATATCGATTTGAGAAGGGAACAAGTGTCAACGAGGACGCTGAGTCCCAAAGGATGGTGGATTGTGAGATTCCACATCAGTTGGAGAGGAGAACAAAACATTTTTTATAAGGGCGTGGAAACCTCTCTCTAGCAGACGCGTTTTAAAAACTTTGAGGGGAAGCCCAAAAAAGACAATATCTACCAGTGGTGGGCTTGTCCGTCAAAAATTTCTATTTTCAGATTAGTTATTGCCGGAAGGGTTGAAACTCATTTGGGTGGCCAGTAGGGAAGGGCATGTAGAAGTGTAGCAAAGCAGGAGAACGTAGAGAATCAAGCATGACATAACTCAAACAGACAAAAAGTTACTTACAGTGTAAGTTAGCAAGTATTCGCAATAGAGTCAACAATAAATAACTACTAGTCTGCTCATCAGGTGGAGAGTTTCCATTCACAACAGTATCCGGGTTAATTTTTCTTCTGCGCTTATTGTGGCCAGCCAAACGCCTGCGGCAACTTCTTTTCCCTTCATCAAACTCTTGAAGAACATGAAACCTGCCAACAGATTCCACATAGTAATATAAGAACCAGACATGCCAGAAACTTCAAAGAATCAAGCTAAGAAACTGCAAGCATAGGGATAAACTATGGAGCCTAAGTCTCTAAAACAACATGTAAGACCCGAGCAATGTGTCAGCGAGGAGGCTGAGCCCCGAAGGGGGGCAGACACAAGACGGTATGCCAACAAAAACACTGGACCCCAAAGGGGGTGGATTGTGAGATCTCAATCGGTTGCGGAGGAGAACGAAACACCCTTTATAACGGTGTAGAAACCTCTCCCTAACAGACACGTTTTAAAAACCTTGAGAGGAAGCCCGAAAGGGAAAGCCCAAAGAGGACAATATGTGATATCCCACCTCGGTTGGGGAGGAGAACGAAACACCCTTAGTAAGGGTGTAGAAACCTCTCCCAAATAGACACATTTTAAAAACCTTGAGAAGAAGCCCAAAGAGAACAATATGTGATATCCCACCTCAGTTGGGGAGGAGAATGAAACACCATTTATAAAGGTGTGGAAACCTCTCCCTAACAAACACGTTTTACAAACCTTGAGAGGAAGCCTGAAAGGAAAAGCCCAAAGAGGACAATACGTGATATCCCACATCGGTTGGGGAGGAGGACGAAACACCCTTTATTTATAAGGGTGTGGAAACCTCTCCCTAACAAACACATTTTAAAAACCTTGAGGGAAAGCCCAAAGAGGACAATATCCATTAGCGGTGGGCTTGAGCCGTTACACAATATCTACTGGCGGTGGGCATGAGCCATTACACGACGATAGTAATTCCTAACCATGGCACGACTAAATGACATAGATAAAACGAATTTATGATACAAGTTCATAAAAGAAAGCTCACCTGCTACATTGTTGACAGAATCGCTGCATAACATTAGCAACAAGCGCATTACTCGCCTTAGAATGCGTTTCACAAACTTTATGTCGTCTATGATACTCTTTTGCATTGCTCAGATCAGCTCCACAATCTTCTACTTGACAAACAGCACGATTTGAAGCTCCCCCACCCAACTTACTCTTCTTCCCACTACTCCCTTCCCAACTCCCAGCATCTCTCTCAACCATCTGAGAAACATTTCCACCAATCTTCAAACTCAAACTACGCGCTTCATCATTAAGATTCTCATCTTCTATACCACTAATCCTCCTCCGTTTCTCCACTTCCCTTTTCCCTTTCTCAATCCCCATATTAGCTTCATCAGAGCAAGACGAAGAACTGTTCGAAGAGCCCCCTGTTGTCAAGGGAATCCCAGAGACAATTGGAAATAGCTGCCTGTTCAAATGATCAGATTCCACAGTGTTTAATGGTGTAGCAATAAAGAGATCTCCATCCCATTTCCAATCATTCAAATCCCATTCCAAACTCCGCTTACCAACAGCAGCCCTCAAGTCCATGCTACTCATACCATACAATTGACAAGCTTCGCCTCCATATCCAGCCTCCATTTCTCAAGAAGTTCAAGAAACTCAGAAGATCCAATTACTCAACTAAGCACAAAACGGTAACCAAATCCAAGAAACAGATCAAAGCTGAAAAACCCCTAAACCCAAAGAAGTAATTCTTAACGTGTTCTAATCAGCTTCATTCCAACCCCAACCCCAAAAGTCGAGAAACAAGAAACCGACGCATCCACAATTCCAATTAAGAGAAACCCACAAACCCATAACAAGAATTCGCACCAAATCATAAGAACCCAACAAGTTCAAGAGCTTGAAAGCCCCAAAACACAAGAACCCACCTCAGAAACACTAAGATTTAGACACCCAAATAGCGAGAAATCAGAAAGAAAACGAAAACGAAGAAGAGAAAAATTGAATACCGAGTAGAGTCAAGAGAGATCACCGGCCGGCAATCCGTCGGAGAGATGTGGAAAGTGAGGAGGATTTTGATTCGTATTGGGCGTTGGGGAGTGGGAGTAGTGATGGTAAAGGTTTGGTAATTGCAAGAGAAACAACAACACCCATTGGAGATTGGCAAAAGAAGAGAGAGAACAAAAACGAAAAGAATAAGAAAATAAACAAAATTTGGTGTGCATTATTTTTAGCCTTCCACCACTTTATTTTTCTTCCTTTTTTCCTGTACTTAATTACTAATTTCCATCCTCAACTCCCAAAGTTTCAACCATTGTATTGATCTCAGTCAAAACTACGATCCGAGTACTAAAATCGAACCTCCACGACTTTAAAAGTTCATAATCCGATTAAAAAACCCACATCGCTAAAACATAAAATTTAGACACAAAATCGAAAATACATACATCAATCAAATACAAATTTGACAATCGAAATATAGTTGACCAAAAGTCAAAGATTTGAATACTTACCACTTCAATAGACACAAATTTAAAAATTCACGAACCCGTTAACAAGGGATAAACTAGTAATTTAACTTTTAATGAGTGAGAGTACTTCCCATTCCAATATTTTCTTACCATTCATTCATCCATGGATGAAGAGAGTACAATATAGACATACACACCAAAGCACAGAGGAAGCAAAATGGTGGGACCCAGTGCTGCAACACCGCGTGTCCCTCGCTCTCACGATGGCTAAAAAAAGATGCTTTTTTTTTTTTTTTTTTTTTTTTTTTTTTTTTTTTTTTTTTNTCAAAAGTGTTGGATGTTACCTCCATAAAAAAAACATCATACCCAATGCGTATGAAGCGTGAGTACACGTATAAAGCCTTGAAGGTTAGCCCCTACAACAATTCATCACACCTAACATCCGTGGAAAGTAAGAACGTGTATAAAGCCTTGGACTATAAAAATATCATCAAACCCAATACCCGTGAAAAGTGAATGTTCATTTTTAATGCTTTTTTTTTTAGGCCTACATTTGATGTGATGTGTTGCTGCCCCATGGGTGTTGTCCCCCTATCCTTTCTTTTTTATTATTATTATTATTATTATTATTATTATTATTATTATTATTATTATTATTATTATTAATCCTTATTATAAAGTTGGTATATTATTACCCTTCCTAAGTTTCCATCTCTCTATATTTTTTTTATTAATAAATACTTTATTTTATTTTTAAAATGTGTATTCGGAATTTTTACGCTTTTAAATTTATGTCACGAAATTATTAGTTTGTGAATGGCTTTGAGACATATAATGCAACAACTGTACCTTTTTTCTAAAGTGAAAGACGTTTTAAAAGATTTAGTGAAAATATTTGTATCGTTTTACTATACAAGCTCGTTGGGTACTTTGTGAATGAGTTTTCAATGCTTTCAAATGTGAAATCAAAGAACGGAATGATACTAATGTACTATCATAAGGTCTCCACAGCAGAAGTCGTCAATGAAAATGATGGGTGTTTTAACTCAATAAGTGGGGATCGAAAAATGCATACACATGCAACATGTAACATGACTGAAGAGACGTAAATTCATGACTGGTCCTTGGATTCTACTTGCCTTTTTCGGACCTGTTGACCCACCAGGTGGGCTTGTTAACGTACTCCCTGAGCCTAACTATGGGCTAGCTTTTTCGAACATGTGGACCCACTAGGCGGGCTTGTTAACGTACTTCATAAGCCTAACTATGAGTTAGCGCACTCTCACTCTACCAAAAACCAATAGAAAGGAAAGAAACGGAAATAATATTGTGATGTATGTGTTCGTACCTAACATATTGGAGAAGTAATCATACCATTATGAGGTCCGTGATTCCTAACATGCTATCAAAGTCATCCCTTAACTTAGTCATCTCAAATGTCGAACAAACAAGTTGTGAGCCTCGAATGTATAGTAAAAAGTGACTCAAGTGTTGAACAATTGTTGTATTTTGTTTGAGAACTCTAGATAAAGAGTTGAGCCTTGATTAAAGGGAGAATGTTTCAGAGCTCCATATGCCTCAAGAGAGACTCTATGATATAGTTCGTTCGAGGGGAGGATTATTGGAAGAAGAGTCTTACATCGGCTAATTAAGAAGTTGATCATGGGTTTATAAGTGACACGTTACTCAGGTATCACAAAATATGTCTTGCTCAATTGCCTTTTTATAAATATTTTTAAATTTTTTAAATAAAATTTGCGTTTGTATACAATATTTTTAAAAATTGTTTTTAAATTCGAATTTAAAAACAATTAAAATTTTGAAAATAATATTTTTATCAATGTATTTCAATTTAAAAAAATAAAAACTTTGATAATATAATATTTCATGTTATAAATTTATTTTAATTTTTTTATTACACCAAATTTATAACATAAAGCCTTCATTTAAATAATAATATTTAAAATTTTAAGTTAATATTTATGATAAATATATTTAAAATTAAATTAAATTACGATCTAATTTTGAAATAGGTTACATATCTAAACAATATAATATTTTTCATTAATTTTGTTAACGGAAAACGGCACAGGTTCAATGCACCGTCATTGAACAAATAATAAATAAGTAACAATTATAATTTAAAAATAAAAAAAGAAAAAAAAATAATTAAGGAAAATATGTGGGAATTTCCAGCTGGTTGACTTGGAGTCGTTTGACCGTCTGATTTACCATTGGGCAGCGGGTCACATATCGGTCAATTCAAACTGTCTCCGGGACTCCTCGCCGGTGGAGCAACTGATTTACTTCCGGCTGCCCCACCTGCCCCACTTCTCCCGCTCCGTCTCATCATAATCAATAATTGAAGAATTAAAATTTTCAATTTTTGTGTTTTGGGGTAAAAAATAATAATAATAATAATAATAAATAAATAAAGGGATTCGAGATAAAATGGGAATTTAGAGTGTAATGGAAATGGGAATAAGAATAATATTGATTTAAATGGAACTTCAATTTCACGACATAATATTTGAGTTGATGAATTCTAAAACGATGATGTTCGTGTCACTTTATCGTTTGGTATTGATTAAGATTCATGAAATTTGCTACGAATCGTCATTATTTTAGTTTAGAGTATATGGTCAAAGAATTCCGAAATATATTTTTTTTAAAAATAGGGATAGATTACGAAACTGTCTCACTAGGGGTCTGTTTGTCATCCTTAAATTTCGACTAACTCAATTATACATCGTGTTTGTCTTATTAATTTATTTTCTTCTTGATTCTCGATTTGTGGAATAAAGTTAGAGAGAAGTTTTCCTATACTTGTCTTTCTTTGAACATTTGATTGTACGATGCTATTCTCTCATTTAATAAATTCTATCATTCAACTAATCTATTGTTCAATAACGTTACCATTAAACAAGAACAAACGTTACATTATTCACAGCGACTTCCCATGTGATCAAATCATAGGACTTAACGACCTAAAAGACGTTATGAGAGTTTATGCTCAAAGTGGATAATATCATACCAATGTGGAGAGTTGTTACCAATGATATTAGAGCGGTATCTCTCCTAGTAAGATATTGTTCGAGGACGAACCAAGGCGAAAACTGGTGGGTATATGACACTCGAGTAAAGGATGGGCACATGAATGAACAAAGAGCAATCCTGAGAATAGGATAGAGAATTGAAAGTTACTATTTATACCAACAATGTGCATTTTTTTNTTTTTTTTTTTTTTTTTTTTTTTTTTTTTTTTTTTTTTTTTTTTTTTTTTTTTTTTTTTTTTTTTTTTTTTTTTGTGCCTCAGTCATAAAAACTCCAAAGTTAAATGTCGGGGTAGACATGTGTCGAGGCATGGGTTGTTACAAATAGTATCTAAGTGGTACCTCGACATGAGGGTAATTGTTAGATTACATGGAGTTTTAGTGTCTATTGTATCGGATTGAGATCCACATTTTACGTCGGCATTTTCACGTGGTCTCTAGAAAGCGCTGAATTTTGCAAGTAATTGGGACTTTGTGTTGCATCTTATAGAGTTCACCTACAACAATAGCTTTTTGGACACTATGGAATTCACCTACAACAACAGCATTTAGGATACTATTGAAATGACACCATTTGGAGCCTTATATGGGAAACGGTGCAAGCCCCCTGTGTGTTGGAACGAGTTAGTAAATGAGAACTATTGAGACCAGATTTAGTCCAAACTACCAATGAGGTTATGTAAAAGATCAAGATAAGGATGCACACAACTCAGAGTAGATGCCCTTGTGAGACGTAGAAACTTGAAATTTGAGGTAGACGACAAGGTGTTCTTGAAGGTGGCTCCAATGAAAGGCGTCTTGAGGTTTAGATAGAAGGGCATGATGATCCCAGCTTCATCGAACCCTTCGAAATCCTTGATGGGATCAGACCATGGTATACCGGTTGGCCCTACCACCATCCCTCTTAGCAATGAACAACGTATAACACGTGTCTATGCTCTGCAACTACCTAAGCAATCTAGCACATGTGATAGATTACGAGCCTCAGCAAAAAGACGAGGACTTGAGTTATGAAGCCAGACCAATAAGGATCTCAGCTCGAAAGGTGAATGGGAAGAGATGAGAGGAAAATATTCCAAGTTGTTTCAAGATTGAGACATTTTTTAGCACAAAAGTTCAATTTTACAGATATATGATGTAACGGTTACGAAAAAATCATCAACCCACTACCCCAAAATCTATCCCCTCAACTCTCCAATTTGCTCCAGAAGAAGCTACTCAACATGCTCTAACTCAATGTCGTGTACTCACATAGATGAACTGGATATCAAGAGACAGGTTCAACCAAGCTACAAAGATAAATTAGCCACTTTGGCTTAAGCTACTTAGATAAGTGACTTTAATATTGGCTTGATCGGGTGATTAGATTATTGTTTGAATGAGGTGTGCATGGTGACCTTGCACGTGTCATATTTCATGATTGTATGTCAAGCTATGCTATATTATGTTATGTCATGCTACGTTATGTCACGGATGAAAGGAGTTACAATTTGTATCTTAAAACATATGTCATGATTTTAAGCTACAGGGACCTCATGCATGTATGTGTGTCATGTGCATTGGAATGCATTTATATGTGCACTGGCCCAACAAACCAGACCTAGAGAGTACGTATACAAGCCTACATGGTGGATCCATGAAGGCATACATGACTTATGTTTAGGGAAGTACCACACATTCAACTCTACAGTGAGATGATAGGGTTGATATTCAATATTATTCAAACAATGTCCAATGGGTCTCGCGAGCTCCTCCAATCCTTTGGGACGTTAGGATATACTCATTATTTTATTTCATTATTCTTTTTTTATTTTGGAAATAATCAAAACAAATGGCCAAATTCATGTATAGTTAGAAAATAATAATAATATAATTTGGCAAATTCTGCGCTACAACGTCTCTGAAATTCATCTCCCATGTGGCTACACAATATTAAATCTGCACCGTCCAAATATTTAAATTAATTGTATTAATTTACTTATTTATTAGTTATTACTATTATTTATTTATTTTCCCTCTTGCCCTAGTACAAGGCAAGTTAGTGGCCATGTGAAACTGTACGGCTACTTAATAGGACCATTACATTGGTGTCTTCGGGTCTGCTTGGAAACTACCCTTTTAATTACTTCCTTTCTTTTTTTTTTTTTTCCTTTTATATATATATATATTAATAAAAATAAATGTGTAGCATAGGATCCGAGTCTCGACTTTAGAAAAATGATTTAAATATCTATTCATGTTGTTGCTGAATATTATTAAAAAAGATAGTCACACGTTAACTAATTCAGTGAAAGATCATGGATTTAGAAATAAAAAATAATACCATACTATTATAGAGATTTGCAATTTTTAATTCTCGTTAAGCATGTTGTTTATGGCCGCATGACAGATGTCCCCGTCTTTCTTGTTCGAGTTTGTTCGAGTCGGTTAACAGGGACGTCAATCAATTGTGTGGGGGAGGATGTCACGGTCATGCTTATCTAATATGATGTCACAGTCATGCTTGTTCCAATTTTTTTTTTTTTTTCATGCTTTCATCTTAGATAGACTTTTACCATTTTATATCGGGTCAATACGGGGGTGTATGACCGTTCACGAGAATCACGTCTACAGGGCAAAAATGCCCCAAAATGTACTATAGGGGGATATGACTAGTTGTCAACTTCTCCATAGTTATATGTTGTAAGCAGTTATTGTTGCTTTTTTGCTTGCATCACATATAACAACACCAATTTCAATATTTCAAATCTTGCTTTTAAAACTCTCTTTCGAAATCTCTCTGTCTTTGTTTTCTAAAACTTTCTTCTTGAACCAAGGCTAGAGGTTCGAGCATACGTCGCTTGACTTGACCGTAAGCGACACAAGAACAAATTGACTTAACTCACTTGTTGCTAGGAAGTGAGTGTCACATAATTATAAGTTCGCTGTCATCAGAAGTAAGTTTTCTTTTTTATAATAATTTTTTATTTATTGATTAAATTTAAATTATTCTTTTTATTATTGTTATTATTTTTTAGATGTAATTGTTTCAATGAAATTATGAAAATAAGAAAAAGGAAGAAAAAGGGAAAAGGTGATGGGCCCCTTGCCTCTTTGTAGTCGTGCGACTGGTAGATCCCCTCACGTTTTAATTAATATTTTTATATAAATAATTTAAATATTTATATTTAGTTCAATAATAATTGCAGGATGATTATTGTCATATTTCAATTAACAAGTATTTTTTTTATTTATTAAAAAGATAAAAGTTCGAATTGATTATTTAATCTAAATAGGATTTCTCGATCGAGAATATATGTGTTAACTAATTGAACTATATTTTCAGGATTCCGTACTTAATAGCCCTAACATTCTCCAGCATTCCCTACGGTATACTCACATTATCTATTTCTTGTTTCAAAAACTGAAAACTATCGTCACAAACTAACAGAGGTCATCGCTCACATGCATCCTACAAAAAAATTTAGGAGGTCACCGAACATTGAATTGCTCCAAACAAAACAAGTCATAAAAGAAAGATGCAATTTATTAGTATAAATAGTGAAATTCAATTCTTTTAAACATTTCTTAGTCATCATATCCTCATAATTGCTCTGATTCGTGTGTGATCTTATTTCATTCATGTATCTTTCCTTTACTCGAGTGTCACATCAAATTTTAAAAATAAAAAATATTTAGTTATAAATTAACCTATGAATTTAATTGTTGAGAGAAGAAATAAAAAATTAGACCTAAAATAATGTATTAGGCAAATTAGGCATTGTTTTCTTCGTGAGTGGATGAACCGGTAGGTAGGAAGCATGAAGTGCCCACAAGGATCCTCCAATTATTCCCTTATCTTTACCCATAAAAAAAAAAAATAAATAAAAAATAAAACTGACTCATACAATTATTGGGTTTTACCCTAGTAGACTAGTGATAATATTTTAACGGTTCTTATTGATCGTGTTCTATGTAAAGATAGGGTTGTATCTCGAAACCGTTTATTCTTTGATTGCCTTTTAATCGAACTATTTGAAAATATGTCTAGGTCAAAGAGGAAAAATAATGAAGAGGGCATAATCGAGATTCGAGTCTCTTTCATGACACAATATCTACCACTAAAAAAAGTGAATAGATCTGAAAATATTATTACTAATTAAACAATACAGAGGTAAGAAGATGAGAAATAGAATTGGGATGGAAGATTCAATCTTCATTCATATTCACAACGTTTCAATAGAATACAAGCTACCAACTAATATCTACTCAAATATAAACCAACTAAATCTTTACTGATCAAATTATAAACAAAAAAAATATATTAACCGATTAGGAATACTTTGACTAATTCAAACTATAAGTTGCACTAAATTCTGACCGTGGGTTGAATTAAAAAAAATAAAATTAATAAATGAACATTAAATTAAAGGTTCAAAATTCAGAAGTTGGACATGAAATATAAAATTAGGGCAATTATTTTGTAGAGTTTTGTCTCATAAAATACTATAAAAAAAAAAATTGGGAAGTAATTATACCAAAAGAATAATAAATAAATAAAGTTATATTCCAAAAGATTCATTTGAAATTGTCAAATCTTAATTATTTAAATAAACCTCAAATTAGGGAAAATAAATAAATAATGCCGAAAAGTGGTTTGGACCCATTAGCAAGCTGGATCTGAGGGATTTTTTTTTTTAATTTTTTTTTTTTCTGTTTATTCTTTATTTTTTAGGTTTAAATCTAATTTTATAATAAGAAATTTAAATAATATATTTTTAATTTTTAGATAATTTTAAAATAAAATTAAATGTAACTATCCACGTTCAAGATTTGGATTATGATTCAACACCTAATAACTTTGACATTTCTTACATCTCCTACCATATGAATCGTTACAAATGGTATTAGAGTGATACCTCTTCCAATAAGATGTAGTTCGGGAAAATCATAGAAATTTCAAAATTATGCAGGCATATTTTGAGCAATTTTATGTCGGGTAACCTTCTCCCATGTTGGTCTGTGGGGATAGTTTTCACTCTTAGAAATGAGAAGTGGCATGATGATGTTGCACGGGATGTAGGAGAATGTCGGAGCACACATATGCCGAAGTAGTAATAATAATAATAATAATAATAATAATAATAATGTTCTCTCTCTAGGCCGGCCATTTATGATTAAAAAGATAGTACTCTTAAAAGAATGAGAGCCCTACTCTAACTAATTCCACGGATAAATTTGATATATGTTATCTTATCACGAGTCTAAACAGGTAGGCCTCGTTTCAATTCTTCACAAAAATTAATTCCAAACGGGACATGTCGGTTTAAAAAAAAATATAAAACTTTTTATTTGTGAATCTAATCAATTCTTTAAAAAAAAATTACCAAAATTGAAAAAAAAAAAAGAAATAAAATAAACATATTGACACAGTTGACTACTTGTGAGTGCCTCATGTGCAAAAGGGTACCCAATAAAACATATTTCTTCACCCCTCTCTTTCTATAAAATGAGGGGTAAAAATGGAAGAGTGGAATGAAAAGGACTAAGCATCTTAGGTAGTTTGGTGTTCACTCTTATGGAGTATTATCTCCTTTTCAATGATAATTAAAAATTCTCGATCCTCGTCTTTAATGGAGCGGTGAATATTGAAAAAGAAAAAAATCAGGTACTTTTTCCATTTATATATACAACAATATCACAAAATTTCTCGTGATTCTTCTTTTGAAAAGAAGAGATTAGGCACGAAAAAACTTTTATTTATTTATTTAATTGACCCGACATAAAATTAACGTTTCTACTAAAATCAGCTTACTACTTATGACGTGATATTCTAAAAAAAGATAATTAGGTTCATTTTTCATTGGAGGAAATATTGATCTAATCTAAACGTCTAAAACATTTGTGATAATATTTTTGACATTAGGCTGACGTCATTTTTAAATATTTTTTTCATTACAATAAATTGTGTATATAAAATTAGATTTTGTTATCCTTAAATTTCTGGATATTTTCTAGAAATTAAATTTCATAGAAATAAGAAGAAAAAAAAATTGAAATTGGGCCATTTGGAAATTGGCCCATAAGCCCATAGAATTTGTTCTTTGGCCCAAAAAAAAAACTACACAAGTTACAAAACAATGATAAAGGACAATATTTGGACAATATTTGCTAGCGGTGAATCTGAGTTGTTACAAATGGTATCAGAGCCAGACACCGGACGATGTGTCAGCCTTCTTGTTATTTCCCGAAGGGGGGTAAACACGAGGCGGTTTGCCAGTAAGGATGCTGGGCCCTAAAAGGGAGTGGATTTGGTGGGGGTGGAAACCTTCCCCTAATAGACGCGTTTAAAGCTTTGAGGGGGAACCCATAAGGGAAAGCCCAAAGAAGACAATATCTGCTAACGGTGAATTTGGGTTGTTACAAAAGTAAACAAATCCCTACATGAATTCCTTCCATAGATGTCTTAAGCCACGTAGAACATTAGATGAACACATTAGATCGAACACATGAAAAATCACATGGGAAGTGCAAGGTAGCACATGGATGTGAAGATGATAGATCACAACGCATCAAGCTACTCTTTGGACTCTTTGTGTGGCAGTGATTACCTACACCAAAATGATAAATCTAGACGATTGGGAATGGTCGTCCGTTGTTCTGTTTAGTTTGACCTTCGATTGGAGGGCTCTATAATTTACCACTACAATACAGTGGTTATTTCATAAGTAGATAGTTTCATTCATGCCAAAGTTTACGAGTAACTCCTTTTGAATAGTGGAGAAGGTACAATTTATGGTGGTAAGGTTAATAGGGAGGATCGTGCGATTTGACTTTTTGGTCATTCTAGAGTCTTTTTGGTCACTAATGTCTGGAAGTTTTTGTGTCGTAGACATCATTTGGTGTCTTGGTCTTGAAGTATTTTCATTGTCTGGCTCGTTGTGTGGAATAAGTTGTAGATGCATAATCATATTAATCGTTCATATTTTGATGTTTCTTGTGCTCGTATTCTTTATAATAGTGTAGTTTAGTCTCGAGACCACTTATACTTTGACGGTCCCTTTTAACATGAAACTTCATATTTCAAAACTTTACTCTAAATTTATAATTTAAATAAAATTCTATTAAATACATAATTTATTAATATATATATATATATATATATATATATATATATATATATATATATATATATATTTTTAGAAGAATCAAATTGTCTTTTAGAAGAATTAAATTTGATGTCTTTCGAAGGTTCGGTGAAAACATCTGTCAATTGCATTTTAAACGAAACATAGCATGGTTTGATGATTCTAGTTTGTAACTTTTTTCGAGCTATACGACAATCTATTTTAATGTACTTTGTACGTTCGTGAAAAACTGGATTGATTGCTATATACAATGCTACTTGATTATCACAATACAATTCATCGGCCAAGTCAATGCAATGCAATGCAATGCAATTCCTCGACCCACTATTGCTCAACCCAACCCAATCGCAAGCTTGCTGCGCCACACCCATCGCCCCAAACCTAGTACAAACCAAACCAACCCGCATCTTGACCCAATGACCCGCACCTCGACCTAACGACCCGAAAGCTAATCCAAAGCCAAATCTCCACGTGCAGTGCGCGCATCAACCACCATTAGTCACGGCTCGTTCGTGGCTTGCCTCCAGTGTGTGACTCTGCTCTGGCTCAACGTATGTATCTAACTCAAATGGTTTGGTTACACAATTTTTAACCTGTTCCACTATTTTGGTCCCCTTTCTTATCATTTTTTATCCAATTAGAGTCAATTTTGGTATTTTTAAAATTTTTTGAGATGAGTATAGCCACAATTTGGCCAATTTCAAGTATACAAAGATAAATTAGACGTTTAATTGTGAGTATTAGGTAGATTAAGCTACGAAACATGTACTAACTCAATGTCATGGATTTACATAGGTTGACTTCGATTTCAAGGGATAGATTTGGACTAGCTCCGACGATAAATTAACAACCCCGAATTAAACTACTTAAGTGGTTTTACAATTGATTTGGTTGGTTGAATTGTTTAAAACATGAAGGACCTATGCCTTGTGGCCCTTACATATCCCTTGTCTTATGACTGTTTAAGGCCTATTTAATTATGATGTTGCTGTGAGATGAGTATACTATGCCATGGAATTCAATATGTTATGTTATGTTGTAATTATGAGATATACTATGATATGAAATATCATATTGACATGAAATTGTGATATGTTATGAAAAGTGTTAATAACTTGCATTACATATACCGGCCATGATTTTAAGTCATAGGGACTTCATGCATCTTGTATGTGCATCAAGATACTTTCCCACTATAATTAGTACGGATGTGTACACTACGATGTTATGTTACAATATTATGTACACCATAATACTCTGTGCACTCCTCCTTCTATGGCATTTTGACAACGTGAATGTACGCTAGTTAAAGGCCAGGTCTAGGAGTACGTATATGGACTCGCCTGGGGTCCATGTGTACGTATGTGGGTCGTGTGTGAGAAAGTAATACACATCCAATTACGCCAAAACTAGAAGTAGAGACCAATGTCATGTCATGATATTTTATGAAAGGGTCGGTTCCAAACATAATTGCATGTGATTGCATTTCCTAACTCCAATATTGGAGTTACTCACGGAGTATTTCTTAAAATACTTAAGTAACATATTACTCTTATTTTTCACGTAAGAGTAAGACACCTCTGTACGGATAACAATGCGCAGTGACAGCCATGAAATTGAAGCTAGGATAAATGCATTTACATTGTTCGTAGCCCTTTAAGTTAAAACTAGGACATTGTTTTTTTTTTCTTCTTTCTTTATTTTATTTAAACTCACCGTTATTTATTTTTTGTTATATTATTTTAAAGACTTTATTGAGAACGTTTGACTTCTATACGTAATAGTCATATCATACATGCAGTAATGATCTTATTTTTAATACGAAAATAAGGTTGTAAAGAAAAANATACAGCATAATATAACTATTCGCTCAGCTATCACATACTCAAAATTCCTCTAAATTGCTCTTATAAAGAATTTTTTGTTTTCCTGTCAATTCAACCGTGGAATCTTATATTATTTATCTTTAGAGAAAAAATAATAATAATAAATAAATAAAAAAAAATAAAAAAGTCAAACAAACGGTCAACTCCCATAAAAAATACATGAAAATAACATTTATTTATTAATTTGGTTAATTAATTTTTGTTTTCTATCCTCTATCCAAATAAACGGCCAACTAACCATAAAAGAAATCTCATGAAAAATAAAAGTCAAACTAACCAAATAAAAGCACTATTATTTTAGGTAATTAATTAAAAATAAATGACACCTTTACCCAAGTCAGTAAAAACAGATAAAACGGTAAAAGAATCTCATGGAATATTATTTACAATATTGTATTACATTTTTTTTAATATTTATTTGTCAATTAAAAAAAAAAGAGAGAGAAAAATAATAATTAAAATTTAGTTTTTAAACTTTGAGTCAACTCCTTATCCTATGGATTGACTCAAAGTTTAAAATTTAAATTTAACCCGAAGTAAAATTTAATTAAAAAAGTTGATACGGTATATTTAATTATCACATTTCTTTATAATTTATATTAATTTTATATTTAAAGAAATATTATTAAACGAAATTCTAATAAAGGGTCTCATTAAATTATAAAAGTTTGTAATTTAATTCTTAATTGATTTAGTTTTAATTGAAAGCGTATAATTTATTTATTTTTTCTAAAAAATAAAAATAAAAATAATATTTTAACTTTTTACAGGTGGGGCCTATTATGGTAGGACGTGAAATTTGACTAGGATTTCAACGGGAGAGAGAGGAAGAAAGGAAAGGGAAATAATAATAATAATAATAAAAAGGCAAAAACAAATTCCTGTGAGAAAATAAAAGAAAAAAAAAACGAATAGAGATATAAATTTACAGAAAATAATGCGCTACGCAATCTTCGCCGGCTACGGAGCTCAGATCACGAAGTACCAGAACGTCGATACTCTGCTACTATAGTCTTCTTTTACAGTTTATCTCACTCCGATCGAGGTTTTCACCTCTTGTTGTTTCTCGGATTGCTCTGTTTTTCTGGTATAGATGGATCTCTTTACTGATATTAAGCTCCTCCTGGTGTTGATTCTAGCTTGTTGTGATCTTGTATTTTCGATGAATGGCTTGGTTTTTGAAAATTAGAGGCGATGATGATGATTTTGATGAATTTGAGTTTATTGACTTGTTGTTGTTGTTGTTGTTGTTGTTGTTTGGACTTTTCTTTTAATTAATTTGTTGGTTTATCGACTTCTACTTGTTTGATCTGGAAATTTGACGGTTGAACTGGAAGTGTTGATGCTCATCGGCTGTAGTCTGTGAGGCGATTCTTTGAGTTTGAAGTGATGAAATGTTTTTTTATGGCGTTAATATTAAAGTAGTTTGGTAGATCCGAAGTAAGGCTTTTATGCATTTTAAGATTTTTGAACTTTTCGTGTGGCTCACTTTTGGTGAAGGAGTTTATGTTTATTTAAATGTGTGTTAAAAGTTTTTGAAAACTGTTGTGGAGACTTTTGGTGCGTTTTTGGGAATTTGATTTAATTTCTACGTTTTATTCCATGGTATAAGAAGTTCTTAAATTTGGTTTTAGCAAGCTAGCTACGTTTTATGTAGCGATTGGCCAGCCTCTCAAGAAATTGTCCCCTCTTTTGTGTAATTTTGTTTATTTGATAGAGATTCTTTGCCCAGTTAAGAGATAATTGAATGCTCACTTTGGTCAGTTAGGGCATCAATTAGTGGAAAAAGATGAGCTGCTTTAGCTGCTGTGAGGAAGATGAAATTCAGAAAGCAGCTGACCATGGAGGCATGTATGCAGCAAAACAGAATATAGGTATTCGCTTAGCACCATCATAAGAGTTGGAAACATATCTTGTAACAATTAAAAGGGAATAATTTTGCAAACAAGTTGTTTTCCCACTTGTTTCTACTGATTGAATTTACCTTCCCCCTCTCCAACGATGGCTGCTAAGACGACGTTTGCTATGGGAATAACGTAACTCATTTAAGTTTGTAGTTCTTATATTGAACATTTTCTTATAGGAAACAATGGAGGTTATCAAAATACAGAAGCTGCACCAGCAGTTACTCAGGCTGTCAAAATGCAACCAATTCTAGTGCCTACCATACCCATCGAAGAACTGTCGGAAGTAACAGACAACTTTGGAAATGAAGCTTTGATTGGAGAGGGTTCATATGGGAGAGTATACTATGGGGTGCTTAAAAACGAGCAGCGTGCTGCAATCAAGAAGTTGGATGCTAGCAAACAGCCTAATGATGAGTTTTTAGCACAGGTTTCTATACATATCCACTCCCCAACAACAATCAAAAAATAAACCATCTGTTATCATTTATGTTCATCAAGGCTAAAAGATGATAAATGTATAGGTCTCCATGGTATCGAGGCTGAAGCATGGAAATTTTGTTCAATTGCTTGGTTATTGCGTTGATGGGAGTTCCCGAATACTTGCATACGAGTATGCTTCTAATGGATCGCTTCATGATATTCTTCATGGTACGTATTATCATGCGAAAACTTTGCCGATCAAAAGCTTTAGAAGTTTATATGTTTTCTAAGTTAATTTCTGTTCCTGTACATGTATATTAAGACAAAGTTATTAATCTTAGGTATTATAATGCACTTTTTACACAGGAAGAAAAGGAGTGAAAGGAGCACAGCCAGGTCCCGTTCTATCATGGGCACAACGTGTGAAAATCGCTGTCGGGGCTGCAAGAGGACTTGAGTATTTGCATGAAAAGGCTGAGACCCACATTATCCATCGTGATATTAAGTCCAGCAATGTACTAATCTTTGATGATGATGTTGCTAAAATCGCCGACTTTGATTTGTCCAATCAAGCTCCTGATATGGCAGCACGTCTTCACTCTACCCGTGTTCTTGGAACTTTTGGTTATCATGCTCCTGAGTAAGCTGTCTAACTCTAGTCAATCAAGAAACTAAAATTCAAACGCCTTTTACTACTATAACATTTTTCTGTTGTGAATTCTATTTCTTTTGGTTTTATTAGATTTCGACTTAAACACAGTTGTGCCTACTTCACTATCCACCTTCAAGAATAACATTTCATCTCCAACCCTTTTTCTTGGGAGTTGTGACATAATCTTTATGTTAAGTGAACCAAGAAACTTGAAAGTGTCTGAAATTCACTGTTGAGCTACTCTTCAATGTTGCTAACATCTAATATGTCACCGTAGTGTTTCCGGCTGGCACATCTGGAAGAGAATTTTTAACTCAAATTATAATTGATCTATTTGGCAGATATGCTATGACTGGTCAATTGAATGCCAAGAGTGATGTATATAGCTTTGGTGTAGTCTTGCTTGAACTTCTGACAGGGAGAAAACCTGTAGATCCTACGCTACCACGAGGACAACAAAGTCTAGTTACTTGGGTGATTTTCTTTTGTCCTTCTCCGCCTTGGCTTTCACATTTTCCCCTTCTTTTTCCCGCTCTCTTGCCTCTTCATTTTATCCTGTTTTCTTTATCTGTTCCGCATGAAAGTTAACTTACATTGTCGTCTTAATGAATCAGGCTACACCAAAGCTGAGTGAAGATAAAGTTAGGCAGTGTGTCGATGGAAGGCTTGGCGGAGACTACCCTCCAAAGGCTGTAGCAAAGGTAATTCGAATAATGCTTAAGCAATTCTCCATTTCTTTTTTGAATTGGCAGAGTTTGAGCATTTTGTGGAGTTCTGGTCTGTGCTCATCTGATGCATTTAGAATTCATTCAAAAACATCTTGTAGAAGCTAAATTGTTTATCAATTTTTTGGAAACTAATTTTGCTTGAGAAAGTGAGGAAGACAAATTAAAAGAAATCTGAGGATCTTGCCATATTTTACTAGCTATAACAAGAATCTATATCTAATACCGGATGCAACTTTATTGCAGTTAGCAGCTGTTGCTGCCCTGTGCGTGCAGTATGAAGCAGATTTCCGGCCAAACATGAGCATTGTTGTCAAAGCCCTCCAGCATCTATTAAATGCCCGACCCGCGCCTTCCGGTGACTCGTCAAACTCGTAAGTTCTATTCATCTCACTCACTGTATCAATTTGCACACAAGCGTATAAGAAGAAATTGTATCTGAAGAAAGTTAGTGAATTGTTTGGATATTTTTTTGAAACACATTTCTATTAATTCACCTGTTATAAGTCATCTGTATCAAATCACGGCTCCCTTGTTTCAGTGTATTCTGTTTTCTTGTTTGTGGAATCTAATATTGTTTAGTTGTTGTAAGCATTGCTAGAGAGGGTCAATGTATATACAGACTATGGTGCATCGGTTAAAGAATATTGAATTTGCATTCCTTCTTTGAGTCGCCATGTAGTGAATCTTCTACTTCAGAATGTGTTTAAACTGATTAAAATTTGTCAATCTCAAGACAGTATTCATAGCTAAAGTTATGATTAAGTTGAGGCTATGTTTATTGGAAGGGTATTGGGATGATAGAATAGAGACCATTTTTCTCTCTTTTACATTTGTTTTTATTAAGTTCTATCCAAAAATGGAGTTTGATTTTTAATTTGATGCTCTCACATTTTAATTGGAAATAGTTCTTATTAGTTGATTCGATTGGAAATAGTTCTTATTAGTTGATTCGATTGGAAATAGTTCTTATTAGTTGATTCGATTGGAAATAGACCATTGTGTCAACGAGGAATTATTCAATGAGACCGTCATAATGTAACAAGACAGTTTTTTTCAATGCATGTTTAAGTACATCAAATTTATATTTCATAGTTACTAAGGGACATGCACGTTTTTTAATCTACAACTAATATTTATTATGAGGTGGCACATTGTAGTAGGTTCATTGAATAATTTTTATAAATTGGTGCTGGTATTTGGGTCGATAAATTTTCATCCTTAAATATGATAGATCTTTATATTTTGAAAAATATCAATTGAGCTTTTGAATTTATGTCTAATAAGTCTTTGCAACATAAATAAACTAAAGTTATAATTTAACAATTTTTTTTTTATAACTCCAAGCATAATACAAAGGGATTGAGGAATGAAATGACACTACATTAGAATAAAAATGATCTTACGACTATAAAAGTACGAAACAACACGGTTAAAAAAATCTTAAAAATTGATAGTTCATATGTTAATCAATATAATGTCTTTCGATAGTCCATTGAATAGGAGCTCATTGGTTAGGCATTTTTATTCTAGAGTAACTCCACTTTTAATATAAACTTCATGCTTAGTTTAGATCAATCCACTCTATTGAGCGACAAACATGTGAGTAAGATAGGCTTGATTAAAAAAAAAAACGGTCTTGGTTCATAAGAAAAGTGGATCAACCTTCTGAAAGCAACACAAATCAAGCAGAAAACATGTATCGATCATACGGAATTGATCTAGATCAATCTTATGTCTAATGACTTGAAAAAAATGTGTTCGTCTATAAGAAAAAAAACAACTCAAGTCAAGCAAGTAGCATAAGTTTAGGTCATAGGAGATGCCAGGAAGTGTCAGGTGCTCGAGACTCGAACATTTAGCATAGCAACCCCATTCCATCTCATTTGTCCTTTTTGTTTTCATTTGGTGCTCTCTTCTTTGTACATTTTGGGGCCACAGATACACATTGCCTATCACCTCCTGCAAGAATTCTGCATCATGGAGACAACAATGATACCAAATCTTTATAGAATGGATATGCAACTACAAAATATCAACCACAAGTGGCCTTTCATGTTTTATTTTTAAGTTTTCAATCAAGCCTTTTCTCTAAATGGGACTAAAAAAATTTGTCATCAAGATCCAAAATATCATTCTGGTTTAAGTTTATTTCATTTTAATTTATATAGTTTTTAAGTAAAATTAATAAAAATATCTCCAACTTTACACTTTCACTCAATTTTTAGTTCATTTTTGGAGAGAATCTTTAATATTTTTGTTTAAAAAATAATTTAAAAGGGTTTAAAAATACCTACTGGTATTTTTAAAATAAAAGTAAATTTCATCTTAAAACAGTATTTTGGACTTACTGGTTGGAAAAGGGTTTTAAAAGGACACAATGAAATACTAAATGAAAATAAATAAACATTTATGCCAAAAACATCGTATTCTAGCCTAAGTGTAAGAAGGTAAATGCATCTACCCGATGTATGTGGGCTCGAGTTGCAAGTCAAATACAAACACATACAATCATGAATGAGATCTATCATATTAGTTTATTTCGTACGACGACTATCCTAAGCAGTTAATTGGATGTGTACTAATTTCTACACACGTGCCAATAGACCCACCAGTTAGTTTACACACCTTCTGAGCCCTTTTCCTAGTTGGGCGAGCATTCTCTAGTAGCTGTGAACACCTGTTAGGAATAGCGGTCGTCATAGCAGCATTATGGTAAACATAATGGTCGTTTTCGTACCTCGTAATGTACGCGTTCGTACCACAGTAAGAGGTATCCCCCGATGCATGAACACACAATGATGCATGAGGTCCCAACATTTTTCTATTTTCATTATCATATACCATCCCGTTTACGTCTTCCTTCATATCTTATCATTTTATCATATCTTCCATGCATATATCGAGATTGTATAATATGTCAATTTTTCATTCGCATGTCAATCATATCATAATGTATATATCATTCTGTTGCATATTTTATCATGTCACATGCATCTTAATGTAAGCATAACATATCTTCCAATGTATCTTGTCATAAAGCATATCACAATGTGCGTCGTATCATCAAACTTATCATACCATAGCATATATCATGTCATTCACATAATATATCATAGTCATATCAAATCATCAAACATATCATACCATATATATATATCATATCATATCATATCATAGTCGTATCATTTTGTAAACACTCCAAAATCATATCATTTTATAAGCATATCATAGTCATATCGTTTTCTAAACTTGTCAAAGTCTTATCGTTTCTATACATATCATAGTCGTATCGTTTCATGAACATATCTTAGTCATATCGTTTCCCAAACATATCCTAGCATCTCGTTTCAAGAACGTATCCTAGTCATATCGTTTCATGAACGTACCCTAGTTATATCGTTTTATCAACCTACCATAATCATATCGTTTTCTATACATAACCTAAACATATCGCTTCATGAACATATCTCAGTCGTATCATTACATTACGTTTATCGCATCAATCTCATATCCTATATCAAACATATCATCGAACTCATCATACCATAAGATCAAATAATCTTAAAGTTTGTCTTTTGTCTAAAAAAAAGTACTCCTTAAATTTTTAAAAGTTTAAATATTATATTCGCACAAAATATTTTTTAACTTTTTTAAAAAAATTTAAAAATAGGTTATTTAAAAAATATTCTTAAATTTTTTAAAATAGCATTAACATCTAAAAAAAATTGAAAAAAAATACTGTCTATCCACGTCTCATAAATTATTTTTTTTAATCAAAAGTTTGTTATAATTTATAAAGTTTTTTTTAAAAAAATAAATTTGTTTTTAAATTTTTTTTAAAATGTTGGTATACATTTTAAATACTTTTAAAACTCAAAAGGAACCATTTCATTCCAAAGTTATTTTTTAACTCTTTTAGTTTAAATGTATTATTTAAATTTTGAAAAGGTTTAATTGTATTTTTATTAATTTAGCTGATAAAATAAACGCACTCAAATCTTCCTTCCCGCCGGCTCCTCCTCGCCTCCCTTTCAGCAGTTCAGCGAAGCCGCCGCCTTCTCTCTCCGTTCAGTGCTGCCGCCGCTGTCTTTCTTCCGTTTATGACTTCATCTTGTTATCGTAAATTTCGTAGCTTGTTTTATTAGGGTTCATAAACTGCCCCCAAACCCACCTATTTTTGGGTTGATTCGTAAAATTTCTCCAAATTGACCCAATCCAATCTGTGTACAGTTCTACTTCGGCCCATTATTTATACGCAAAAAGTAACGGAAGCTTCTTGCCCAAGCATATTTATGGTCGTTTCTCTCACGATTTTCTCTCTCAGTCCTGCCTTTTCATCTCTCGCCCACCGCCAGCCCGCTATTTCTCTTCGGTATTATCTCATTTCTCTGTCTTTTCTTTTAATTTCAGCTTCTTCGTCTTATGATTGATTCAATGGAATAGTAGCTGATATGCAATTAGTTGGAATTTGTGTTTGTTTGATATGGTAGATAATTTGTGTATGGGATGATTTTTTTTGCTTTTTTTCTTCTGTTTTTCTCCATTGGGGTTGTTCGGATGAACATTTTGGTGAAGAATTTCACTTTCGTAATCAGATAAGGGATCATACACTCAGAATAGATGGACTGCGAAATTTTCTCTCAAGTTATTTTGTTTCTAAGTCATATCCCTTCCCCTATATGAAGGTCCTTGGAATGCTGAGCCACAAGTTCTTAATTTCTCTCTTGAAAGGATTATTTTCTTGTATAAGGGAAGGTAGCCTATACCCCAGAAGCGAGAGTTGGAGTAGCAATTAAGGAACAGGCGACCTTTGGACTCATCATCCTTTAAATTCTTTTTTTTAAGCAAGGTTCCAATAAAAACATTGTTGTAGAGTCTAGGAAAAGTTGGTGAAAAAGCAAAGAGGCCTTTCCAAAAACCTCCCTGATTTGTTACATATCACCTGATATTGGCACGAGAGGATTTTTTGCATATATGTCTCCACTAATGTGCATCTGTTTTTGGAGGTTTAACTTTAACTATGATGATTTCATGGTCTTAAAAAATGAACAAATCATATCTAATGATACGTTCTATCACACGTAATCAGTTAACTGCCTCCTCATCCCAGTCAACTATTAGCTTACTCACAAAAACAACCATATTTGTAAGGTAACTTTGGGATGAATAATAGTCTTAGATTAAGTTTAGGGATCCTTCCAAACACAAGTCCCCTCACTTATTGCTAGCAATGACAATCAATTTCCCAGGGGTTTTTCAATACAGATGAGGATCAACAAATGGAAACCCAATTATAGGTACGCGTATTACATCATACTGATTTTGATTTATGCCAAAGAGTCGTCTCCTCCAATGGAAATCTACAGAGCCAAGAAATCCTATCAATGAATAGACTGAGCAATAAAACTGTAAAAACTTTGAACATCTCAATTACATGGAGAATGCTAAAAGAAGACGATACCTGTATTTAATGACTTTATCCCATCGTATACAGAAATTGTCGTAATCCGCTTTTCAATTGTCTTGTTTGTGTTTCTTTTGCAAACTTCTCAAGGTGGACTGAGACTATCCCTTTCTAAAAATCCTCCATACTTCTATAGAAACTCCACACGTTTCTAGAAAATGACAAGGATTTAGGGTCACTTGGAAAGACAAGCAAACATCAAACCACTATGGGAACCTGCTAAGTAAATTAAGAGCAAACTCATATTAGAGAAAAAATGATCGAGCGTTTTCTTGGCCTTGCACCATAGAGAAAGCACAAATAGGTCTTTTTCATTGACAACTTATAAGTTCTTCAGAGTTTTCCAAATTTAATATATTTTTCATGAAGTATAGACTATTCGTCAGTATAATTGTTGATGTGCTAGATGAAGCTGGTTTTGCTTATTCTTCTAAGTTTCTCTTGTTTATGCTGTGAAGTTATGGGATTCATTCTCTTCTTAGTTTAATCCACCTCTTCCTTAACGTGAATGAAGTACATAACTTCGTGATTGTAGGACACCACTATGAAGAGTGTGCTGGCAATTACCGATGATGCTGTTCTGGCTACAAGCGTTGTTATTAATGCTTTACAAGAGCTTGGGAATGAATATGTTGAAAAGTGTGATTCACAAATAATCACTCAAGCCTTTTCTCTAAGTAAGTTTTTTAATGCCTTCTCATGGGCTGTTTAGTCAACACTTCGATCAATTTGATATTTAGTTCAACGGTCTTGTGCAGTTTGCATTTCATTTTGAAAGCTGAAGGTGTAAATTGGTGTTATAGTGATGACATGAGCATACCGACACTGGCTTATTTCATTATTTTAACGAAATATTATGTTTCCTCAAAATAAACAGCCTTACTGATATCTGATAAGTGACTTGGAAGGATAAAACGAGAATGATGTCAGCTCCTTTTCTATATTTTCACTCAAAATTAAAACAAATATATACACACTCTACATGTGTGTCAAACTCTTTCGGTAATCCTGAAAGCCATAGCTTTCGGAGTAGCTGAAAATAAATCCCAGTGGTCAGTGTCTTCCGAGTCGAGATTTCTTGTCTCATGTGATAGCTTTCATGCAGACCAGTGACATTTCAATGTTTTTAGCAGTTTCCACTCCCTGTTTGTCCAACTTTTTCATTGCATTTTGTTAGTTATCTGCTAACTTAATGTCATGGTTTACTTTTAATCTTCACCCCTCCAAATTTACTTCTTGTTCTTATGTGTTTTCTTGGTCTCATGCACATGAGGAGTTGATAGGTTCACGTGATATAATGAGTGTGTTATTGATAGTTGTTGATTTATGATAGATAAGCTGCCTCTCGGAGCATCATCCATGGATGTTGTCATTTCTATCTGTAGATCTGATTTTCCAAGTGATCGGTTGTGTGAGGAAATCTCAAGAGTTCTGAAGCCTGATGGGACGATCCTTATTTACAAGACTTCACAATCTGTTGCAGTTGAGAAAGATGAGGTAATTACTGAATAGCTGGTAATTTTTTACATTTGGAACATTCATTCAGAGACAGATTTATTACCCTCATTTTTTTTATTTTTTTTTTTAAGTCCCCTGCCATGGTGAGAAGATTACTTTTGACAGGCTTTCTAGAAGCTCAAGTAACAGAGAAGAAATTAGCTTCTCCATCTCATATAGAGAATTTCGTGGTAAGATTCAGATATCATTTAGTTTAGAGTCTTTAGACAGCCCCCTCTACCCCATCGACGGAACCACTGTCCTATGTTTTAGTAATGTTGAAAATGGCTGGTAATTTGTGACCAAATACTTTGTTTCATGTTGCTTCCATCAACTTCTCAATGTAAAGATGGTTGGAAGGCATCTCATCTCCAGGATTTCCTTAACTTTAACCATTTGGTTTCACCAAATTCACGTTAATTTTGTTTTGACTTCTTGTAAGTAGCACTCTATATTACTACCTTGTTTGTACGTAGATAAGAGCGAAAAAGCCTTCTTGGAAGATTGGCTCCTCTTTTTCTATTAAGAAGTCGGCAAAAAGCTTACCAAAGATTCAGCTTGATGATGATTCTGATTTGATCGATGAAGATAGTTTATTGACTGAGGAGGATTTGAAGAAACCCCAGCTACCGTTAGGTAAACAATGAAATGATTGACATATATCACATTTGAATTTTATTTAGTAGAAGGCAGTGTTGGTTACCATTTATTGTTCGATTTGTTGTACAGTTGGTGACTGTGAAGTTGGCAGCACAAGGAAAGCTTGCAAGAACTGCTCTTGTGGTAGGGCTGAAGCAGAGGAGAAAGTAGAAAAACTGGAATTGACTCCAGATTTGTTGGAAAATCCTCAATCTGCATGTGGCAGTGTAAGTAAAATACTTAATTGACCACAGATTTGTTGGTAACAAAAGCTCATAATTTTAAATCTAGTTCATATTTTCTTTATGGATAGAATCTATTTACTTCATGATTTTAAAAATGGCATCAATTGGATTATCCTCATGTTTTTATGGAAAGGGAGATTATTCATTTCTGCCACTAATGTTATGCCTCTCTGTTCAGTCTCTTTGCTTTCACTTGCAATTCATCTACCTTATTATTTATTGGGTCTGCATGCTAATGTCAATACAACTTTCAGTGTGGACTCGGAGACGCTTTTCGGTGCAGTACATGCCCATACAAGGGTCTTCCAGCATTTAAACTTGGGGAGAAGGTAGGCAAAAGCTTTATAACTCTCTTCACCTTTTAATGTAGTTTTGAGATTATTACATTACAAAGGGGTGGGAGGATTTGAACTTTCGGCTGTAAGTAGAGATGCCTTGACAGCTACTTGATGACTAAGCCAGTTTTTTTTTTTTTTTTAACGCAGGTGTCACTACCTGGGAATTTCCTTGCTGCCGATACATGATATGGTTTTTTTCTTCTGGGAGGGGGGCTTGCAAAAAGTGGGATAATGACCTTTGAAGGTTGCCATCATTGATGGCTAGTAACTTTACAATATCTTCAAGCTGTGCATCCGGCATTCGGTTGTTGGATGTCCTGGTTGGTTTAGCTAAGCCATGTTACCATTACCACTGATTTGAAACATCTTATAAATGGTTTGGTGAAAAGAAGGACGATTATATGATTTACCTACTAGCTGTAGTAACTTATAGGGTCTCCCATTACTTGAAAGAGAAATATAATTGTTAAGGCAAGACTAATTGTAGTTCCACTTCTATTCAATAAGAGGCCAACCACTTTTATGATGATATTGGCTTAGAAACCATGATAAATAATTTAATTTTACCAATGGGCAATCATGTTATAAAAGCCTTGTGAACAACCATCAAAATATGTACTATATATTGTTTGTTATCTATGAATGAGACTTTCTAAGCTCCAGAAGCCTAGACCACCTCTTGTCTATAGACGCAGCATTCTGTGCTCCAATATCTGCAATTAACATTTCTCTGTTAGTCCCAACTTTTGATTGCGTGTGAAAGCTTGAATGACATGAAGACCACTTACATTGCACTGAGGGTTGAGATTTCTCACACAACTCTGAGCAAGTGTCCTGGAAAATGCCTATATTGTTAAGTTCTTCCGATTGATTCTTGTACTATTTAGATATGGTCATTGTCATTGATACCTAGTCCTATTTACATTCAACTCTTACCTTTGTTGAGGTGGTAAGCCTAATTGTGTCACGTACCAATGAATCTAGATCAGCTTCAAGTCCAGGTTTAACGTAGATCACCTGTTTAATTTTAAGCAGGGTGCCAAAGCTCTTAGAGATTGAAGCGAAGAGATGCAAAAGCTTCAGAAACTTACCGATGGATCATCTCCTCCAATGTCTGGAAGAGTAGTCTCCCGTTTGGCTCTGTTTGATGACAGAACAAGTACATTAAAATTTGCATTGATCTGTTGGATTAAAATGATTGTAGGTGTTAGAACCTCGGTTGGGATGCTGCTGAATTGAACCCTCATGAATAGATGAGATAGAGATGACAAGGAAATTGTGAAGATTACTATACTTTTTAATCTAATAGCTGCCACCATTTTCTGCAAATTGCATATTAAAGAAAGTTGTGTGATATTATCATTTGTTTGATTGTTTTAACAGAGCTACCTCTCTGCAGTATGGTGAAGAACAGGTACAGCACTTTCGAGTGAAGGATGTGTTGATCTTTCCATCCACGGTAAACCCGAAACTTGCGTGCTGGTAAATAAATGGAATGTTAGTATTCTAGTAATCTGATAGAGCATTTTGTGTAGGATTTTCTCATTTTGGCTGTTTGGATTTCTTAAATTGATTCAAAAAGTTTTGTTCAATCTCCATTCTCTTTGAGCTAATTAATGGGTTCTTCAGCATGTACATCTTCAAAAACAAAAATATAAAACAATAATAATGGAAGGAAAAAGAAAAAGGAAAAAGGGAAGGAAAAATCTTTTTAACAAATATTGTCTTCTTTGGGCTTTCCTTCAACGTAACTGCTAGGGAGAGGTTTCTACCCTCTTATAAAGAATGTTTTGTTCTCCTCCCCAATCGATGTGGGACCCCCACCCAACCACCTCCTTCGGGGCTCAGCATCTTCTTTGGTATCTGTTTCTTTCTCCAATTGATGTGGAACCTCCCAATCCATCCCCTTCGAGGTCCAACCTCCTTGTTGGTACACTGTCTCGTGTCCACCCTCCTTTAGGGCTCAGCTTCCTTGCTGGCACATCGTCCAGTGTCTGGCTCTGATACCATTTGTAACAGCTCAAGCCCAACGCTAGCAAATATATTCTCTTTGGGCTTTCCCTTTCGAGCTTCCCCTCAAAGTTTTGAAAACACGTCGGTTAGGGAGAGGTTTTCACACCTTTACAAAGAATGGTTTGTTGTCCTCCTCAATCAAGGTGGGATCTCACGTTACCACTTTCCTTTGTATAGAAAAGTCCTCTTTTCTCTCTCCTAACCCACTCGTACCTAAACAAAAGTCTCAATCTCTTTCTAAACAAGTCCCTTCCCGTCTCCAACAATAGTTCAATCTGAGATGTTATTGGCGTTGGAAGATTCAAGTTTGTGTTCATCAAGCAGAAGATAAAGAATAATTCTCTTTTAGAAAACTATCAACCAGACATAGGTTCACTAAATTTTGTTATAAACAACTTCAAATAGATTTTTGGATAATAAGTATTGGAATTACCTTCTCAATGCAGAGATTGATGAAAACGTGTGCGTTTTTGTGTTCATCTTCTACTAAGTCTTCTAAGTTGAAGTCTTGCAGGGAAAGCAGGTAATCATAGCTCCATTTCCCCTGCCACATGCTTCCTGCTGTTGATATTGTGATCAGACGCCGTGGAGGTTTGCTGCTTCTTCTCTTCATTAAAACAAAAAGTCTTGAGATGGAAAGGAACTGTGTGAAGAAATATACTTTCTAGAGACACTAATAGATCACTCCAAGTTTTCCTTTCCATGAAAAAGAAAATTGTGTGAAAAGAGAAACTGTTCAGATTCAGAAGAGTGTTCGAAAATGGATATCTGCAGAAATCTGAAAGATGAAAAGGAGAATCTGCTTACCAAGGAGATATCATTTCTCTTTGAAGAAGCTTTGATTTTGAATGCTTGAGTTGCAAATTTGGGTGCAGCAGCCTTATTGAATGAACTTGAAATGGAGTTGACATTTCCAGCTGCTACAAGGTGCCCAGCTTCTGCCATTTCTCCGTAAGAGACGATAATGCGTGGAGAAAGCAGGAAGTTGGAATTGGAACCTTATCTGCTCAAAATATAAGGCCCCAATTCCTTCTTGGAAACGTCTTCATTTTGATCTGAGTTTAGCTATTTATCTCAATACCTCTTTGGCTGCTGTAAATTTTATGGTCCATAATTTGTGTGCCAACTCTTCCTAATTTTGCATTTTTACAATATTATACAGATTTTCTTTTAAGACTTGATAGCTACGGATTAACTTAAATGGTTAAAATACATTCCTTAATCAATAAATTATGGTTTTTGATTTTTCACTTTGCCCGTGTTGAACTAATAATAATACGGTTTAAGTGGACATATCTTAAGCTTTATGAAATTTTACAACTAAATTTTTTGTTTCATCTATCAATAATTCTCAAGCATGAATAAAAAACGTTTTTTCAGGAAACATGTATACGAAACTAAAATTAATAATCACGATTCCACAGCGTTTATGAACTTTGTGAACCATATAAGTGCATTCTTTACCGAATTTTGATGAGTTTTCATGATTTATGGTCAATGAGCTACATTGAGTAGTTGGTAGCAACTCCATTTTGACATTTGAACAAAACATCAGGATCCTGTGATTGCAATAATTAGCAGTTTATAGCTACACAAACTTCCATCATTACACTTAGAATTTCTCACTTCTATATGATTTTCCATAATTTCCTTCTTCAACCTATTCACCTTGTACTGGATGTACTCAATGCAAAGGCCTGTTAGCCATGAGTTTCAGATAACGGTTCCAAAAATGGCAGAGAAACCAGAAAGAGGTACCCAAAAAATGCAGTTCATGATCATTATATTGGTCAAATATGGGATACAGTGATTACCATTACACTACTTTTGTTTACTTCTCGTGTCTTTTTTTTGAGCTCCGAAAGATCGGCAAGTGTCGGGAGAAAGAAACCGATGGGCAGCCAAAGAAGCGGAGAAGATTTTGGCAATCCTTCTCTCCATCATCACCCTGTGAACTTATGTGACTCAAATAAGTTTTCCCTTCGTAGATGTACCATAGCTGTTGGCATAGAAGCACTGCCAATCCAATTTGAAGTGAGAAACTTGAGATAAAGAGATAAATAAGGATGAACCCTCTGATAGACAGTAGCGTTGTGGATCTCAGAACAGCATGAATGATTTCCTTTGAAAGACTCCAACCGAACTTGCTTCCAGAACCATTCAGGCGACCCAACTCGTGGACCGATAACGGTGGCCATATATGCCAAAGCGAGTATACAGCCATGATTGAAACATAAATTGTACTCACAATAGCTGAAATAAGGAACATAATGAAGTGTTTATGATTTCCTGCACCAACACAGTTCCCTATCTGCACCCCCAAAAGAATTATGATCAGAATGCTAGAGAAGCCTTGGTCATAAGGAATAAACCATTCGCTTATCGACAGGGACTTCTCTAAAGCCGAAATTAGCAGCACGAGAATATATACAAAAACAGAAAATTAGATGCCAACCAGGATCCATAGTAATGGTCCAAAAGGTAACAGACATTCTACTAAAAGTATCAAATGTGTTGAGGCATAGAGGGTTAGGGAGAGTCCATATGTCCACAGTTAACACGTTGTTTCTATCTCACTCCGTCACAATCATTTTTTCCCTGTTAATATCGGTGAGTGTCAAGGCCCACTTGCAGACACCTCGACTATTCTCACGGAATAACCACTTAACCCGACTAGATTTGGTTTGTCAAGGTAACTCATCAGAGATTAGATCTCAGGTGACAACTATGACTTGAACTCATTTCCTTTTAAGCCTTTTATTTGTTTATATGGCGCTTATTGATCACTAGATAAACCCAAGGTGGTTCACTCAATGACAATCTTTTACACTAAATCAAATGTTAGACTTGTCGGTTCCAAAGCAATCTTGATTTAGTACCAGTTATTGCTATAAAATTCTACAATGTGATTAGAAATGCTGACTGTCAGAATGAATTTGTCAAGACCAAACGGCAAAGAGAATAACAAAGCTCCTAGCTGCAGTGATTCAGTAGTCATTAAAGGATCACCTGCCACATCAACAACCCTCCAGTCTACCCTGCTTATGAAGCATTGATTATTACGAAAGCATATAAAATCATCCAAGGCATTGATAAATTGTTGCTTGGAATTAACCACTCTACTCCTTTAGGTAGTTCTCTTGGGGAAAGTAGATTGTTTTTTTTAATAATCTCCCCGGCCTTCCGAGTTATGGCTAAGCCTAGTCCCTATTACTGTAAGCAACCCAATTATTTCTTTCTTAATCCCAATTCATGAAAAGATCTTATTTCTTTACACCTACGACATTTCAAGTATGAGCAAGTTTTAAGCAGTGATCTATCTTGTGCATTACAGACATAGAGTAAAAGAAATTGTTCCTTATTTGAGAAGATCTCCGAAAGAATAACTTACAAATGGGCAATGGTGGTCCATGTCCAAAACACACATACCACAGGAGCGGCAATGATGAGTTCTACGTGACTTCGGCTTCGAGCAGTAGTTACAGAAGGTATAGTTTTCAAGGTCACCCTTCTCTACAAGTGGATAGCTGCCCCATATGACATTTGGAGGTGTTCCGGGAGATCTAAATGCAGCAAGACTGAACGAAGAAAGGGTGGCTACAGCCAAAACCATGGTCACAATGGAGTGGAAAATTCCACAAAATTGGCTGACTGAGAAAACAACGGGATATACGGCCCATACACCACCACCTGCACTTCAAAGAAAATCCATGGAAGGTCAGAACAGCATGACATCTATGGATTATCATATCAACTGCAAGGAAATGATTATAAAATAGTGGGTACAGAGAAATATAGAACTTGTATCCCACTAACAATAATTAAAATTGTTTTGTTCCAAAAATGTTAGCAACCAGAGAACGGAATCTATTTCGACAAACATTAATCAGTACATAAAATAAAAGGCAGAGAAGCCTCTTACATATCACAAAAAGTATGAATACAAGTAGGACACACACAAAACCCCGGTCTCGCAACCACCTCCACTTTAAGGAATTGTCTTTTTGCTTCTGTGCAGTTTGAAGTGTTATGGCTCCACACCAACCACACTTGAAAGTAGATGCACCTGATGGGAGCAAGAGGCGCAGCCCACAACCCCAACAAGTTGATTCTCGATCCTCTGCCAACGATGCTATGATATGTTCCTGTACATGCCAAAATCTTGAGAAAAAGGATATGAAGCTTTTAAACGTTGCCAACAAGCAAAATAATGAAGGTTTTCAAAAGATTTAATTGCTGGCAATCCACAAAAATCTGAGCTTGTCATACCACTAGCAAGCTACCACTTCTTTAAATGAAACAGAAAACTTGTATTAATGTGAGGACACTAAAATGAAAATGAGGGGAAAAATAACAACTAACTAGACAGCGGATAAGCGATTAAGGATGTTGCTGTAGATAGAAATTCTCGTAGCTACGGCTTTTCGTCTCCATCATTTTGGCATGATTTATTTATAAATTTCGTAAGAAACATAGATATAGATATTCATTATCACGAAGATTCTAAACAAAGCAGATAAGAATCCATACAGATAACCAAAAGGACGCCATACAACAAGTATCGTATCTTTCTGAGATAGCAATTATCTATCATGGTTCTGTGGAAATTGCTAGGCTAACATAAGTTTATCTACTCATCATGTTTACAGAAATATCCATATTTGTTTAATCGCTGCAATTTCCACATAACCGAAATCTCGTTGAAGTTTCTACCTACCTGCATATCAAAACAATCCGGTGATGATATGGGTGCAATTTTTCCCAGCTGGGTTAGCTGATCATACTGTACATAATTTTATCTCTTTTCATTTCCATCAACTCTTCCAACTCGCACGAAAAGATATACAAGCCGTTGAATATTACCACAAACAATCGTGAAAGTTCTAAAAAAATTTACAGACAAACAGCTTTTCCCATTCTCCGAGTAACGTTTACAGATGGAATCCGACTCTAAACCGAACAATAATCCCAAATTAATAACAACAGAACTACAGTTTATGAGCAAAGATTATGATGCATGACTGCACCATAATGAAATTAAATCCAACTGGGTAACGATCAAATGAAATCCAGATGGGGAAACAAAAGGATTAGAAAAAAAAAAATTGCATCAGAATCAAAACCCAAATAAACCCACAATAAAGCAAGCAAAAGTCCATGAATGAAATCAACCAATGACAGAGAGCTGACCTTGGGAAGGTCATCCTCAGCCATCCTCTCGAGCTTTATTGTAGGAGCTGCCGTAATCGTACCGAACAATCCTAAACTCAGGAGGGGTTGATTTGAGAACCAATCGTTGTCGCACAGTATGATGTTCTTGAGCTGCAGGCAATCGAAGAACCAAAATCTCAAGCAGACCCACCAAGAACTTGATGGTCAGCGGCAAGAGAAATCGCTTTGACCTGCTCAACGGTTTGGTTCTTCCGTTTGTGCTGAATCGAATTGAATCGAACAGAATCGAGAGCTCTGTATTGAAAAAAAAAAGTATTGGATAATTTGTACGTATAAAAATGAAAATTTGAAAATACGTTTGAACGGCACATCCCATTCGTCTTCCCATCTTTAGAAACAAGTCTCGATCACCGCCCAACCCAATTAAATCAACCGTTTTGGTCTTTAGGTTAAAATCTTGATGAACAGATGAATTATATTTGGATTGCTTTCTACGTATTTAATTTTTAAAAAAATCATACAATAATTCAAAATTAATGTGAGAAAAAAATGTTCTTTAGTGTTTAATCGAAAACTTTTAAATTTGATACACGAAAACAATCAAAATATTCCACGACCACCATCGTTGTTTAATGTTGGCAACCGTCAAATTCGGTCGATGTTTACCAACAACCATTACTACTTCACACAGTTGTGGTTACTCACGGATGGACGACCATTTCGTTGACTGTCTCTAATGATTGTACTGATCCTAATATTTTAGATATAAATTTGAAGTTATTAGTTTATAATATTTAGGGAGGCGTTCGGACCCATGGTTTGGAATTAGAATTTCGGTGATAAAAATTCAATGCTTTGTTTGGATGGTTTGATGTGTTCGATGATTCCTACTTTAAAATAAATAGTGGCGTTTTAATTTTAATTTATTTTTTTTGTTGAATAGATATCAACTTTTCTTTGTGTTTATTTAAATTCCCTTTTAAAATACCAAAACGTTTATTATTCCATCCCCTGTATTCCCTTTTAAAAAATATGTATTATTTTACCAATTTCCCTTCCCTGAAAACATTCTATTTTTTTTTTATTATATATCTTGTTTTGATATAATATCTTACGAAAATTAAATTTAATGTTTAATTAAGATGCATAAAATTATTACGCCCACTATATACTTAAATTAAATATGTTACTGATATAAATAGACACGAAGATGATACTTTAATGAATAAACTAAGTTAGTCTATCAAAATTATTGATATGCCCGACTAAAAACATACCATAATTATTAATTTATAGGGATGTTATTCTAGCTTTTCTTCGTCTCACTTTTATGTATAAATATATAATAAATTAGTTTTATGCGCTAAATAATATAATACTACTTTATAATATTTAAAATATTAAAATCGAAATTATATTATTAAAATTTGATTTTTTAGAAGTTAGGCTCAATTATTGATTTATTACGAGGTTTTACATTTTTTTAAAAAATTATATGAATTCATGAAGGGAACATGATCTCCTCGGATGAGGATGAGAAAACCTTGCCCCACTGACCTCTCTATTGACTCATGAGTAGTTGAGTTATGTTTGAGTTGCTCTAAACAATAAATCATTCGAGTGACATTTCATCCCTAACCACAACTCATCCGCTGGTTCTTCAACATCAGTCGGTTCGGACCTCGGATTGAAATGTTTTATTTTTTATTAGAGTTAAACTCTTGTTATTTATTTATTAATATTATTAAAAAAAAAAAAAAATCGAGTTGGTGTAGAGGAAGGGGCATAAATAAGTGGAGTCGAAGTGATGGCGCGTTTAAAAGCCGATTGAATGAGGAGAGGATTTGCCAAGGTCAAGGGGGAACAATTTATCGCTACATTTCTTAGCTCCACTTTTACTCCCCCTTCTCTCCTTTCCCCGCCGCCGCTCTCCATTCACTCCCTCACCGCCCATCGCTCCGTTGGGATTCAATTCCTTTTCAATTTCCCACTTTTACGTTTCTGTTCTTCAACATCTGCATCGTCCGAGCCTTCGATTCCTCCATTTCCGCCGTCATCTTTGTCAGCAATGCCAGGGGTCGGTTCTCAAGGTGTGGAATGGCCGGCCGACCGTGTCAGGGACACGTTTGTTCGGTTTTTTGAGGACAAGAATCATGTTCATTGGAAGTCTAGCCCCGTGGTGCCCGTTAACGATCCGACCCTTCTCTTTGCTAATGCGGGTCTGTTTTTCTCCCTGGTTTTCTTAATCCTAATTGCGTATTGGGTGGTTCTGGATTGAGGGAGTGGAAGAATAGTTTATTGGAATTTGATTGGTTATGGGAAGATTCTTCAATGAATGTATGCACGACTTTATTGGGGTGCTTGAAATATTGGGTTTTTGTTGCAGGTATGAATCAGTTCAAGCCCATTTTCTTGGGCACTGCGGATCCCAATACGTCTTTGAGCAAGCTTACCCGAGCTTGTAACACTCAGAAATGTATTCGTGCTGGTGGGAAACACAATGATCTTGATGATGTTGGAAAAGACACATATCACCATACTTTCTTTGAGATGCTTGGCAATTGGTCATTCGGGGATTACTTTAAGAAGGAAGCCATCACATGGGCCTGGGAACTTCTTACCCAGGTTAAAATTCATTTGTGTCTGAATATGTGTAACGTTAAGAGTGATTACTATAGCATTATAATTTATGACAATTTAAAATTCCTCTACTTCTTGTTTCGCTTTCTTACATATAGGATAGTTTGATACTGCAATGTGCAAATCATTTAATCTGTGTATGATACAGACCATCAGTCTTTTTGTTTGTAGCAAATGTTTTTGGGATAGGGAATGCTTGTAATGAAAATTAACGGTATACATAAGAAAGAAAGGTCACCAGGTGTGCAATTAAATCTCATGCAATGCGAGATTATTAAAAGCTTATCCGAGATACAAGGATTGAGGAAATTAAGTTACTCTTTTATTATGGAATGACCGAATTCATATCAGCTGATCGTTTCTTCTCACAATAGTTTCATTTTGTGAACCTACAGGTTTATAAGCTGCCCACGGATCGATTTTATGCCACCTACTTCGGTGGTGATGAGAAAGCTGGTCTTGCACCTGATACTGAATCCAGAGATATGTGGCTGGAATTTTTACCTGCTGAACGTGTCTTACCTTTTGGCTGCAAAGTAAGTTTACGTTACAACTTCTCTCTGTTTTTTGCTCTTTCAAGCTACAAGTATCTTGTTATCTGTCTGAAATCCGAGTCTAGTATAAAGGATATGTTAAACCCCTCATTTCTTTATGCTGCAGACGCTTTAATTATCAAAGGAAACAAAAATATTGTGCACAATTGTGTTTATCCTTTTTTTGTTTGTTCAATTCATGTTAGCTCTTGAAAACTTAATCTAATTTTTACTCTTTAAATTTTGAGCAGGACAATTTCTGGGAGATGGGTGATACGGGTCCTTGTGGACCTTGCACTGAAATACATTATGACAGGCTTGGCGGTCGTGATGCTGCACGATTGGNCTGCAATGTGCAAATCATTTAATCTGTGTATGATACAGACCATCAGTCTTTTTGTTTGTAGCAAATGTTTTTGGGATAGGGAATGCTTGTAATGAAAATTAACGGTATACATAAGAAAGAAAGGTCACCAGGTGTGCAATTAAATCTCATGCAATGCGAGATTATTAAAAGCTTATCCGAGATACAAGGATTGAGGAAATTAAGTTACTCTTTTATTATGGAATGACCGAATTCATATCAGCTGATCGTTTCTTCTCACAATAGTTTCATTTTGTGAACCTACAGGTTTATAAGCTGCCCACGGATCGATTTTATGCCACCTACTTCGGTGGTGATGAGAAAGCTGGTCTTGCACCTGATACTGAATCCAGAGATATGTGGCTGGAATTTTTACCTGCTGAACGTGTCTTACCTTTTGGCTGCAAAGTAAGTTTACGTTACAACTTCTCTCTGTTTTTTGCTCTTTCAAGCTACAAGTATCTTGTTATCTGTCTGAAATCCGAGTCTAGTATAAAGGATATGTTAAACCCCTCATTTCTTTATGCTGCAGACGCTTTAATTATCAAAGGAAACAAAAATATTGTGCACAATTGTGTTTATCCTTTTTTTGTTTGTTCAATTCATGTTAGCTCTTGAAAACTTAATCTAATTTTTACTCTTTAAATTTTGAGCAGGACAATTTCTGGGAGATGGGTGATACGGGTCCTTGTGGACCTTGCACTGAAATACATTATGACAGGCTTGGCGGTCGTGATGCTGCACGATTGGTTAATAATGATGACCCCACTTGCATTGAAATATGGAACCTTGTTTTCATTCAAGTAGCATTCTTGTCCCCTCTCTCTCTTCTCTCTATTTCAGTGTTTCTGACTCGCCATCTAAAGTCTTCTTATACGATTTTTTTATCCTTGTAATAGTGGGAGCATATCGTTACTATTTTTCTAGTGGCTTCCCAAATGTAGGTTATATTGTGGTTGAACCGTAATATGTTTATAATCAACATTCTAGTAGCTGTCATATCTGACTTCTGGCATGTGATCCGTCTGAGGTGAAAGCTTGAATGCTTAAGAGGTTCTTGGTTGATATTGCAGTATTGGTTAGGTTTCCATTGAATAGAAGGGGGGAGGGGGGTCGAAAACTAATTGAAAACGTACGCACGGTAGCATTACTTCTGAAGGAAGCTGAAACTAAAAACGAAAAGAATTAAGTTCGCTACTAGTATAATTATATTGTATCCTTCATCTTCTTGAATATTGCCCACCTCTTTCAAAGTAATAATTGTGGTTAACAAGATAATGTTTGCTTTGACTTAATTTCTGGCCCTACATTATTGTCCAGTGACTATTAACTAATGTATGCATATCAAGGAGATTTGCTGGTGTCTGTCTGTTTTGATGGATTTTGGTTGCTTTCCTTGGTTATTGTTATTATTATTTGGTTATAAGAACAACTTCGTTGGTTATTAATGATGCAATTTATCATTGCTACAGTTCAACAGGGAAAGTGATGGCTCCTTGAAATCTCTCCCTGCTAAGCATGTTGATACTGGTATGGGATTTGAAAGGCTGACTTCGGTACTTCAGGACAAGCAGAGTAATTATGATACTGATGTGTTCATGCCCATCTTTGATGCAATCCAAAAGGCAAGATCGGGATCTTTATCTTTAAAGATATTTTTTGCTGCTGTACTTTGCATAGGGTATCATTTAGTATAATGTTGACGCCCTCTTGTAGTTTAGTGGTTAACCGTTCATATAACAGATATAAAATTATAAAAGAAGGGAGAGAAAAGCCAAGTCCCAAGCCAAGGAAATTACAGAAGGGTCTTCCAAGTAGCAATAAGAGAAGAATATAATACTTAAAGGGTGTGTGGAATTTACAACTGCACCTAAGAGCTACAAGCAAAATATTATTCCCCAACTATGAAAAATAAAATAACTTGTCCTAATTGTTGAAGATTTGGTCGATCCATTCTGGCCAAATAAACCAAATCGAAGCCTGATAAATTGGAGCCATAGGGTTATCTTTCCTGTTTTGAAAGGATGACCTTCTGTGAGAGTAGAAAGCAAGCTGTTCTAATTGTGATCCAACAGCTTCCTCAGCCTTGACCAACGGATGAGGTATCTCCAGATTGCATGAATACAATAGGAAACATTTTCTTATTCTAACTTTATGAACCAATTCATCAAACAAATGAAAATGGGCAAGGGGAAAAATCTTAAGCTAGCGAAGTTATAAGGTTCTCCTATTTCAAACTATCGAAGAAGAGGAATAATTACAAGAGTCTTTCAATACTTCTCTTCAAAGGGAAGCAACAAGAATAGTTAAGTCGCATATTACGCTTACTATTCTCTTGTTTTCTAAGAAATTTTTTCTATTGATTTCCAACTTCTCAAAGACTATTGTAGCATTTAGCCACAAAAGATGTGTCTCAATGAAGTTGTCACAACTTCTATTCAAATAAATGAAGATAAGTAATGGTTTAGATCACTATATTTGGTCAAATGATAAATTCCTCTTATGGTGTTCTCAATTTTTCTCATCAAAATATTTATTTATAGGCAACTGGAGCTCGGCCCTATAGTGGAAAAGTTGGGCCAGATGATGTGGACAACATGGACATGGCTTACAGAGTCGTTGCTGATCATATTAGAACTCTTTCATTTGCCATTGCTGATGGGTCTTGTCCGGGTGAGTACCATTGCAAACATAAAATGCCTGGTTTGAAAGCATTTTGTGTCCTACTTGTAGTTAACAGTTATGTTCTGTCCTCNACTAATTCATTTGGGAAATTACTTTGCTTCTTTTTTCTTTTTTCTTTTTTGAACTTACACAATAATTTATATCGGTAATCCCTGTAATGATAGTGGGTTTTGATCTTTCTTCTTCAATATCATGGAAAGGATGGGGATATTTTATTAGGAAGTACATTATGCTTATTAGTTGCTCAATTAATTGTTAACATTATGTGGATTTTCTTATCTGTGTCAAATATTGATCTTTGGACTTATTATGTCCTTCATATTTTGTAGTGTTTGGATTTGTCATCCACCTTCAATCTTTGCACATCTTAAGCTCCAAAGTGTAGTTTTTCATACTCTTAAAAAAATCCTTGATAGGTAATGAGGGGCGTGAATATGTTTTGAGACGTATTCTTCGTCGAGCAGTTCGATATGGAAGTGAAGTTTTAAAAGCTCAAGAAGGATTTTTCAATGGGTAGGACTTCTCTATTTCCACTTCTAAATTTTAGCATGAAGAAACTGACTGATTTTCACATGACTCTTCTCTTGCTACTTTTTTCCCGTGTCATAATATAACTATAAATTGTATGTTTTAATGTTTGCTTATATGATTGCTTTCTGTCAATGATTATGGTGATCCAGACTTGTGAGTACTGTGGTGAAAGTGATGGGTGATGTCTTCCCAGAGCTAAAACAACATGAAGTGCGAATTAGGGAGATCATTGCAGAAGAGGAAGCAAGTTTTGGGAAAACTTTGCTGAAGGTACTTCTTTTCTGAGGGGTTTTAGAGTTTTATGGATGAATATTAAGGTCTTAAGTTTGATCATTTTGGTAAGTTCAAAGACCCAGAACTAAAATCACTTTGGTATATCTCTTTAAGTCTTTACATGGGAGTACATATCGTATCTCCCCTAAATTGATCAGGAATGGGCCAAAATTATGTCCATGGTTAAGAAGAATAAAGGTTTAAATGCTACTTTGGTCACTGTACTTCCATTGTGGTTCAATTTGGTCTCTATACTTTTGAAATGTTCAATTAATCATTGTACTTTCACATTTAGTTTAATTTGGTCCCCGTAATTTTAGAAAGTGATTACTTTGGTCCCTTAATTTTCATTTTTAGCTCATTTTTCGTCACAAAATGGTCAATTTTTAACAAGACAAAAACCAAAAGAGACATTTAAAATTACGAAGACCAAATTGAACAAAATTTGAAAGGATAAGGACCAAAGTGAACCATTGTCGTCAGTACTAGGATCAAGTAGTATTTAACCCGATAATAAACTTGAAATTTCCTTCAGCAAATGGATGGATTACAATTACAAATACCCTCCTGGCTTTCATAAAGTTGTGTGCCCCAGGGATACTGACTTGGGTGCATCTTACTTGTTTTGATTTGTTATTTCTTTGTTGAGGCTGATTTAATATCATATATCTTGTTGAAAAACCTAAATAGATTACTTATTTGACGTCAGGGAATTGAGAAATTTAAGAAGGCCGCTCAGGATGTACAAGGGAAGATATTGAGTGGGCAGGTCAGTATTTCTGTTATTGGTCTTTATGTAAATTTTCTCACCTTGCACGTTCTTTGTTTTATAATTTATGTGTAGGAGGTTTTCATTTAGTCAAGAACCTACTTAATATTTTTTTTTATCTAACGTACATGTTCATTGTTTTAAAGTGTTTTTGTTACGGTTCAAGGTTTTCATTTAGTCAAGAACCTACTTAATATTTTTTTTTATCTAACGTACATGTTCATTGTTTTGAAGTGTTTTTGTTACGGTTCAAGCATTACATTTTGGGATCACAGTTTGATAGCTTTAGCACATTCATCGAAAAGTTTGAAACAACTTTGCATAAACTTTTGAAAGGAAAGGTTATTTTATTATTCTTATTTTTTTAAAAAAACAATAGTAGTATAACTTTATGTTGATGTTGAAGGGTGGGGGCATGGAGGGGATGCTATAATGAGATGTTTTCTTAAAGCTAGAATGAAATTGGTGTTGTAGGATTGACATTTATTTTCAGCATGCTTTCTTTCGTGTCTAAGGTTCATTTTCCATCTTTTTATCCTCTAAATAAGTCAGTACTTGGAACTTGTATTTGCATATTTTTTCTATCTACAAAAGGAGATGCGTGAGAGTGTTTGAAAGTGCATCACCTTGCCTCTTCCTTGGAATGAAAAAAAAAATATAATAGACTTGTTTCCTGAAAAACAAAACAAAACAAAAAAGAGGTCTACATGAGGGGTGTTTATTTCTGTGTGCTGGAGAGACCTTAATACTTGATTTAAATTTAAATTTGGAAATTTACAATCAGAAACTATGGGAGCATTTGGCCCCTGTTTGGAAACCGGGACCCTTGGAAGGTTTGTCTGGAGGGTTCCGAAGCCTGTATTTGGGGTGTAGGGTTGTCAAGCCTGAAAATCAGAAACGCGAGTTTTGGGTATTGTGTTGGGAAGATCAGGAATCAAAACTTGTGTTTGGGGTATAGTTTTCTGAATCGTGGTTTGGACAATTCTTTTTTTCTTTTTCCTATTTTCTATCTTTTTGTGTAACACGAAACAATTTTAGTCTAAGAATAAGAAAATTGTTTCCGGCAATCAAAACATTCCTTACCATTAATAAAAAGGAAAACATAACATGACAATGTTTGCGGTCATGAGTTTGAACATGAAGATACAAATTCTAGTCATAAGATACAAAAGCATAAAGAGACATTATAGGACAATCAATGTCCATATAAAGTAAGAAGGGGAAGAGTAAGAAGGGAAGGAGGAGGAGGAGGAAGAAGAAAGAAGGATGAGGAGGAAGAAGAAAGAAAATGAAAAAAATTGCAGCGGCCGCCATTGATAACCCATGAGGTTCTGTTTGCAACTCTAGGATATTGATTATATTGATGATATTGGGCCAACCGTGGTTTTGGGTTTGAAGCTCAAAAGCACCCAAACCCACAACTAGGGGCCAAACAGTCCCCATATATGTTCAAGAAATGTTAATATGTGGTTATTTTCATCCTATTTCATTTTTTACTGTGTAGGATGCTTTTATCTTGTGGGATACGTATGGATTTCCATTAGATTTGACTCAGGTACTTGCTCTCTCTCTCTCTCCCCCACACATACACACACTTACTGCTTGCATGCATATGGTGTTACTAATAAAATTTTCATGGGCTCGGTTTAATGCCTCTTTGTAAGTCTGTTAACACTTTTGTAATTATGATCTTGGCATGGTTTTGTTGGACTACAGTCCTTTTTGTAGTTAGTTGGGGCTCCACCATTTTTTATAGGATGTTCTTTTATCTGCTTCATTTTTTTCCCTCAATGAAAGCTCGGTTTCTTACAAAGAAAAAAAAAATTTCATGGGCTAGTTGATGGCGGAAGAGAGGGGTCTGCTGGTTGATACTCAGGGTTTTAACAATGCTATGGATGAGGCAAGGGAAAGATCAAGAAGTGCTCAAAATAAGGTGAGTTCTTTTTGCTAGAGTAGATTCCCATTCTATTGCTTTTTCTTTTCTTTTTTGCAGTCTGTTGTTCTACCTTATGTGGACCTACTTAAGGAAAAAAAGTGAACGCTTTTATATACAGAACAATGCAAAAGAAGTTATGAATGACAATGGATAATTTAATTGACTGGAGATAACATTTGATTAGTTTTATCTTTTGTTTTATTCCTCTTCCAGCAAGCAGGTGGTGCTATTGTCATGGATGCTGATGCTACAGCTGCATTGCACAAGAAAGAAGTTGCTTCAACCGATGACAAATTCAAATTTATTTGGTTCAAGGTTTGTGATTCTAATATTTTCAGCATGGAGACTGTAGTTCAATTCGGTGGTTAACGGCCAATTGTCACTCAGTAGATTTCTGGCAATTTCATAAACAATGCAAACCAGATTTTCTGTGTAACTTGAACAGTCCCTTCGTGGCCTTAGTTTTTCTTTGTTCCAGGTCTCCCTCTTTTAGTTTTAATTCTAGAAGGAGCCTAAAAGATAAGGAATGCCAGGGTCTTTGTTTTCTTTTATTTTCTGTTTGCATCTCATCCTCTCTTTCTAGTAATCATTTTTGCTTTGCTTGGTTGACTACGGGTGGAACAAAACCATTACCACTATCTGGAGTCCAGATGTCTGTTGACTTCATTCTCGGCAGTTTTGTTTCTTGTTTAATGTTCTCGGTAGTGTGTCTTTGTCTGAGGTTGAAGACCGGAATTATGCTTGGTGGTATTGTTCTTTGTCATGTAGGATTTGATGTTTTCCCCCTTGACTTTAAGATCAATCTTGCGCCTAATTTGGATTGTATGGGTTTGGTTGAGGAGAAGATCTGAACTCTGATTCCCTGGCAGGGGTAATTTCTTAGATAGAGTGTTTTTTGGTCTATTTTATGGAATATTTAGCTCTAGAGAATTCTTTATGATAGATGTGCTCAGAGGAGGGTTTGGAATGTGGATACATTTTAATGCCTTCTGTACAGACATCTCTGTCTACTTTGCGCTAGGTATTCTTTTATTCTTGATTACCCGCAATTGGATTTCTTACTTGTAACTTTGGGCCTTTTTTTTTTTCTTGTGTTTTCTGCTAACTTATTGCATTGTTGGGTACTCTGTGGTCGGTTTTGTGTGCTTCTCTTGATTGTTTTATTTTTCTTTTCTTAATGGAAGTTAGTTTCCTATATTGACGTGTAATATACATGTGCATAACGTATGCATATGCATTCCAGGAATATGCACAATTTTGGATGTTTTACTGCTCTGTGTATTTTTCAACCCGCTATCTTTGTATTACAGGACCACGAAAGTGTGGTGAAAGCGATTTACACTGGTTATGAATTTCTAGAAAGTGTAGCAGCTGGTAATGAAGTCGGTTTAGTTCTGGAATCTACAAGTTTTTATGCTGAGCAAGGTGGTCAGGTATTTTGAAATCTTGGATACCCTATTGTGATTGCTTGATTAAACTTTCGGCAGATCTGTGGTACATGTCAAGAATAGTAGCCTTTGAATTTCTCCTGAAGAGTAACTGTGAATTGTTGAGCAACTTATATAGTACTTGGGGACCGTTACAATATCTGCTAGCGGTGGGCGTGGATTGTTACAATTGGTATTAAAGCCATACACTAGACGGAGTGCTAGTGAGGATGCTGGGCCCCCAAGGGGGTGGATTGTGAGATCCCACATTGGTTGGAGAGGGAAACAAAACATTTCTTATAAGGGTGTGAAAAACTCTCTCTAGTAGGCCCGTTTTAAAATCGTGAGGTTGATGATGATACGTAGTGGGTTAAAGCGGATAATATCTACTAGCGGTGGGCTTGGGTGTTACAAATTAGGATTTGAAAATTATTCTATTGATAATTTGTTTGCTCCATCTTATGCTTTTATGCGACTTTTTCCCTTATCTTTTTTCATTATTGTTTATCTAATTTATGCTGTTCTTGTTTTTGGCATTAGATTTTTGATACTGGATTGATTGAAGGTCCCTTTGGCTCATTTCAAGTGTGTAATGTTCAAATATTTGGAGGTTTCATCGTACATATTGGCTCATTTAATGGTGGGATGGGTAGAATTTCTCTGGGTGACAAAGTTATTTGCAAGGTAAACTCTTGCATTTTTATGCGAATACGTTACCATTTATATTTAATTGAAGTTCTTTTGCTATTCAGTGGTTTTAAGAAGCATTCTTTGATTTATTAATCAAATAATTTCTTATCTACATTTCTGTTGCCATTCTTCACAAGTCTACTGATGCATGCAGGTTGATTATGAGCGTCGAAAGCTCATTGCTCCTAACCATACTTGTACACATATGTTGAATTTTGCTCTTAGGGTATGTTTGAATTTTGACCTAAATGTAACTTTTTATTATTATAAATGATATTCCTTCTGTTTTTAAAAGTTTATTTGGATTGTATTTGTACAGGAAATACTTGGAAATCATGTTGACCAGAAGGGTTCAATCGTTCTTCCTGAAAAACTGCGATTTGATTTTTCTCATGGTTAGATTTATTCCACTGTTGTTTACTTTATGTGTCATTTCCGAGGGTATTATTTTCTTTTCTTTTCAAGTTTTTTCAAAAAAGAACAGCGTATTAATGAACATGAGTCACGGAGGTGGTGGGAGGTAGGAAAGGTGGGGAGGGAGGGAGGGGAGAGGAGGGGAGGGAGAGGCAACCTCCTCCCATAGAGGTTTCAAGGAAACCTTCTAACTAGCCAAGGAATTTTCTAATTGTGACTATAAAAGTTCTTAGAAAGTGTAGACCATCTAGAGATGAATGATTTGCTCTCTCCAAACTTGTGTACTGAATCCAATTTTCAGTAGTAGCCGTGCTAGTAGACATCTGTCCTCAGTTCTCTTGTAGTTTTGAACTAGGGGTTTTCCATTTAGGAGAATGAAAGAGGAAATGGTAGGGCTAATACAATTTTTTACCCATTTTCTTCTCCTTGGACTAAAACCCTTATTTTCCAAAATCACATCCAGAAAGTTTTTGTCAACTAAATTAAAAGCTGCTTCATTACTTTCGTATTAGCTAAGTTTTATTTTTCTTATGGAAGGATGTTTTGGTGATTTTCAATTGTGTACTTAAAATTTTGATTGCTTAACTGCTCCTGAATCCCAGGCAAGCCAGTAGATCCCGATGATTTGAGAAAAATAGAATCAATTGTGAACAAACAAATAGAAGATGAACTGGACGTAAATGCTAAGGAGGTAACCCTTGCTGAAGCAAAACGTATTAATGGGTTACGAGCTGTTTTTGGAGAAGTAAGAGATGAGTTGTCTTTCTTTATTTCTGAAAACTTTATTTTATAAATGAGAAGCATGATATCCAATATCTCCCTTGTTTACGAGGCAGGTCTATCCCGACCCAGTTAGGGTTGTTGCTATTGGAAAAAACATCGAGGAACTCCTGGCTGATCCAGATAATGAAAACTGGTTATCCATTTCTTCAGAGCTATGTGGAGGTCAGTGCATTATTGTCATTGCCTTCACTTCTTGCAGCCTGGGGCAAGCTGGCCTCAAATAAATCCAATGGATTATTGCAGGGACTCATATATCAAATACGCGGGAAGCGAAGGCATTTGCTCTTCTATCTGAAGAAGGAATTGCTAAGGGAATTCGAAGAATTACTGCTGTTACCACTGATTCCGCCTTTAAGGCATTCGAGCAGGCTCAATCACTTGAGCAGGAAGTTGACGCTGCTTTTAAAATAGATGGTAGCTTGCTGGAAAAGGTTTCTCTCTCTCTCTATCTCATAAACACTGATGCTGGATGATAGGTTTCTCTCTCGCTCTGATAGGCGGCTTTTTAACAGTTTTGCCTTTTCTGTTATATTTTTAATATTTCACCGTTGTGTTGCATTCCATTCTACTCATCCTTTTTCCTCTGGAGCAAATAAAAGAAATAATATCTAACAAACAAGAAAAATAGCAGGAGATTAGAGTTGGAAGCATACGAGTAATCCTCAAAGAAGACGGAATATACTCAAAATTGAAAAAGAGAATCCCATCTAGAATAAGTACCAGAAAAGGAGAAAGGACACAAAAAAATCAGTAATTTTTACTAAGTTAATCTAAATAACTTGGTTGTTTCAAAGTTGACTCAAGGTCATTAAACACGAAATTTTTTCATTTCTGTCACACTGAGAATCTTAAAATAGTTGAAATCACTGAATTTCAGATAGTGCATTGTTCTCTCTGTCTCTGTCTCTGTCTCTGTCTCTCTTTTTTTTTTGGGTTGCCTCACTAAGTTGAAAGTATTAGTCTGATCCAATATAATTATCAATTGGAGTAAAAAATTTCTCTTCCTGAATGATGACTGCATCCAATGTGCCTCTAAAATAAAATGATTTACGTTGAAAAAGAATACTAACCCTATCCACGTTTTAACGGCTCAATTAAGTTAATTCTTGCTCACTTCTATCCTGCAGGTGGTTGCTTCATTCAAAAACCGTGTTGATTCAGCACCAATTCCTGCGGCTAAAAAAGCACAAATTAGGGCAAAGATTGTCTTGCTCCAGGTACTACTTGTAGACCCACTGGCATTGATTACCCACTTAAACCGTGTATTTATCACCCGAAAATTGTTGTTTTCGTCTAGAACGAATTGAGGAAGGCTCAGAAGAAGCTTGCTGAAGAAAATATGCAGAAAGCTGTCAAAGTTGCCATTGAAACAGCTGAAGTGTCTTCTTCAGATGGCAAGGCCTTCTGTATATCCCATGTCAATGTTGGTTTGGATGCAGCTGCTGTTCGTGAAGCAGTTGTCAAGGTTATGGAACAGAAGGTAATTTCTTATGCTTAGTAGCTAGTACAAAAACCATTTTGATGTTTGGATCTAAAATTCTTTTATCCCCACTGTTGCTTCAATAGGATTGGTAGATGTGTTGAATAGATAGTAATTACGGCACCATTTCTGTCTCGCAATTTTCTAGCTTTCCCTTCGTGTGATGGTTTTCCATCACTCTACCATGGGTTCTCGAAGAAACATAATCAAATAGAGGTTGCATCAATATTAAAATATCTTCTGCTAGAATGTGAGGATTTGATTTTGTGTGTGATGAACAGGGCATATCGGCGATGGTTTTCAGCACTGATGAAACCACAAAGAAGGCTGTGGTTTGTGCTGGGGTTCCTCCAAAAGGGAGTCAAGGAAAGCAATTAGAGGTATCAGAGTGGTTGACAACAGCTTTGCAGCCTCTAAAAGGAAGGTGCGGGAAGGGGAAAGGTGGCCTCGCTACGGGACAGGTAACTTTAATTACCCGCTTCTCTCCATAGCTTTTCCCCTTAGTCCTCTGAATCTCATATACAGTGACCTCTACTCTATTCTGCTGGATGAGATTAATTTACTTGGCTCAAAACTAGTATGTAATATCTGAACAATTTGCATGATGAGAGAGTGAGAGCAGTAATTTTGAAACCCTTGGGAGATGAACCAATTATTTGCTTTTTTTTCCTTTTTGGTGGCTGTCTGATTTCAACTTCAGGGATTTTTGGGTGGAACTCCGTATTCATCTTCTGAAATGCTTTGTGGTTTTCAGGGAACTGATGCATCTCAAATAAAGGAGGCAATGGATCTTGCCACATCTTTTGCATCATTGAAATTGAAGCAATGAAAGTTAATAGATTCCTGAAGGTCTCACTCACTTGGAGGAGTTTTGCTATTCTGTTCTGCAATTAGTTGGGCAAACTTATGCAAAACCACACATCTCATGTTGAAGAATTTAGTGTCAAATTATTTGCGTCTGCTATTCCTTCCACACTCAGATGATAGTTTCTTTTCTCGTTTTGTTTTTGGGGGTTGCTTTATCTTGTTATTCACTCTCACAAATACTGGTTGGATGCCCAAAGAAATCAATATGATTCATACTACAAATTGAAGTAGTAGCAGTTGTAGAGCTTCACTCCTTTCTAGGCACAACCATGTACTCGATACCACGACTAATGAACTACTTATGGTCTCGTGTAAATGACTTTAACTACTTTAGAAATAGTTTTAATTTTAAGCATTTACGAAGTCATTTCAAATAGCCTCGTAATTCTGTCATTTATGACTTGAAAGTGAAAAGTCAACTAAATAAAATGATATTTATAAATACAACGGTAAAGAATTTTATATAGAAGAAAATTATAACATACATACATGTGTATGTATATATAAATACGTGTGTTGTATGTTGTGTATACGTCGAGAAAGAGATACGATGAATAGAGACAATGCCTAGGTTGCTAGGCTGCCAATCTTCGAGATAGCATTATTAATTTTCTTTTGACTATTAAAAGTCGAAGACTTCTATAAATATCATATTAACATTTTTCCCTTAACAATGTTGAAATCAATCTTTTTATAATATCTAAAGAGGAGTAGATTTATAATTATAACTCACAAGAAGACTCTAATGTTTAGCTAGCTATTTAATTCACTTTCTAATTAGCTTATTAAATGATAAAATAAGATTATTAGGTACTCAAATATTTTTCACATTAAAAATCATACTAATACAATATAATTATAATTTAATATATGAATTATTTCATATATATATACAACATAACTCAACTAATATAAAATATATACTCGACCCATTTAATATTATAGTAAAATTTAATAATTGTTCATATTATTAAATAAAACAAATATGAACATAAGTCAACCCATATATTTTTAACTTAAAAAAAAAAAAAAAAAAGTTTGAGTGGGCTTCAAATCAATCACCTTAATTTAGACTTTGGTTTCTCTTTAAGCTTTTAAAAGCAAAAACACCCATTACCACCTCAATCTTTTATCTTTTTATCACATCATCATATATACTCTACTCTTAGTTTACTGATTCGAAGATAATTTAGTATATAAGACATCAATTACGAGTAACTCAACGAATAAGCGATCTTTGTTTCATGATTGTTAAACTAAAAAATGACGAAAACAACCTCGCACTAAACTATGTCTGATTCATTCAAATAATCAACTCGAACTTACTACAAGCCTTTATTTATGATGCTCAAAACTTTGACCACCCGAGTTATGCAAGAGAACAATGATTACTTTTACTCAATCCTCGTTTATTTGGATTTTTAGGTTTAACTTACGACATACATCAACAAATTATTATCATTATCGTACTCAAACTTAAGGAAATATACCTTTGTTCTTATCATTTATTATAAATGGAAATAAATTAAAAATATCTTTGAATTTTGTCATTTATTAAAAAAATACCAACATTATTTCTAAAATTGTAAATTATAATGCTTTTCTATAACCGTCTCAAAATAATGACAACGTATTGGTTAGAATTTTACTAAAAGTTTAGAACGTGAAACGAGTGTGACGTTACAGTAGTGTTTGAGTCTCAAACTTCATTATGGGTCATCACCATCTTTTTCGATCCCAGTTTGTTACGAGTATTAGTTCTTTTGTTTGTGTTCAATACCGCGGGTATAAATTTTTTTATATTATTATTTAATTTGGTAGCTCCAACGTTCCATTAGTTTAATTGGTTTGATTTATGGATTGAATTATGAATAATTTGTTAAAACTAATCCTTCAAAAAGCAATAATTTCCATATTTAGTTTAAATTTCAATTAAAAAAAAGTAAAAAGTAGTTAAGGTAAAAACTAATTAACTTACCAATTAAGTAATTTTTTTCTTTTTCTTTACATTTTCGCCTATAATCATATTTTAGATATCACGTCTAATGATTTCCCGTTTCCAAACAGCCCCACTTTTATTTTTATTTTATTTTTATTTTTAATAATAATAATAATACACAGAAATTGAATCGGGAGTGCCCATTAGGCTCTGAGTTGGAGTGCTCTTAGTCGGTTATTATAATTTATTTATATTGTCACTTCACCATTTTCGCAGCGATTTTTCCGCCAGTCGGGGAAGGTTTTTCCGTCCAATTCTACTCCCTTTCTCTCTCTTTTCCCCCTTTCTCTCTCTTCATTTCGCCGCCCCAACCACCGTTTTCCGATTGGAAATCTTCTCCGTCGCCTTCCCCGTTGAATTTCTCAACTCTAGTTGCTTCCAATGGACCATTTGTAGTCTTGTTTCTTCTCCGGCGGAGGCCTCTTCGGCAGCCATGTCTCGCCAAGTTCCTACTACTGCGTTCCATAAGTCCAAGACGCTTGATAATAAATATGTAAGTTGGCTGTGGGTGGCTAGTTTTTGACTTGATAGGGTTTTGCTTACAATGGGTTCTTCTTTCTTTTGCAATTTTGAATTTTGTTTGTTTGTTTGGAATTTGTGTATGCGGATTGTTATCTGGAAGTTGGATGGATGAAGTGTTCGTAATGTAGGTTGGGATATAGCTTAGAATTGAGTTGGTTGTTGGGTTGTCTGTGTGTATGCTGTCGTCTGGTGGCTATTGGAGATGTTCAGCAACAAAACTAAGTACTGTGAAGCTAGAAAGATTTTAAATTTTATAATCTGTTTCCGTGTTCAATCAGCGAGAATTTCATTATGATACACTTCGTTCACTTTTTTTCTTGTATTAACACCTTGCAGAGTTATGCTTCGTTAGTTCAAATTGACTATATATTCAAGAGTTGAAGTTATTTTGTTAATGTGGAAAATATCTGAAATTCATTACATGGTCAGTGATTAGAAGTTTAATGAGAATGATTGGTACAGATGCTGGGAGATGAGATCGGAAAAGGAGCATATGGGCGAGTCTACAAGGGTCTGGATTTGGAGAATGGGGACTTTGTTGCTATTAAACAAGTTTCCTTGGAGAATATTGCTCAAGAGGACCTCAACATTATCATGGTTCGATCATGTTTCTTTGATGAAAGCTTATTATATTGCTGAATAAAGTTTCTTATGTTGCTGAAAGTAGAAATTTAAGTGACACTGAAGTCCAGTCTTACTACTGTTGTAATGTCTTTGAGGATTTATCTTTTCATTGAAGATAATGACCCATTGAGTTGGTAACAGATTTTCTTTTAACTTTGAATGAAGGAAGTAGAGAACTGTCTTTCTAAACTTTTACTGCATGTAATAAATTGTTCTGAAACTTCTACTCGAAGAAGCAGTGGATGCACGTATATGACAAGGACTTAGAAACACTTCATTTTTTCAGAAAACTTAGGATCCTCTCCTCTTATCTAGGCTTTTCCGTTTTTTTTTTTTTTTTTTTTTTTTTTTTTTTTTTTTTTTTTTTTTTTTTTTTTTTNAAAAAAAAAAAAAAAAAATATGGCAATGACATATTTATGAAAAAATATATTTTTATATTTATGCATATTCCGATGACTTTGTGTGAGGTATTTTAAATTTATGATGTTTATATTTAGAAGAATCAGACGTTCTGGAGGTTGGTAATTCCTTGAGAAGTAATGGATCCTCTAGGCTTGGTTCCATGGATGGATTTTTTAACCCAAAAAAAAAAAAGAAAAGACATGGAACATCATCAAGATAGACATTATGGAAATATTCCACAGCTTTATGAATGGTGTCATTAAGGCCAGCCTTAATGAAACATTCGTATGCCTTCCAAAAAAAATCTAATGAAAATCCGGTTTATGACTATGGGCCCTGCAATGACAACATACCTACGCTTCTAAAATTATTGTTCAGTTCCTCTCCAATAGGTTCAAACACTTCTTGCCATGGACTAAGGCAACAAAAAGTTGCTTCGGTAATTGTGTGGCAACCTCTCCCTTCAAAACCCTTAATTGGTGCATGGATTTTAGACCCGTTGGTTTAATTTCTAGTGTAAAAAATTTTGGCCAAGGCCTTGGGAGAGATGTTAAGTTCTTCCTAAGACTATTTCAGGCCATCAGGGAGCCTTGATTGCTTGTAGACAAATCATGGATTAGGCTCTTATTGCCCATGAAGCTATTGAGGCATATAAAGATCATAATTGAGAGGGTGTTATTTTTTAAGATTGACTTTGAAAAGTAGACCAAATAGAATACAACTCCACTATTGTTGATTGGGTTAACATAAAACCAAACAAAAAAAAAAGATTGATTTTGAAAAAAACTTACGATCATGTAGATTGGTACTTTGTGGATAGGGTTTTAGAGAAGAAGGGTGTTGGTTATAGATGGAGGTCGTTGATTTGGATCTGTGTTAGGATCGTCATGTATTATATCCTCGTTAACGGAAGACCCCAAGGTAGGTTTGTCCACTAGAGGTCTTAGACAAGGCAATCATTTCTCCCCCTTTTTGTTCCTCCTGGCGGTGGACTTTTTGAGTAGGCTTGTTCTGAGAGGGGTGAAGAAGAGTCTTAACGAGGGTTTTCAGGTTGGAAAAGAGAAAGTATCTTCATCTCATTTCCAAGTTGATGACATCACTTTCTTCTGTTCAGGAAAGAAAAGAGTTATTTATTTATTATTATTAACTGAATTTTATAGCTCTTTGAGTCTATTTCAGGGTTGAGGATTAATTGAGGCAAATGTTTGGTCATCAAAATTAACTGTAACCCTTCAAAGTTTGATAAATGGGCCTTTTGGGTGGGTTGTGAGGTTGGATCTCTCCCGTCATCGTGCTTTGGCCTTCCTCTTGGTAATAATCCTAGATGAATTACTTTTTGGGATTCTGTGGCAGAAAAGGTTAAAAGTGCTTAGTCTCGTGGAAGAGAATTTTGCCTAGACTCTTCTCCCTGTCCAATCAGTAGTCTCGTGGAAGAGAATTTTTCCTAGACTCTTCTCCCTGTCCAATCAGTAACAATCTTCCATAAAAAACACTTGGCTGCCATCAATCAAAGGTTGGGACCTCAACTTTTGGTGAAGGATCACAGATTTGCTCCCTTTGTCTACCGTCACTGAGGATCTAGATAGCTGACAGTGACCTTGGAAGGAGTAGTTAAAGGCCACTGCCCCCTTCTCTTATAAAAGATATTTTGGAAGAGCTAAAATTTTCCTTTGGGAATAAGCCATGGAAATATTTTAACACCCATAATCTGATAAAAAGAAGACTTCTTGTGCAAGCTCTTTCTCGTGTATGGTGCATTATGTATTAGGAGGACTCTGAGACTCGAGGCCACTTATTTGTCACATGCTCCCTTTGTTAACTACTCTTTTTGACTGAGGATGCCTTGTCGTCACAACATTTTTAATATGATCTTTTCTTTTTGCTTATTATCAGTACTTTTGACATTTTTATGATATTCTATTTCATTTTGAAAAAATATTGTCATCTCATAATTGGTTTTTAATTCTTTGATTTATGGATTTTTTTTATTCCATACATTCACTGCACCAGGGTGCACTAGTAATGAATATATATATATTTTTCGTTCTAAGATGAACCAAGTTCGTCAAGTAGGCATGTTAGTGGTTTTGTGAAACTCATCACTTTGTAGTATTTTAATTTGTTTCTTCGTTTGTAGCTTGAGTATCAGATCAGATGAAGTTATATGTAAATTTGGTGTTTGGCTTCATTTTCTTTTTGGCATATTTTCCCTGATCATATTCAAGTGTTCTTACTGAATGCCTTTTCCTTCTCTGCTATTCAATCGTTCGTGGGATGTAATGATGATTTTCAGCAAGAGATTGACCTACTGAAGGTATCTTTCTTTTCATTAGACTTCCATTTACATTTATTGCATTCCTCAAATGCATTGTGTTTATTTTTATTAATGTTTTATGCATTCATTTTTTTTCTTTTCCGCCTGGCTTTTTTTTGTTACTTTAAGGCATTTCTGTTCTATGGGTTTACTTGATTTCATGGCACCTTTTTTCGTTTTGGAGTCAGTGTCCTTTTCTATCTGAGACTGTTTCACTTTTGTAGAATTTGAACCACAAAAACATTGTGAAGTATCTTGGATCTCTAAAAACAAAGACTCACCTTCACATAATACTCGAGTGAGTGAGCTTAAATTTATCTTTCTTATAAACTAGGTCAAGGCCGTAGTTGGGTATTTCACACTAGATTATTCTTTTTTTTTGAGGGGTTTTACAGGTATGTGGAGAATGGATCACTTGCCAACATTATCAAGCCAAATAAGTTTGGACCATTTCCAGAATCATTGGTCGCTGTTTATATTTCTCAGGTTTCGAAATTTCCCATCTTGTTCTTTTTATTTCATCATTTCCGGGCATGACATATATTAATTTTATACTATCATAAGCAGGTTTTGGAAGGCTTGGTTTATCTACATGAGCAGGGTGTAATTCATCGGGACATAAAGGGTGCGAACATACTGACAACCAAAGAGGCAAGTTTAATTTGTTACACTTAGTCATCTATTTTAAAAGTTATATTATCTAGCTTCTACCTGTTTATTAAAAAAAAACAAAAAAAATTGCTTCTGATTGCGTTGATTTGTACAGACACTATAGATCACCTGTAAGATTGTTTCTTAAACTGGTGATTATTGCAGATACTCCGGTCTAGCAATAAAGAAAGAATGACGCTTACTCAGATACATTCCTGTTCGCTAAGGATTGGTCTGAGACCTTCCCAAATCCTAGACAAGCTATAGGGCGTAGGTTTACTTCTAACCACTAATTAATTAGTCTCAGCTCTGCTATGATTCTGTGGGGGCCAAGCTCATTTAGATTTGAGAACATGTGGTTGGATCATCCTTCTTTAAGTCTTCTTTGCTGTTGTGGTGGAGTGCTAGGGTTAATGGAAAATGGGAAGGTTTTCACCTTTTAAGAAAATTAAGAACTCAAAAGGTGTTTTGAAGGAGTGGAATCTTTTAGTTTTTGGAGATATAAAGTGGGAAAAAATAAAATAAAATTGTGGAGGAAATAAAGTTTCTTGATAGTCTGGAGGAGGAAGGAAACCTTTCAAGGGATTTGAAGGCAGAAAGGGTCTCTTTGAAGGAAGAATTCGAAACCCTTATTCAAAAAGAGGCACTAGCTCGAGGACAAAAGTTAAGACCAGGTGGGCTAAGGATGGGGATGATAACTTCGCCTTCTTTCACAATTGGGCTTGGGAAGGAGAAATAAGAACATGATTGAGTTCTTGGTAAAGGACGATGGTGAGTTGATTAGGGAGGATAGAGAGATCGAGGAAGAGATTATTTCTTTGTTCTTAAATCTTTATCCTCCTTTCCCTTGACCTTCTGTGGGAGTTTCAGATTTGAAACTGATTTCGGTTCAGGAGAGAGAGGAGCTGGAAACCCTGTTCACCCTGTTTTCAGAATGACTGGAATTTTATACAAAAAGGACCTTTGGAAAGTGTTCTGTGAGTTTCAGGAAAGAAATATAATTGCAGGGATGAGTGAAACTTGTGTGCCTTATTCCTAAGAAAGAGAAGGCCAATAAGGTAAAGAACTTTTGGTAGTTGATCGGCGACTTTCAGGAAAGATGTACATTGGGATTTTATACAAAAGGACCTTTTGGAAGGTGTTCTATGAGTTTCAGTTAAGAAATATAATTGATGTAGAGATGAATGAAACTTCTGTGTTCCTTATTCCTAAGAAAGAGAAGGCCAATGAGGTACAAAACTTTAGACCTATTAGTCTAATCACAAGATTATATAAGATTATCACCAACGTTTTAACTAAGAGATTAAGAGCCCTTGTTCCATTTCCAATGCTCAGTGAGCCTTCATTGTGTTGAGGAAAATTCTAGACAAAGTGTTAATTGCAAATGAAGTCATTGAGGACTACAAAGAGAGGAAACAAATGGGTGCGGTCTTTAATATTGATTTTGAGAAAGCATATAAACATGTGCATTTGAAATTTTTGGATAAAGTTTTGGAAAAGAAAGGTTTTGGTTCAAATGGCAAGCTTGGATGTGGAGCTGTACTAGACCTATTAACTTTTCCATTTATGTGAACAGTAAGTATAAAGGTAAGATCCTTCCTATGAGATGCCTCCAATAATGTTGAGGCAACCCCAAGCAAGCGCCATTGCCCGATTGCTTTGTCACATGCCTATTGGCACCTTCGTCAATGAGGGCATGTGCTCAATTATATTGAATGTTTTTTACATTTTCATGTTTTTACTATTTGTTATCTTTAAGGTTCTGATATTTTGATTTCATACTGTGTATGCTCTATTTATTGTATTTATTTTGCCTTGCTTCATTCAGGCTTCTTCTTTTGTCACCTCTCACCTTGAGGTGATCAAGGGGTTTGTCGCCTTAAGGTGTGCCTTGTGTTTTGAAAACACAGGCTGCCTCAAACAAGGGGATGTTTTACCGTCTCTTCTTTTTCTCTTAGTGGTTGTTAGTGTTGTTGAGAGTGGAGGAAGGAAAGATCTAGGGCTTTAAGGTGGGTAAGGAGATAGTTCATCTCTCTTGTCTTCCGCTTGTGGTTGACAATTCTTTTTTCATTCAAGTTGGGAAAATTCTTTTGTTTTGTTGATCTTAATCTATTTTTGTTGTTTTTTGAAGTAATTTATGGGTTTAAGATTAATAGGGCCTTTATGGTGGGTTGTAAAGTGTGTTAGTTCCCTTCCTCTTATGATTGCCTCTGGGTGGTAATTCCAGCAGTCGGCATTTTGGGATGCCGTGGTAGAAAATATTAAAAAAAGAAAAAAGGTTGACTACTTGGAAAAAAGTCTTCCTCTTTAAATGGGGAGACTTACTGTTATTCAGTTGATGCTAAGTGGGATTCAAAGTTACGTCATATCTCACTTCAAACTTTGATTGGGATGATCAAGAAAATTAAGGGTGTGATCAAGAATTTCTCTTGGGAAGGGACGAATGAGGTAGAGGGTCACACTTGGTCAAGTGTGAGTTGGTGTGAAGCGTGTGGAAATTGGAAGTCTAGGACTATGTAATGAGGCCTACCTAGAAAAATGATTGTGACACTTGTCATGTAGTCTAACATGCTGTGGTTTAAAGTGATGGTGAGTAGGTATGACCCTTGTCCTTTTGAGTTGTCCGTTGATGATTTAGGTAGAGAAGCCCTTGTAAAAACCTTTGGAAAGCTATATCATCTCATTTCTTTTTCTCTTCTCTTAATTTATCACTTGTTCTATTGGAGAACATTTCTTCAAGGTCAGGAGGAGTCTCTTTGTTCTTTTTATGGTTCTATTGTGTCTCGAACAATAGGCTGCATCATGTGGCCTCTATGTTGCCTTTCTCAAATATTTCTTCCTCAATCTCTTTGAGTTTTCAAAGACCTTTGACTAATACAAAGGCAGTAGATGTGGTGGGTTTTCTTTCTCTTTCTCGTGACAAGTTTGCGGTTTTACGAAGTAGGGATATTAGGTTTGTCCCTTGACCTTTCTAGGAGTTCCTCTTGTGATTCCTTCTTTCATATTTTGTCTTCCCTCCCTCCTTGTTATGAAATTCTTGGGATTTGATCTAACAACCTTGTTCAAGAACAAGACCTTTAGATCTAAATTATCCAAAAACCCTATAACGATAAAAAATCAATCTAAAGGAAAGTTTTGGAACAGATTACCTCGATGATCAAGGTCAAGAGTAAAGAAAACTCGTTTCTAAAGTCGTGATTCGAATCACTCCACAAAATAGCTTGATTAAGACTACTTAAATGACTCTAGCGTGCAAATCTAAACACAAGAAATGCAAAGGAACAAATTCATGGCATGCAACTTTGTGCTTGATGAAACATAAATTTGGTTGATCTCCTTTTGTGACATGTTGCAAAGAATGCGAAAATAGATAAGAAAATAGATTACAGTTCTTATTGTAAAAAATGTTGTGGTCCTTGTCCCATGCTTGGATCCATGATGCTTTCTTCTTTTATGGTGTATAAAATTTGAAAGGTGATTGCCTATATACAGGGTCTCGTGAAACTTGCTGATTTTGGTGTTGCGACAAAATTAACAGAGGCTGATGTTAATACTCATTCAGTTGTTGGAACACCTTACTGGATGGCTCCTGAGGTATGAATTAATTTCTACGTGTTGAGATTTCGCTTTCATTTTTGTGTATAAAGTTTTTAGGTTTCTTACACTGATTGAAAATTTTGAAGTTTCATTTGAATGGCCAACAGAGTAGTGACGTGTTCCTAAATGCCTTGAAACTTTACCTTAGTGAACTAAGCTTGAGATAGTTCGTTTTAACTTTCCTTTGGTTCTAAAAAGTTTTACTTGACAACCTTCTGATGTTACTTTCGTTACAGGTTATTGAAATGTCAGGAGTTTGTGCTGCTTCTGACATATGGAGTGTTGGATGTACTGTGATCGAACTACTTACATGTGTACCTCCATATTATGATCTACAACCTATGCCAGCTCTGTTTCGCATCGTACAGGTATAATGAATGCTATTTTTGCCACTTTTGGATTATTGATGTTGTGTACTGTCTTTTCTTAGAGTAAATTTTTTCATTTCATACCATCGGAGTTGTTTCTTTTAATTGCTTGCCACAACTCCATTATTATTTTTCTCAATCACATGTATGTGTGTGCTTCATGGGCTCAAGTTCTCATACCATCTTAGTTGGGCTTGGGATTGTCTCTAAATATATCCAAAACTTCAGCGATTGGGATTAGCATAAGCTTGCATGAGATGGATATGGTGGTTAACTACCTGGGGTGTAGGATAGAAATTATTCCTTTTTTGTTCCTCGGTTTTCCCCTTTGGGTAATCATCGGAATGTTGTTTTCTGGGAGCCGATGATGGATAAACTTAGAGCCAAACTAGATAAATGCAAGAGTTTGCAAATCTCAAAATGCAGAAGATTGTCATTGGCTCAGTTGGTTTTAAACAGTTTGCTCATTTACAATCTTTCTCTTCTTTATGCCTCGTCAAAGTCAACTTTTTGGAGAATTTGATTGCGGACTTGAGGAATGGTGGTAGGTATGGACCAGGTTCTCACCTGGTTACTTGGAAATGGGCCTCTTTACCACCCTCCATTATGGTGGCCTCCTGGTTGTGTCCTTCAAATAGAGGAATGTTGCACCTTTTGATGAAAAGGGTTATGGAGATTCATTCAGAACTAAAATCTTCTTTAGAGAAGAGTTACCGTGGCCATTTTCTACTTTGAAATTCTAGAAAAGAAAGGAGACGTTACCTTTACCAATGTTGAGCCAGTCTTCTGATACTGGAGCCTTTGGGGAAATTTGTGATCCACCCTGATGGTTGCACCTAGGATGAAATGGTTGTGAAGATTCATTCAGAACTGAAATGCTCTTTGGAGAAGAGTTACCGGACCATTTATTGGGTGAAATCATCAAAGGGAACACGTTCACCTTTTTATGAATTTTGCTTTCCAAATTTCGTGGTTAGCACCCAAGGGATGTTTACCCTCTGATTTCCATTGAAAGGATGAAAGAATCACGTTAATCTCCCCACTGCTATTAAGGCTCCACTATCTTAGATCACTCCTATTGTCGGGAACAAGGGAGTCAATTTCCAATTGCAATCTAGTCCATTCATGAATTTTGTTATCTGTCAAATTCCTTCTAGGAAGTTTATCGGGACCATGGGAGCGTATTTCAAGATGCCTCTCTCTGTTTCTTCTTGGCTCAAGATGGATTCTCATATTTCTATGACAAAGTACAAGATACAAAGCTCAAATATGTCCTCGTGTAAATTGAGCCCCTTCATGTAATTATAGTTTATCCTCTCATTGCTCAGTGGAATAGCTTTCTGTAATCGTATTGATAGAAATTTACCTTTGTAATTTCATCATAAAATGATTTGCTTCCTACAAAAATAATAATAACAATAATAAATAAAGGAAAAAGAAGAGGAAAAGAGGATAACCTATTATAGCCTACTGGGAATAAGCAACAACTTACTAAGATTTTTTGATTTGATGTTTATTGAAATCTGAAACTACATCATTTGCAAGACTCAATGTGCGACACAAATAAGGGAGGGTTCTTGTAAGATTCCTTAGGATGTTGCTTTCTTGTCAGTTTTTTTTTTTTTTTTTTTCCATTATTATGATTGTCTTTTTTGCTGTTTACTTGTTTGTATCTTTCCAGTTATCAATGAAAATTTTGTTTCATGTTTAAAAAATAAACAACACCAGACTCTAGGTGGACAATTGCTTGTAAGTGAGAAGCCAATGTCTTTGTTTTGTTCATGATGTAAACATTTATTGATTATTTGGATATTGACCTTGCTGATAAATCTTTTCCTTTTGTTGTCATTGTATTATTCACAATCTTCAGGACAAGCATCCTCCAATTCCGGATAGCTTATCACCAGATATCACAGATTTCTTACGCCAGTGCTTTAAGAAGGTTTGCCAGGATTTCTATAATTGAAGAAATTAAATTACATGTTTGATCATCTGCTTTAAGGGGTTGGTTTATTATTTTTTCTCTCCAAACAAAAAAATAAGGGCTTTTCTTTTCTTTTGTACAACCTTTAAAGTTTTATCTGTGGCTTTAGGAAACTCTACAAGGAGTGTGAAAAGGCCAAAAATATGATATTGCACGGGTCTTTTAAACTCCATGTCTGTTAGCTATGACAAACAGTGTTTGCAATGCACTTCAGGCATGTGATAACCATAAAGAGTGTCCTCTACTGTCAATAAACAAAGCTAAAAGAACGTACTTAAGACCTCAGGTGATTAAAATCGAAAGTCAACATCAACTGTTATAAATTCCATCCTTGTAATTGACAAAAGATATCACATGCGTTCGGATACATACCTTTTACTTTTATCTTTCTTAATGAAAAATAAACTAATAAAGGAGTTGAAGGTACATCTCAACTGGATCTGCCACAAGCTGGTAGCATCCCACCTGTCAAATTTTCTCATCTAACGAGGTCAAGGGAAGTAGTGAAGCATTTGTCCCGAGAAGAAGATTACTTCCCCTGGAATAAAGTTAACTCCAATATCATGGAGTGGGTGATAATTCTGGTCCTGCTGACATAGAATACTTGTGCAGGTCGCATATAAATTCATATTTATCTGTGTAGTGATAACACCTTAAGACCAGTTGAATGCATATCTCTATGATCTATAGGCTTGTCTGGATTGTAAAAGAAGTTTGGCCTCTCTGCATCCGGCTTGAAAACTTCCAGGTGAGATGATTTTGAGGGGATCAGGATACTTGAACGCGCTAAACCACTACTAGTAAATTTGTAGAATATATCAGTTCATGTAGTGGTTCAGAGGAAAACATGGATAAGCTTCCTTTGAGGACAATAAAACTGGATTTTCTTTTTTTAAAAAGAAAATTCTATACAAAAAACATTCTTGTTATACCAGGCTGTGTAATCGTGGATTTTTTATAAAGTAATCTCTCAAGTCTTTTGTTTTGTAATGGATGGTCTGTGTCTACTGTGTGATTTTTAAGGCTTTGGTATTCTTCTTGTTGGTTGTATCTTCTTTGAAATGGAAGGAAATACATCTCCTCTTTGTTAGTCTATTTTGTAGTGGATGAGCAGTTTGATGTCCTCTTTGTGCAGGATGCCAGGCAAAGGCCCGATGCAAAAACTTTGCTTTCTCATCCTTGGATTCAGAACTGTCGACGGGCCTTGCATTCTTCTCTTCGTCATAGTGGCACATTAAGGTAGTCACTGACTTTTTTAAATATATAATTAAAATTCTATGGAAATGAAAGACGACTTACTATTATTATCAACTTTTTGGGTATGTTCTGTCAGGAACTAATGAAAGTAGTTTAACATGTTTGGACTCCAATAGTTTGAAATAAAAAAGGAGTATTTAGTAATTTAGACTCCATTTGATAGACATTTTGTTTTGGTTTTCTGTTTTTGAAAATTAAATTTGCTTAAAAAATAAAGTCAAATTTTGTTGGCTAAAAAAAGTAATTCTTTAAAACTTGATTTTGTTGTTTCAATTTGACTCAAAATTCAAATGTTTAGTAAGGTGAAAAGCTTACCAGAAAAATGGTAAGAAAATAAGTATAATTTTCAAAAACAGAAAATAAAAAAAATATATGGTCATCAAACAGGACCTTAGATGCTAGTTTTTCATCTCCGTTTTTCTGCCCTGTCAATGCTGTTCATTGGATCATGCCTGGTACCTTTAAAAAAAATGTGTTGGGGGGTAGAACCTTGGGCAGTGTGGTTATTTAGGTTAGATCATAGGTCACTGCCCTGAGAGAGCCAGGTATGACAACTTCCCTTATCAAGATTTTTGTACTTTGGGACAAGATCTGGGCATAACAGTTTAACACTAGAATTAATTTTCAGAGATAAAAGATTTTGCATGAAATTTATGCAGAAAAAGATCCATGCCATTTCACACTGGGATACTTAAAACTTCCATAAATAATAGAATTTATCTAAAACCAAGTACTTTGTCTATGGACATTGTAGAAAGAATTGAGTATGACCCTAATCGTTTAAACGCTTTCCTTGTGGCAGAACCACTCAACAAGATGGATCAATTGAAGCAGAAATTTCTAATGGAGACGATCAAAACTCTTGTGAAGGCCCTTCAGCAGAAAAAAATGAAGTGACTGATTCTGATTTTAAAGCTGTGAGAGTTGTATAATATAGAGTTACTTTGTTTATGAATTCAACAACTGTCTCTTCTTCAAAGTTGCTTTTGAATTTTTGCATCTCTATGGTAAGTTGGGTAGTCATTATTCCAGGATTCCAGGAAGGAGTTGTCGTCAGATGTTGTCACTGATATGAGCAAGTCCCAAAAAATTTTTGCTTCAGGGCCTAATTCTGTTGAGGAAGCAGAAAGTCTGGAAGATGACAACCTATTGGATCAAGTTCCCACCTTATCCATTCATGAAAATTCATCTCTTCTAACTGGTTCTGGCAGAATTGCTACCTCTGAGCCAATTGAGTTTCATGAATCTCATGGTAGAGCCCGTGATGAAGTGATAATGAATGGTGATGTGCCATCAACAGAACTAAGGGAAGACGCTGCTAGACAACATGGAGAGAAAGAAACTTCAACAACATCTGGAAATAGTTCATTTGGTTTTGAACCTGAAAGTCAGGACAATAGTTTTCAAAAGGTACAGTGTTGATTCCTTAGGTTTGCTACTTATAAAAAGATGAGTTGACATCGGTGTTACTTAAATTTTTCTTCATGATCTTTTGCTTAAGTTACTTTTGCTACATTTATTATGAGAGACCTACTTCCTCTCTTGAAAATTTTTCAGCCTCTTGCTATTAATGTTCTTTTGTTCCTAGCCATCTAGCAAACTCTAGCTGTCTCAGATAATTTATACAATTTGGTTGACCTAGTTTTTTTTTTTTTAATTTTTTTTTAGCTTTTTTCCCCCTTTACATTTTTCCATTCTTGAATTCTCAAGGTTGGTATTCAGTTCGCTGAATCTACTCTACCGTATTATTGACATAGGAAGTGCATGCCCCCGTCCTCTCTATAGTCCTATTTGTGCATCAAATTCAGTATTTGAGTTATAAAGTAGTAAATATTTTTGAATTATAATACTACTAAGAAAATATATTGCCATTTGTATTCTTTTGGCTTTTAAAGGCCAAAGGTTCCTTGGAATTGTCCAGTTCGAGCTCTTCTTATTATAGTGTATAACATATTACTTCTTGATGGTGCTCTAACTACTGGAATTATTTTTGTAAAACTATTGCCTCTTCATGATTATTAACAATTTCAAGACTCTCCTTTGATAATTTTGTGGGCGACCCTTAGGCTATTTTCCCTTCTTTTCTAATGCATCTCACTTTTGTTTCTTATAAAAAGAATTAGGAAATATATCAGATATTTGATTCCAATGTTTTTTTTTGTTTTTTTTTATCATATGTTTCTTTAGAATTGGATTTGTGTGGTTAATTTGAATTTTTGTTGATTCCCTGTTAGGATCAATCATTCATGAATTTAAAGACCTGACATTACCTTAAAGCCCCGGCACCCCGCACCCC
>NC_036640.1:5213110-5373632 GCF_002806865.2 Cucurbita pepo subsp. pepo
CCCCCCCCCCCCCCCCCACACACACACACACGCATGCACAAAAAAGAAGGAACTTATATATTGGTGCTTGGTTACTTTTGAAGGTGTCAAAGATGTCAATTGCTTTGGGAGGAAATGAGCTGAGTAAATTTAGTGACACTCCGGGAGATGCTTCCTTAGATGATTTATTTCAACCTTTAGATAAGCTCCCTGGGGATCAAGCTGCTGAAGCATCAACATCTCTATCTACCCTACAATCAAACATGGGTTATCTGTCAGTAAATGATGTTGTAAAAAATGACCTGGCCACAAAATTGAGGGCTACAATTGCTCAAAAGCAAATGGAAAATGAAATGGGACAGGCAAGCAGTGGGGGTGACCTGCTTCGACTAGTGATGGGTGTTTTAAAGGATGATGATATTGATATTGATGGTTTGGTATGTATATTACAGTATACTAGTAGGGTTAGTGTTAGAATATTCTTTAAATTGCCTCCACCATTGATACTCTTGTAATTCTTATAATCAGGTTTTTGATGAGAAGTTATCCGGAGAAAACCTTTTTCCCTTGCAGGTACTCAGTTCTTTCGACTCTAGGAAGTCCATACATTCTGGTTCTTTATGAATGTCATATAAGAATTGACTTTTCAGTTATCTTTTCTTTTTTTCTTTTTTGTACAATTATGTATACTCCTAATGAGAAGTAAGTGTATAATTTCTTTTACTTACACATGAATAGGGATTACAGTTTTCCATTTCTTATCCTTCCTTTTTCTTTTTCTTTTTTCCTGTTGGTAGGCTGTTGAATTTGGCAGATTAGCTGGGTCATTGAGACCTGATGAACCCGAAGATGTAATTGTATCTGCCTGTCAAAAACTGATTGCTATCTTTCATCAAAGGCCTGAGCAGAAAATTGTTTATATTACACAGCATGGTCTACTCCCATTAACAGAGCTGCTTGAAGTTCCTAAAACTCGTGTATGGTTTTTGTATTTTCCTCATTTTTTTACATGATTTTTTGCTTGCTTTATCCCACATTATAGAACTTGCCTTTTTCCTATATTGCAGATTATATGTTCAGTGCTCCAGCTTATAAATCAGATTGTTAAGGATAACGTTGACTTCCAGGAGAATGCATGTCTTGTTGGTCTAGTAAGTAACTATCAAATAATATTTCCATCTAGCTTGTTCATCAAATAATGTTTAAGCAATGCCATTGTTACAACATCGCTAAACCAATTTATTCAGTTGGTTTAATTTTCTTTTGACATTTATGTTTATTTATGCAACTTTACGCAATACCATTTTGAACTTGAACACTTATTATTGCTTGAGTACTGGAGTAAGGCATTTCAATCTGTGTGCTTGAATATTCAGTGAACAATGAAGCTTCTATTCTTGGATCAGGAATATATGGCTGGTTATCTGATGGTGGTTGTTAGTTTTGTTTATTGTACTCGCCATTTCTATCATATGTGTGATAGGGTTTCCTTGTAATTAGCTGAGTGCTACATCCAATTTTTTTATCAGAAAAAATTGTGAATAAAAAAAATAAAATTTCCAATTTTTTTGTAAGATATATCACGTTATATATTCTATTATAATCAAATGTATCTTTTAGCCTCTCAAGTCGTTCATGATTATACTTTTCCCCTTCTGATGTATCTTTTAAAGAACTAGTGAATGAACTTCAATATTGGTCATTTACTTGTGTAAACATCAGATTCCTCTGGTAATGGGCTTTGCGGTTCCTGATCGTCCCCGAGAGGTTCGTATGGAAGCAGCTTATTTCTTTCAGCAGCTTTGTCAATCAAGGTTTGAAGTTTTAATTTGTTGTATTATTATGACCGCATAAGGATTTGTTTTTTTTGTTTTTTTTTTTTTTTTAATTCTCCTCTTACCAATGATTTGTTTGAAAAAAAAAATTCAGCTCTTTGACATTGCAAATGTTCGTTGCTTGCCGTGGAATACCTGTATTAGTAAGCTTTCTAGAGGCTGACTATGCAAAGTACAGGTATGTAAATATCATTTTGCAACAGTTGAGCATTTATAATAATTGAAGGCATAGGGTTTAACCAATTAGTGCTTGCAGTACTGGGGATTGTGTTTTTGAGAACTTTATACAATCAAAAAAAATGGAGCAGAATTTTACATAGTATATGCATAATATTGTTGAAGCTTGTTTCTTTTGATATGAAGTAAGTACTATCATGAGATGAAGATCAACCTAGAATGAAGAAGTTGAACTATAACATGAAATAAAAATTCTTATCTGGAGCTGACGTTTATCCATTTTAAAGTCTTAATAATCAAGTGTTTCAGTGAGTTCCTGAGTTAAAATTGAAACAACTGTGATCTGTCACACATATCTGCATTTTTCACCATTGATCCAGATTCTCCCAGTTTTGATGTTTATTGTTTAATCAATTGCGCGTTTAGTATTTAGCTTTTTTGGTCATTTGTAAATTAAATTCATTGCCATTTGATGTGTGTGCGGTTCCTCATTTGGCATTAAATTTTATAACTTTTCTTTTCTTACACTACTTATAAATATTGTATTTCTAGGGACATGGTTCACCTAGCTATTGATGGGATGTGGCAGATCTTTAAACTGCAGCGTTCCACTCTTAGAAATGGTTTCTGTCGTATAGCTGCCAAAAGTGGAATCCTGCTTAGGCTCATTAACACCCTCTACAGCTTGAACGAGGCAACTCGCTTAGCTTCCATAACAGTCGGAGCAGGATATCCGGTTGATGGTTTACCTCAACGACCACGATCAGGTCAACTAGACCCTACCCACCCTATATTCAGTCAGTACGAGGCCTCATTTCCTGTGCCTGATCAGCCTGATCTTTTGAAGGTCAGGCATGGAATAGTTGATCATCACCTGTCTACTGGAACACCAGAACCTTCTAGGGCTTCAACTTCACATTCTCAAAGATCAGATGCCAATCAATCTGATCACCGACAGTTTTTCACAGATGCTGATAGGCCTCAATCTAGCAATACCACAAATGAAGCCTTGGGATCTAAACCGTCAGAGCTAGCATCTTTGGATAAAGTTGTAAATTTAGCAACCAAGGAACCTTATGCCTCTGCTTCTAAAGAACATGAAAATGTAGATAGATGGAGACCTGAGAGGATGGCCAACTCTAACAGGACTTCCACAGATAGGCCTCCAAAATTGCTGGAACCTGTAGCTAATGGATTTCCTACAGCATTGGCAGGTACCCAGCAAGAGCAAGTTCGGCCGCTTCTAAGTCTGTTGGACAAAGAACCCCCGTCTCGACATTTTTCTGGTCAGCTCGAGTACATGCGCCACCTTTCTGGATTGGAAAGGCATGAAACTATAATGCCTCTATTGCATGCATCAAATGAAAAGAAGATAAATGGGGAGCCTGATTTCCTAATGGCAGAATTCGCTGGTGAATATCTCTGTTTATGTACCTGTTTCTTTCTTCCTTTTAACAAGACAGATCAATTATGTGTCTCATGGAGTTTATCAAGTTGCCTAATTATTGAATTTTCTCATAGAAATAGTGATTAAACTTAGGTGCACTACAAATATTTGGGGGACAAGCCCTATTTGGGCATCTTAACAATTTTCAGAGAGCTTTTCTTGTATGTCCTTTATAAGTTAAACGGTCATAAGGACCAAAACATTTATGGGGTTAGTGATTAATAAATATTTTGAAAGCTTCCTAGACGTAACTCTCAGGTATTAAAATTTCACTTTGATCAATTTTGGTGCTGCACATATTCCATTCTCATGAGAATATTTTGAGTAGCTGGAGAGTATCTTTCAAAGGACCTTATTGTGATTCTTTTCATCCCAGATGTTTCTCAACGTGGAAAAGACAATGGAAACCTTGACCCCACTTCTAAGGTTTCTCTTAAAGCGGTGGCCAAGAAGGTAGGACCCCAGGTTTCCAATGAAGGAGCTGCATCCACATCTGGAATTGCTTCACAGACAGCATCTGGGGTACTTTCAGGTTCGGGTGTATTAAATGCTAGACCAGGGAGTGCAACATCTTCTGGACTTCTTTCGCACATGGTTTCAACTTTGAATGCTGATGTAGCAAGGGAATACCTGGCGAAGGTAGCTGATCTTTTGCTTGAGTTCGCTCAGGCAGATACAACTGTTAAGTCATATATGTGCAGCCAAAGCTTGCTTAATCGCCTTTTCCAAATGTTCAATAGGGTAGAGCCCCCAATTCTCTTGAAGGTACGTGAGATTGAATCTTTTCATTCATACATTCATTGGTCTGGTTATTGTGAAGTTGGTTTCTACTTTCCGCTAACGTTGCTTCCATTTATTTCTCATTTTGTAGATATTGAAGTGTATAAATCATCTATCAACAGATCCAAACTGCTTAGAAAATCTTCAGCGAGCAGATGCAATTAAATATTTGATTCCGAACCTCGAACTCAAAGAAGGGTCTCTGGTGTCGCAAATACATACCGAGGTGTGCTTATTTTTTCCTCATTGTTTTTTTTAGTAAGAAAAAATCTCAAAGAATGAACTGTGTGACTTTGAAAATATATAAGCTCAGTTCTATCTCCTTGTAAGAGCCGGAGATGGAGATACCCTTATGGTGAGGGTTGCAATATGTTTTATGTCTAGGGATTTGGGTTAAAAGGTGGTGATTGACGGAATTAGGGAAGATTTCTAAGGATACAACTGCAGTTATGGATTATAGGTTTTGAGGAGCTCACTCTAAGTGGCTGAGGGAAGGAACTCTGATTAGAAAAAGACAACTTTCGGAGGCTTTGGTTTGGTTTCAAGTGATCTCAAACTCTAGGGGTCCTGTGGGGACGTTGCACTAAAGTTGACCAAAGGCAAAAAAATCTTCTCACAAGTCGGGGAAACCCCCCCACACCTGACACTACTAACCTCCTCTTTTGAAAAAGTGGCTAAAGTGGGGAATGGAGAGGTTGATGTTCAGGGGGAGAAATAAAGGGAGTTTTAGACTTCTCATTTGACCTCTGTAAGAAGAATTGAAATGATGGAGAAAGCGGCCGACCCTTGGGAAAAAATGGAATATGGATGAGGAGATAAGGCNTTTTTTTTTTTTTTTTTTTTTTTTTTAGGCTCCATTCTTGCATGTACGGTGAAGTTCCAAGCCTTGGATTCTGTGATGGTGGCTGAGTGTAGAAGCCATGTCTTCAATAATGGGTGGGTTAAGGTGTTAAATGTTTCCCCACTTGCCATCTCTGGAGAAGAAGGGTTTTGGGTGGAAATGGAGATCTTGGGTTTTAACATGTATTAGGTTGGTGAAATTTCTCCATTTTCCTTAACGGTAGCCGGGAGTTAAGATTTTTGTTTATAAGGCCCTAGGCAGGAAGACTTCCTCTTGGCCCTTTCTCTTTCTCCTCATGGTGGATGCCTCGAGTAGGCTAGTGTTGCTGTTAGGGGAAGGTAAGAGCCATTTAGTTTTTAAGATGGAGGAGTTAATCCAGTTGTCTCATCTACAGTTTGCTAATGAGACTTTTTTTTGTTCCGGTCAGGAAACAATGGATGTAAGCTGGATTAATTTCTTTCATCTAATTTAGGACTCCCCATTAGTGGTAACTTGGAGTGTCATACTTTCTAAATTCATGTCGTGGAAAAGGTTCAAAAGCGCTTGGGTTCTTGGAAAAGGGCATTCTTCTCCATGGGAGCAGGTTAACACTTATCCTATTAGTCTGAAGTGGCCTCCCCTTGCAAGGTAAGATGTGGTTTCAAATCCTTCGACCCTGGGAGGGTTAGGTACAGGAAATCTAAGACTTCATATGAGGCTTTTCTAGCAAAATGGCTGGAGCAAGTCTTCTAACCTAATGCTATGTGGCATTGGTTTATTGTGAGTAAGTACGACCCCATCCTTTTGTGTGAGGTGCAAAGCTTTGTTTTAAAGATGGAGTAAAAATATTTGGATTACAATCTCTTTGGGTTTTCCTTCTCTCTCGGTTTTTGAAATGTTCGGTTGGGGAAAGCTAGGTTCACCTCTGGGAGGATTGGTGGGTTGGAGAATATTCTTTCTGTGCTTTATTTCCTCGTTTCCCATTCTTCAATAAGAAGATTCACTCATGGGAGGATTGGTGAGTTGGAGAATATTCTTTCTATGCTTTATTTCCTCGTCTCTCTTACCTTTCATTAAGAAGACTCACTTGGTGGCTTTGCTTTCTGTCCATAATCTTCATGCAAGTCCGGGAGGAAAGACTCTAGAGTCTGGACTCATAATCGGTTGAGGGGATTCTCATGTAGTTCTTTCTTCCATATTTTGTGTAACCCCTCGCGCTCCCTTCCAAGAGTAAAATATTTAAGAAGGCCAAATTCTTTGTATAACAGATTTTACTCTTAGGATCTAATACCTTGGATCGTATCCAAAGACAGTTTTCTTTTGTGTTGTACAATGTTACATTCTTTGTGGGCGCCATGGGGAGGATATTGACCATTTGTGGTGGGAGAGTCAGTTTGCTCATTTCCTATGGAGCAAAAGTTTGAGTTCATTTGGTCTATGTTCTACTCGAGGCAGGTAGTGTGGCATATGATTGTGGAGGTACTCCTGAATCCCTCATTTTGAGATAAGGACATTTTGTGGCAGACTTTTTCCTTATTGTGTTTTGGAGAATTTGGCTCTAGAGGAACAATAGAATTATTAGACACTGAAAGCTCGTGAGATGACTAAGTTTAATGTGTCCTTATAGGCACCTGTTACCCATTCATTTGAAGAGCTTGGGTTCATTCTCTTAGATTTTAGTCAATTTAGGTAGGTAGTGGTTGGATTCCTTTGTGTCGTTGGCTTGTTTTTGTATGCTCTTGTACATTCTTTCATTTTTCTTTTTATTAATCTCTTTTAACATGTTTTTCCTACACCTCGATAGTCTTTTGTACATTTTATGTGCTCTATAAATGCTTGGATCCATGATAAGCATTCCTCTCTTTTACTTTGTGCATGCTTATTATTGTTTCGCCATATTTTGTTTATTCGTAATCTAGGTCTCTAGGCTTCCACAGTATTTGTATTTTGTCTATAAATGCCTCAAGTATAGCTGCTCTAGCCAAATGCTTGTTTCCTCTCATTTAAAAGATATATGAGGTGAAGTTTCCTAAGATTGTTGGTCTGAACCCCGTTTAGATGTAAACATTTAATAAATGAAAACCTTTTATTTCAATTAATTTTTTAGGCCATGAAAAAATGGCCTAAAAATAGAGTAATATCTCTTAGTTCTTTAGAGGTTGACAAGTCTGATTACATTTTCTCAAGAATGTATATACCTTTGTTGTTTTAGCTTAAAATTATTTGCTTGAGTTTCGTGCTGTGTTTTTCTCTTCACGACTGTATTCCTTATGATTGGTTTTACCATCTTACTATACTCTCTGTAGGTCCTCAGTGCACTATTCAATTTGTGTAAGATCAATAAGAGGAGACAAGAATATGCAGCTGAAAATGGAATTATTCCACATTTGATGCATTTTATTATATCAGACTCTCCTCTGAAACAATATGCATTGCCTCTACTGTGTGATATGGCCCATGCATCGCGTAATTCTAGGGAGCAGTTAAGAGCCCACGGTGGTCTAGATGTGTATTTGAGCCTGCTTGAGGATGAGCTTTGGTCTGTCACGGCATTGGATTCTATTGCTGTTTGCTTGGCTCATGACAACGACAACCGAAAAGTTGAACAAGCTTTGCTGAAGAAGGATGCTGTCCAGAAATTGGTGAAGTTTTTCCAGTGTTGTCCAGAACAACATTTTGTGCATATATTGGAGCCTTTCTTGAAAATCATCACGTACGTACCTTTTATCTGTCTGGTTACTTATTGCCCAACATTTAAATGGTCCAAGTTTAATTTGCAACTTTATGATGCTATGTTGGTTCCTAAAGTCAGTCTCTCATTAAATGGGATCGGTTGGGCAACTTTGTGATGATCGTCAAAGCTATCCCATCTTTACTTCGACTTCCTCTGTGTTATCAAGGATCTACACGCGCATAATGTCATAGCTCTAGGGTGCCGCCCATAGCCAACCCGTATATGCTTTATACCAGCATCATTCTCTTCTTCTTTCTTTGTGGCTTCCTCATAACAAAGAGCTTCCTGATCTTTGATGGTCCAAGTAGTAAACTATGTTTTCTTTTTAATTTGTAACCTTATGACCCCTCACCCTCCCCATCCCTCTCAGAAAATTATTCAATCTGACCTCTTATAGCCTGTGAAAATTATTCAGTCTCCTATATCCAATGATTTGAAAACATCATCCATATTATTTCAACCCCACAGCATCTTCCCTCTTTTCCTCTCTGGTATAGGGAGGGGCAAAGGTTACAAATTTAGTACCTAATAACTGGAAATGTAGGTGTTGCAGTACAAACTTTGATATTTTATTTCTTATCAATATTAACTCGACATGTACTTCCACTTGCAGAAAATCTTCCCGAATCAATACGACTTTGGCTGTCAACGGATTGACCCCATTGCTTATAGCAAGGCTGGACCATCAAGACGCGATTGCTCGGCTTAATCTACTCAAACTGATAAAGGTAAGAGATCTTTATGTATGCAGCCTTCTGTTTGATGTGCCTTGTGAAGGATTTTATAACGATGTAATATCGAACAAATGTCGATGATAATCTTTTTTTTATTATTATTCAAATTTTGAACATACAATGTTGGTCGTGTGGCAGGCTGTGTATGAGCATCATCCACGACCCAAGCAATTGATTGTGGAGAATGATTTACCTCATAAACTTCAGAATTTGATTGAGGAACGCAGGGATGGACAACGGTCTGGTGGGCAGGTGTTGGTGAAGCAAATGGCCACATCTTTGCTTAAAGCTCTTCATATAAATACCGTCTTGTAAGTGCTTAGTTTTTAGGATCCCTTGTATGAATGTTGTTGTTGAAATGTATCACTTTTGTTCGTTAAATTTTGGCATCCTGTCAAATTCCCCTTCCTCCCGGGGCAATTCAGCCCATTTGGCGTCTTCAGAAAAAAAACTTGATTCCAGAATGATGGGCAATGTATGAGTGTGCTTTGTTTGTGTTCATACTAAATGTCACTTTTATGATGATGGAACGTATTGTTTGAACATGTGTTTCATAAATGTTTTTATACATATGAAACGTATTGTTTGAACATATGGTTCCTAAATGTTTTCGTGTTTTGAATATGAGGTTGAGTTTAAGTTGTATCTGAATGTGTTTTAACTACTTATTATAACTTGATTATTAATAACATATTGTGCATATATATAATTTAAATTCATGAAATAAAAAACTTCTTAGTATTCAGTGTCGTGTTGAGTCAAATTAAGCATCAGGTTCCACTCTTGGTAGTGTCCCTTCATCGATTCCTTTAAAAGCCTTGCAACCATACTCTCATAAGGTGCCGGTCAGCATGGTTTAAGCAACATCCAGCATAGTTTAAGCAACATCCACCAATCCTGAGTGATTGTGTTCTTGAATTTATAGTAATAAAAAGGTGTTGGCCATTCTATAAAATTTATAATCGCCTCTCCAAAGATTAAGTTAGCACAAAAATTTAAAATCATTGGATCTTCATTAGAAATGCCCAAATCCAGAATTTTGAAAGGGACCCATTACAAGAAAAACGGAGCTGATCTAAGCAAATGATGGGATGCGTAACACAACTTATCTCAGAATAATATATTTCAAGTCATCGAAAATATATCTGAGTTCCTTTCCCCCTTGGAAAAATGGAAAACAATCGCAGGTATTATACAATTTATGGACACATCCAAGCCACTAATCAGAAAAAGGTCGTTAAACTTCCTACGCTACATATTATCACCCATAAAAACGACGTTTATAAGAACACAAACCCTCGAGTGTGAGCATATTAACACAAATCTTCCACACAGCATATAACAGCATCACGCAGAGTTAAATCAAATCAGCAACGTTCATGGGCATCTCATCAATCTGGGTACTGTAGTATTGCTCAATATCTCTCAGGATCTTGATGTCATCACTTTTCACAAAGTTAATAGCAACACCCTGTGTTAAGCCATAAATCCGCATTAAAAAGTGTTTCATTACTTTCACAAGGTTGGTGAAGTTTCAAGTTAGACATAGCTTCCATGTAAGAAATCATAAACATGGCCTTCATGCAAGGAAACATAAAGCTACATGTTATCCATACTGTTTACTTTGAGCGGACTCCTAGGAAATCAACTGTAATATAGAATAAAGTGTAATACCTTGCGCCCAAACCGACCCGACCTTCCTATCCTGTGAATGTAAAGCTCTCGATTGTTTGGAAGGTCATAATTTATCACTAGTGATACCTGACAAAGGTTAATGCAAATAAACATAAGAACTTGTATATTTTTTGGGATACTTGCCACGATCAGTAATGAAAGGAAAATAAGCACAAAGATATTTACAATATGTATGGGAGTTCAAATTAGGCCATTCACGGAGATTTGTGGGACGTACCAATTGATGATGTAAACTAGAAAAAAAAAAAATTGTCCTCAAAAAATCCAACGCCTACTCCTCTCTATATATCATCATTTAGAGATGTTTTTCTAGAGAATAGAAAATGATTAACCAGTGATTCACCAAACATGGAAAAAAACACCATGATCATTTTACACGACTTCATATCCTTTGATAAAACTACCTTAGTAACCTATAACTGATGCATATGATCCACAAAGTATCCAAGTGATCAACTGACTAATGGTATGTTCATAAATAGAAGACCATTTTTCTATACGAAACACCTGTTTCATTGAGAAATATGAAAGAAAACAGAAGAACAAAAAGGACCGCCCAGAAAGGAAGTCACAAAGAACTATACAGAAAGGGCTCCAATCGAGAAGAATAAAACCTAATAAATAGTTACATAACTCCTAAACAACCGAAGACCAAAAAGACGCAGTAAACCTCACTAGTGACCAAAGAACTGAAAAACAAGAGGCGCTCCACAGAAACTGTCACTTGTCTCAAAAGGGCGGGAAGAAAAGGACCTCATGAATGAAGAAAGCACAATGACAATCTTCACTATGGGAGAACTAAAGACAATCGAACTAATGCATATGATTCTGTTACAAATAATTTTACGGACATTATAACACTCAACTCAACACTAAGAAGAGTTATGGAGAACATAGAGAAAATAGTATACTCGATCAGATCATATTATCATTTATTCATTCTAGCTTCATTGAGTACCAACATGAAATTAACTAAGACAACTACAACTAGAGCAGCATGAACTCATACGACGCATTGAAAAAGATCAATAAAATAAAAGAACCAATAACTTGCCTGCTGAACATCAAGCCCTCTTGCCCAAACATCAGTAGTGATTAGGACACGTGTAGTTCCAGATCGGAACTCCCCCATGATTGCATCTCTTTCCTTTTGAGGCATGTCCCCATGCATATGGGAAACTGTGAAGTTATTACTTCGCATCTTCTCAGTCAACCATTCAACCTGGAGGCAGCAGATCACATAAAAAAATCTATAAGAAACAATTTCAATGATAGTATGCAAATACAAAAAGGCAGAAACCCCCATGAAAGAGAAAATATTTAAATTCTCACATCAGATAAAGGAGTCCAAGAATCAGTGCAATGTGATCTAGAACAGAGATAGGCATCCAGTTGTTAGAAGCACATAGTAGAAAAAGGGTAAGGGATAGGTCTGATAAGTAGTTGTGATAGAGGCTGTAGGACGCTTTGCAACAAATAGTTAGCTTCAGTGTGATCCTCAGCAAGTATTTAGAAGGAAAGTCCAGTAGAATATGGGTACTTTTTGGGTTATAGTGACCAGGGGTTATGAGTGTAGAGGATCTCTGGGATTATCCTTATGCAATGATGTGCTCTTCCTAATTAATAAAAGCTAGTTCTATCCTCAAATAGACTTTTCAGGTCACACTGTTGCGGGGTAAAATTGTACTAAAACAATAAATAAGGATGAGGACCAAAGGTTGCGCAAACAATGTTCCAAACATTCGGAACATACCAAAATCATGTATAGAGGCAAACATGCATAAAATATCTAACAATAAAATATTTTTGGTTTCAGAATGAGTCTGACAAGAGTTCTAGAAGATCTACTTGAAGGAGAACTAAACAAATTTGACCCACATTACCTTTCGCTTGGTGTTACAGAAAATTACAGCTTGGGTGATAGTCAAGGTGTCATAAAGATCACATAAGGTATCAAACTTCCACTCTTCCCTTTCAACTGCAACGAAGAATTGCTTAATACCCTGTCAATTTAAAAGCATGCATCAGGGTGTTGATATATTTCAGGAGAGCATTTCATCATCTAAAAATAAAATATTACGAACCTCTAAAGTTAACTCATCACGCTTGACAAGGATCCTCACAGGATCTGTCATAAACTTGTTTGTCATCTCAAGGATTTCATGAGGAAGGGTAGCAGAAATCAAGACAACCTATCATTAATATTGATGGGAAAACTCATTAAATCAACCAACCTAAAAATAGAAAAATTCATAAAAACAAGTAAAAGACACTAGTTGCTCATAACCAAACCGTTAAACAGTGCATAAAATGACATATAAAGTATAAAATTTAGAAATCCCATATGTACAAGAATATATAATCAATATCACATTTGTTATAAACTGACACATGAAGGAAACAAATGCAAGCAAATATCAAGATTAAATGTCAGCCACATCAAGCACGACATCATAGAAACCATAAAAAATTATTTGGGAAAACACTACTGTTATTTCTTGGTCGTCTGAGAAGTCCTAACTCTTCCCGTACAAAATAGAAAATCAACATGTAATATTGCAGAAAAAATATTATTGAAACTACAAATTTGTCATCAATACGTTTAGAAAAGCATGTATGAAAAATAATAATTTTCATGTTCAACAAGTTAAAGAAGACATGCTTAGCAACAATTCAATGATAGAGCAGAATTTCATTTTTATCCTCCTATGCCTCCCATGAGCACAATCATTAACACATTGGGGGGAAGGGGGAGAGAAGGAAAACCTGAAGTTCTGGTGGGAGATATCGATATACATCATAAATTTGGTCTTTAAACCCTCTGCTCAGCATTTCATCAGACTCATCCTGAAAAATCAAATATTAGAAAATGACATGATAAAAGAGAGATAATTATACTGCTAACAGGAGAGATAAATTGAAGGGCACCCAAAATTACCAAAATTAACAGCTTAATGGCTCGGGTACGCAGTGTCCTTCTCTTGATCATGTCACAGACTCTTCCAGGAGTTCCTGACACAACCTGAACTCCAAACTCAAGCTTTCTGATATCTTCACCCACACTTTTTCCTCCGATACATGAGTGTGCTTGTATATTAATGTAGTCGCCAATTGCCAATATAACCTTCTCTGTCTGGGTTGCCAATTCTCTCGTAGGGGACAAGATCAAGGCCTGCACCCTGATTAGATTAAGATGCATAATGATCATAAGAGTTTGAAGTTAAAGAGATCGTCTTACAAAAACGATCATGTGTAAATTGAAAAAATCTCCTGGGCTAGGAGTTGAATGCATATTCAAATCTTCTACGACAAAAAAACGAATGTAGTGGTACTTTGGGGAGGTTTCATTAATTTGGCATCCTAGCGAAATTCCAAAGCTAAATAACACGAGGTTATAACAACTTCTTGTGAAAAGAACCAACTGACATCCAAACAATTTTCTTCCTGTGCATTTGGATTTCTGAGCTAGGAACTACACAACTTCTATAGAATTTGAATCCAATACAAAAATAAGAAATATATTAAGAGGAAGAGAGACATGAACATTGAATACTCGATAGAGTAAACGGGACTCACTCTCTACTGGATGTATCAACCACCTGGCAAACGGTAAGTGCAATCATGGAGGTCTTGCCAGTTCCAGATTGGGCCTGAGCAATAACATCTCGACCCTCAATAATCGGCCTCACAGCTCTCTGCTGAATAGCCGAGGGCTTTTCAAAACCGTATGCATATATTCCACGGAGAAGATCATCCTTAATGCCCATCTGATCAAAACTCAAGATCGGCTCAACCCCCTCCGTCGTCTCGAATTCCAACTTGTCTTCCGGGGCAGTAACCGCACGCCGCCGATTCGGCGGTACAACGCTTGTTGTAGCTGCAGCCGCCATGTCCGTTGGCGTAGTTTCCTAGATCGCGATTGAGGACTCGATTAACCGGATGATGCCGAGCAAGTAAGCGACGGCGAGGGGAAAAAGATGGTGAGGAAACCGCAGATTAGGGCCAATGAAAGATCGATCGACAACGAAACGAGAAAGTAAGATGTAAAAATTTATTGTGTCATGTACGGCTAAATCCTATCCAACTTTTCACTGTGAGAATCGAATCCTGACCGTCCATTTAAACCCTAGAATCTACGGCTCGTAAATTAAAATCGAATCCTGAACGGTCAAATTTTAAATTTTTAAGAACCGTGTCTTCAAGTTTATAGGTAAATAACGATCTAATTAAAGGGATAATAATTTGTATTTTAAATTTTAGTAAGTTTTACTATTTATAACGATTTAATCATTATCGTTTATGGTAAAAAAAAATATTATTAAATATATTTGAATATATAATATATAATATAAAATAATATAATATCTTCTTTAATTTAGGTTTAAATAGTATAAAAAATCACTAATTTAAATTTCATTCCAAATTTAAATGGTATCAAATACGTAAATATATTTTTCAACGATACAGTATATATTTTATATATATATATATATATATATATATATATATCATAATACTAAAAACATTTTTTTTATCACTCAAAAAGCATGGTTAACAATTTATAGTGTTAAAAATATTATATTAAACTCGGTAATAATTAGATTTTTTTTATGCCCAAGTAATAAATTTTTAACCATGTTTTTATAAAATAAACGTCTATTTTATTCAATTTTATACATATACATAAGCAAGGGACAATATCTCTTAGGAAAACCCAAAACAAAAGCCACGAGAAGAACTAAAAGACTAGAGGTGACAAAATATAGTCTGTGATAGTGCAACAAACTTGGCTGAAAAACATCGAGCGGTGTGAAGCTAGAGTCTGAGTAACGGATATTGAAGTTTAGCAATAGCTCCATTGCTAAGACCAACTCAAACACTAAAGAAGATGACGATACCAAATTTATCATAGTTTGATGCAAGGAGAGCAATCGGTGAGCCCAGAACATTGTGCATTACAAAAGGCCAAGACAAGTGCAATTCAACGGATGAAAAGAGTAAAATCATGAGTTTAAAAGTAAAATATACTTTCTTCATTGGTATGAGATATGTAAAGTCGTAAGAACTTATGTTTAAAGTATACAATATCATACTATTGTGGAGGTATGTTATTCTCGTGGAATAACAGAGGTAGTTATTCCATGATAGCTATTTTGGCACTCATTTCCGTCCAACTCCACTTATTGCGCCGAAATAAATAAAATTTACCATTCAAACAACGCACAAATTTCACAAAATCTTGCAATTAAGCCCCTATGACGGTTAATTATTACAAGAAGTTCGAGAGAAACTCGATTTAAATTACTGTAACATATAACCCTTAAATGAATTACTCCTTCAATAGTAGCAATGGCTACTTCAAACCTTTGGCTTCATCCCCCAAATGAAAGCCATATCAGCAGATCTTTACAATATCAGCAGATCTTTACACACTCTGAAACTTCCGAAGTCTTATCCAAACTCAGAGGTCATCTGATAACGATGTTTAGTACTAACCTCATTTGAAGATAGTGCAAGATCGAATCCTCTTATATTCCAAATGTGTACCCGCTTTTGCAAATTTTTCGGATAGGGCTAAGATGAAAGTCTTCCAAGCAAGATCCCACTGAACACTAAAGCACCAAACCACTTGTTGGAGATGAACCTGAAACCATAAATGGAAATGAGAGAGAAAAATTAGGATGCGTTGTACAAAGGAGAAAAGGGAAGAAAGCTAATACATATACCAAGCTCCTCAACTTTAAATATGCATAAATCTTTAGCTAAACAAGATGTGTATGGACATGGTCATGAGTATCATTCTAATGGAACTTTAATTTGAAAACACCAGAATGAAGATTTCCGTCTCCAGTATAACGAGTGAAGGAGATTCAGACACTTAAAGAACTCGATTCTGAAGACCATTAAGTTTAAAATCATGCATTCAACCCATAAAATCAGCAAAATTTTCATTTTCTTTACTGGTGCTTGATATAGTACCCTCCCACATCAGACACATACTTTCTATTGCAATCGGCACGACTCGATAAGTCGACTGTGGAAATCTGCCAAGCCAATTGTCCAGAAGCAGCAGCCAAAAATGCATAAAACGGCCATCCTGTTCCACAATGGTATGGGAGTAAGCCATCCAAACAAATTGTAGTTTAACCGAAACTGGAAATTAAGAACAGAGGAAAGGCACAGAGCCGTTTACCAATATCAGCATTGTAACCACTAAGAGCAAGACAGCCAATGTTTGCAACTCCAAACATAGAAATCCACTCCTTAGTTGAATCTCCAAATCTCAAAGCAGTAGATTTAACGCCGACTTTTAAGTCATCCTCCTTATCCTAAAGCCATCAAGAGTAAGCATTGCAACCTTAGTTGAGGATAATTTTTAAAATGTCTTTAGACAGAAACATATTTTCTAGGGGCACTTCAGATTTTTTTTTTTAGAGCATCTTGAACTTCGAGGTATTTTTTTCAAGTTTCAAACACTTCTTCATATGCAATCAAAAAACATCAATAGAAATTAGTGCTTTTATTCAGATATAAAATGCCATTAAGATGTCAAACAACGCCTCTAAGCACACACTATTCAGGCCAATCCCACCTAAGGTTTGGTTAAAGACACCTGAGAACTCGCAAAGAAATTTAAGGAGTATCTTAGAGCTAAAGGATCGTGTATTTTCTCGATCATGAGAAGTGGTAGGACTTTCTGCTATAAGTTGCATCTATTTCACCCATGTTCACCACTACTAGAGTAAGATTTCAAATGAACTATGAGCTCCCCGCTTCTATAAATACTTTTTGTTTTTGGGTAAAAAAAAATTGCCTCTAAAGCTGTTGACGCAAAATCCTAATAAACAAAGGAAAAGTGGGAATCGGACTTACCTGATGTGCATATATCGTATCGTATACAAGAGTCCAGAATACTCCAGACAAGTACAGTGGCAAAACAATAGCTGGATCCAAAGTTCCTCTGACGGCAGCCCATCCTAATAAAGCTCCCCAATTGAAGGTCAGACCCAGATAGGCTTGAGGCTGCCACAAATATTACGCTAATCCACATCAATTACCAATTTTTCTCAAAATAAATAATATAAATAAAATACTTAGCAAGCGTAAGTAAAGCATCGTACCCAAAACGTGAACCGCTTCATGAGAGGATAGGAGAAGACTAGAAGCAAAGAGGAAGCCCCCAAAATGCGACTGTTAAAAACATGAGGTCAGGTTGGAAACATCCAACTACTAAGCAAGTATATGGAACAATTATTATATGACCCAGTTCACTCTAAAGAATAACTCAAAGCCAACCCGACCTGTAATTATTCAGTTGAAGGAGAATTCCAAGTCCCAGAAACAGCTGCAACCCTAAAAAACTGATTCCCTGGGGTTGAGTTAATTGACCACTTGCAACTGGTCTTAGCTTTGTACGTTCAACCTGCAAAGGATGAAACACTCAGCCAAGCATGGAAGAGCTAGAAGTAAAACTAATCCCCTGCAAGCAAGGTGTATCAGAAAGGTAAGAAATTAGTGGTAAGACTATTTGTTAGTAATGTGTTGTTCGTCGGCAAGCTAAATACTTAGCCTCAACACCTGCTGCTCTACTTTCTACTTTATTACACATCATGACTGGTGATCTCTCGCATCTGATATTGAGACTACAATAGATCATGAGAATGCAGCAAAATAATTGATACCGACTAAGTGGGAAAGTCATTCGTTTTGCATTACAACCATCCCAGACTAAGAAAAGGGACTAGAAACGTCGCACAGATATGATTAACAATGGAATGAACTGATAATTAAAATACAGAGCCCTAAAAGTGCAGGGGTCAATACATCTATCTATCACAAATAAAACACGTAGATGCACACTACCTGCAAGGACTAACCAATTTATACTATTCAAAAAGTTGAGCTTATAGATATCATGAAAAAGCCACATGATAGAGAAAATAATGTTAATATGATATTCATGGAAGAAAAAAGTGCACTGACCTTTGTATCAATATCTTGATCAAGGAGGTCATTTATGGTACACCCAGCACCCCTCAAAAGCAAAGCCCCACATCCAAATAGAGTCAGCATTTTAAAGTCAGGAAGTTGGCCTGGAGATGCCGCCAAGGTAATTGACCTGAAGAATACAATTTACTCTATTTATGGATTTGGAAATCATGAGCCCCTTAACATTAATGATCCAATTGAGCGTGTGAACATCGTCTTACCTATATGATACAAAAGCAAATTATAGTTCAATGCATAGAAGGTAATAAAGCGAACCAATGACAGCTACTTTTCTATTTACAAGTTGTAATCGGACACACGTCCTAACGAAAATACACAATTCCGTAACAATATTTAGATCCTTCATGAACGATCGAGCAAAAATTGAAAATGATAAATATGATATGAAATACATGAATATCTTTTTTACATAAGACTATGCAAGTTATAACTAAATTATGCATACCTCCAATCTCACAAATACAATACTCAAAACTCAAATATGGAATACATCAATACACATCTCGGCGATTATCACAACTTTAACACATAATTTGGAGAGAATCAAACCATCCATTTTCAGCTAGACGACCAATGGTGACTAGTATAATACAGAGATTATGTATTCCACAAACGGGCTGAATACAGAATATAATAACCAATCTCACAAGCCAATTAACAACAATATAGTTTACATTCACAGCAAACCCAACAGGGACCAAAAACAGAAGTAACTCTTACCACATACAAGGCCAAGCAAGTAACCACGTCCCAATGGGTTTATCGAGCCGCGCAAGGTGAGCATAAGGCTGAATCTTTTTGGGCAAATACAAATAAATCCAGGACATCTCAACTTTCGCCTGTGATCCTCCATCCTGTTTAACACTACCAGACGGGCTCTCGTCACTCTTTGAACTCTCCTTTACATCCGAAGACGTAGATAACCCATGGATGAGTCCAAATCTAAAATCTCGAATAAAATTTTCGCAAGCAAAATCCGCCCGAGTACACCATAAATTGGAAACTAAACTAGCTCTGGAGTAAGAAATTGGCGCGTCGAGACTCGATAAGGGATTAAGAAATTTACGATGAACAAAGAGGCAGGACACAGACCTGCGTGAAGTACGGAATAGCAAAGACGCCATTCCCAATCCAAAAACAAGCTAATAGAACTAATTTATACTATAATTTCAATCAAATCGTCTCGAATGACTCGAATTTGTTCGAATTCTGAATTCGAATATAACAATTACCACTCAGCAATCACCCTTCGTCTTCGTCCAGTTCCAAATTCCATCATTTCCCCATCGAATCGACTGGACACTACAAATTCCCAACTTCCGTCGTCGTTCAATTACTTTCGGTGTTCTCAACATGGCGGCTAAACGGCCAATGAAAAGCCCCCGCCAAGTTTTTGTGTTCTATACCTATCTCTGCTACGCATTTGCTTCGCCCTCCAAGTCTGATAAATTATTTTAATTTCGGAATTTAAATTTTGAAAAATAATTTTAAATAATTTATTTTGCAACGATTTTTTTTTTTTTTTAATAAACTAAGTAAAATATTGTCTTTGGATAGTAACGGTAAAAATATAGAGGTCAATTTTGTAATCCTACCTAAATAGGAATTATTCAAATTGTAAACATTTTGTTTTTTTAATATTAATAAGGTTCGGGTGGAAGTATTCAAATATTTTAATAGTACATGTTTTCCGATTGAACCCTAAATTATGTTCAAGTTGGCTACAAATTTAAATTTTGAAATGATATAGACAAAATCGAACAACTGCCTAAACATTAGATATCAAGTTATGCACGCCTACGTATAATTCAATCAAATATGAGCACATAAAATATATAAATCATAGGCTTTTTAGTCCTTGATCTCATTTTAATTAATTTCAATCAATTAATTGATTGATGTTTTGAGGATAACAAACCTACCTTTAATTATTAACTATTTTCAGTATTTTGAATTGTCCGCAGTATAAGGTCGTGAATAACGATTTCAACAACTTTTCAATTACTCAAATCAGAGCTAAAACAAAAAAATTACAGTCGAAATAACATACCTAACGTGATGATGTGGCAGCAAAATCAAAATGATGGATAAATCAAAATATGTCAAAGCATGACGTTTATAATTTTGAAAAAAAGTAATGGGGTAGTTTTTGTTATTATTATATTTCTAAATAAAATGATTTTTATATAATATAAATTTAAATGTAACCGTTATTCACCTTCATTCTTATTATTATTATATTATTATATTATTATATTTATAATAAATTTTGAATTTGTGACGATTATTTACATTGATTTTTATTATTTTTATATTTAAAAAAATTAAATAAATGAATTTGAAAAACTTTCTTATTTATTTACTTTTAATCTCCGTCTTCCATTATTCCAAACACAATCCAATCGTGAATATTAATTCTTACCTTGCCACTTTTCTTTTCCATATAAATTCATCAACTTTCCCACATTTTAAAACACATAACTTCCATAAATTCTCAAATCTTCATTTGTTCAAATGCTCCATTGTTTGTTGCTCTCTCCAACCTTTCAATTTTATTTTTATTCATCTTATTCTTGAGAGAGATTTTTTTATTGTATTGTGAGAAAATAGTTGTGAGTGCTTCGAATTATAAATCTACTCTTTAAGAGAGTTGTGTGTGTTACTATCAAATTCAAATATTTGTACCGGTTTGATCCTGCGCCGTGGAAAGAATTGAGTTTGTTCTTGAACTCGTAAAAAGAGCGACGTAGCGGTTTGGCTCTGATCTGTGGAAAGAGTCGAGAAAGTTGTTTATTCAAATTCCCAAGAGGCGCTTGGGCAGCAGAGTAGGTCGAGTTTAACCGAACCACTATAAAACAACATTGTCATCTTTTCTGACTATTTATTTCAAAATTATTATTGTGATTTATTGCAAGTTCTCCTTTATTATTATTTTGACTTATTATTTTGTTCTAGTAATTATCATCTTCTAACTATTTGTAAAAAGTTTCATCATTAGAAAAATTAATCACTTTTATAGTTAAAACCCTATTCACCCCCTCTAGGGTTGCCATACCGATCCAACATGAATGTGTAGGTGTATAACGGTAACTTTTGAATGTAATGTATGCTGACATTTATGCCTAAAGCTTCGTAATTAATTATTTAGTTTTTAACAATATTTTTTATTATTTTATTTGCAATTTAATTGTTACTTATTGAAAATTCAGAGTTATTAATGTAATCTTATAATATGTGATTGACATATAAAACGATGGTGTTCAGGTAATAACCTAAAGAGTTACTATATGGATAAGGTTGGGTGTCTTATCCTGGTAACACGATTGATATAACCCACTTTGTAATCGCTACAAATGATTTGATCCAAATCGTTCATGTGGAGACATGTTGTAACACCCGCTCACCGACAATGCGATTAACAGGACTTACCATCGATACTGATAACAAACTCTGATATCCAAACATAAATTTTAAAATATTTCTAAAAACATCCAGTAAAAACATTTAAAACCACTACTTTTAAAAACTTAAAACAACCAAAGTAAATTCTTGACAACGAAAGCATAATTACATAAACAGACCCAGACATGGATTCCTAGTAGTCTCTAGCCCGCTGGTCTCGTCCTCAATTGGCCTGCATGATCTAAATCTGGAAAGAAAAGTTATAATAATTTTGATGAGTAATTAGATTACCCAGTAAGTAGCTAGCTTATCATTCACGAGTTCATAACTAATCTTTCCAAATGTTTTAAAGTTTTTTTAGTCATTGACTTATAGTTTCTCTTACTAGGGTCATCTGTTCATTAATGAGGTATCTCAGCTACCTCCCGCTTAGGTTATTGACTCTCTTTTGATATGCTTATCTAGAATTTTCGGACTCGTATGTAAGACTCGCTCTCGGTCAAATACGCCCTGTTTACTAATTTCTCTGGCGGCCTGTTTATCTCATATACCAACGGTCAGGAGTACTCATGCTCCTTGACTTAGCACACAGCGCGTATGTTCAACACATAGAACATTCTGGCAATCATTTATATTATGCTTACATCACAGGTAAGCAGTCACAATATACAATAAACATTCAATATCGTCAAAGCTCATCTTAACATACTAAGCTCTTAATCAGGTAAACAACATACTCACATGTTGTAAAGCAAGTTAAGAATTAGTTCAAAGTTCGATTTGCTACTTACTCGGTAATCCAATTACTCATCAAAATTATTATAACTTTTCTTTCCAGATTTAGATGATGCAGGCCAACCGAGGACGAGACCAGCGGGCCAGAGACTACTGGGAATCCATGTCTGGGTCTGTTTATGTAATTATGCTTTCGTTGTCAATAATTTACTTTGGTCGTTTTAAGTTTTAAAAAGTACCGGTTTTAAATGTTTTTACTGAATGTTTTTATAATTATTTTGAAATTTATGTTTGGATATCAGAGTTTGTTATATCGATGGTATCTCCTATTAATCGGATTGTCGGTGAGCGGGTGTTACACATGTAAGTGAGGGTATCCTATACAATGAGTTTGTATAAGATTGTAAATATTTAATCACTCTTTATAAATCCGTTAATTGAGAATATTAATATTTCACATGATGTTGTGACTCGATCTTAATCCTGAGTGAGTTATGAACTCATGCCTATATGAGGGCTTGTCATTTAATTTATATAGATGAGAATGACTTTAGCCGATTCAATATACCTACCATTTTGGGGACTTCCAAATAGGTAGTTGGGAACATAATATCATGAGATAAAATTCACTTATTTCATACGAGGAAAGTAGATGAGTTATACTATTAAGTACTGATTTCGGGACTTGAACAATGGCCCCACCCTCTTATTTGCCCAGAGGAACTTGGTTTATGATTTGATCATAAACAAATTGTTTATTAGATAATCAGTAGTACTAAGGTGAAAGATGTAATTATATGAGTAAAATAGACATTTGACCCAACTGTAATTATGAACAACTCGTAAATGATCGACTTGTTTGTAATGATTATATCGATAGACATAACTTGTCCTACAGTGCATAGGAGTGCAACTTCAACTTCGGTGTTTCTGATATGTGGATGAAGGGTTCATTCCCATGTGAACTATATTTAATAATTTAATGTATTTTATTGTAGGTCTCGTGCGATGCTCAAACACGTTTCGCTATTGTTTAATTGACGTGTTCCCAACCCTATGGACCCAATGGCTTGGGTGCAATATCTAGTGGAGGCAATGGACCATGAGTCAACTCACCCCTCCAACTTTTCGGTTTTCAACGGTTCCTCTCTCTCGATCCAACCTCATTGGGGAAGCAATCACTTCTCAATCTAATAGTCTCACTATCCCCGCAACGGTTGGTGATAACAATAATTTTCACTATTTGGTGTTTCATTCAAAAATGATTTTTAACGTGAATGTGCTTAACGTCACAATCGCACTCTTAGTCGTGAGAAATTGTGCGACACTTGTTCTAATCCAACGGATAAGTTCGTTGTGAGAAAATCAGACTTCGCAAACAATATCGGTGTATGCTCGAGCCTCGAGTCACGTTTGAAATTAACGTTTTAAAAAATATGAGCGAGAAAATATGTTAAAAACAAATTGAAAGAATGTAATGTTATAAGCAAAATGTGATTAGATAAACAAGAACGATTTTGATGACATATGACACAGTTAAGAATGAGCGACGACTAGTTCTATCCCTCTATAGTTATTTTAGGACATTTTAACCCTGTAAACGTGATTTTGGTGAACGGTCATACACCCCCGCATTTACACGACATGAAATAGTAAAACCTATATAAAATGAAAGTATGAAAAAGAGGTTTGGTACGGACATGTATCCATGGACAACACGTCCTAGACAAGCATGATCAGGACATCCGACATGCAGCCATAAACAATACATATTTAACAAGCATGAATGTGACGCCACTTAACACTCAGATGAGTATTGGATATTGAGGTTATTGTTTCTGCCTTAAATGGCAAAACCCGTGATGACTTTGGCGAACTTCCGAACATTGGTCGGACCCATTGAACTCGCAGCGGCAACAATTCTTTGCAAAGGCACCATTAAAATACCATAAACAAGTATGCATTTCCCTTTGAGCACGAACACATTTTCAAATTCTTCAGACGATTTCGAGGAAAATTTAATTTTTGTTCAACTAAACAGTAAAAATTATGAATTTAAATCTACATTTTTCGAGCACACATGTCATTATATACTTAAATCAATCGAGATAGGTTCAAATTGATCGATGTTTTTTCGGGTAGATTTTTTTTTATTGTGAGGTCAGAAAAATGATAATAAATTTGGACTTAGTTTGCAATTTTGAGTAAAATATTTGAAATTTATAGATATTATTTTAATTTAGTTTGGAAGAGATATTATTTTCTTAATTTATTTAATATTATATTTAAATGGAATAAAATAGGAAATAAAAAGTTTCCATAAATTATTTGAGTGAATTTTGAAAACATATATTTTTTATTCCATTGCCAAATACTCTCTCAAAATATCTGCCCGAAACCCTGTGGGGTCCACAAAACCAACGGGCGATTCATAAAATAATCGCCGCAATGATCTAATGAAGGATGAAAAACGAACGGCGTAGATTGAAGTTGAACGGCGATTAATACATCCGCGATTCAGCGATTTGTAACTCGCACGTGCGAATATGATGAAACCCTAAAACCCGCACCGAGTACAAAATCGGTGTCTTATAAATATAGAAGTAAAGCCTGAACTTCACACATACCGCTCCTCCAAAACCCTAATCTTTATCGTCGAGTAGGGTTTTGCAGAGCCTCCATTGTTTTATTTTTCTTTTTTTCTCTCTTTTTCCGTTGCCATTTGTTCTTAGAAGCTTTCCGGAGCTCAGCTAGTTTTCCGTCTCTTTCAAATGGGCAAGTCGAGCAAGAAGTCTGCTACTAAAGTACGTATGATTCTCAGAGATGTGTTTTCTTTTTGTTTTGGAAGTTTTTACATGAATTATGGATGGTTTTTGTAATTTTGTTTCTGATTTTCTGTTTGTTTGCTGCAGGTTGATGTAGCTCCGGCTGCAGTCCCGCAATCTAAGCCTGCGAAGAAAGGTATCGTATGCATATTCAAGATTAATTGATTTGTCTTTTTGGTTATGTTATGTTGTAAGCTATTTTAGAGCTGTGGTCATCGATGATGTTCTATGGCTTATTGTTTTTTTGTTTTTGTTGGTTCTTGTTAAGTGTTTGGTATGTTGGTTTTCATGAAGGTAAGAGAGCGGCTGAAGAGGTTGTGGAGAAACAAGTGGTAGCTAAGAAGCTGAAAAGGGACGAGGGTGTTGAGCAGGCAGTTCAGAAACAGAAGATCGAAGCAAAAACACAAAAGAAGGTGGAAACTAGTAGTTCTGAGGATGATTCATCTTCCGAAGAAGAGACGGTAAACGGAATACTATGGACTAGATTCCTTTTGCTTTTTGTAAAGGGTCCTTAGATAACGATGTATAGTGATCTTATTTCACTGCTAATGGTTTTTTGTTTAAACGTTCTTGTTATTTTTGTTTGCATGTTTCTTTTTTCTATTTTTCATCATTGTTTATAATGTAACTATTGTTCCTAAAATTTGTAAATTGTTCTAACGAGTAGAAATATCTGTTTACTCTGGAAGGCAATTATGTTAACTATTTTTATTGGTTTTAATAACTCCAGGAACCTGCTCGTAAAGTTGTTCCCTCAAAGAAAGAGATGCCAGCAAAAAAGGCTAATGGCGTTGCTGCTCCTGCAAAGAAGAAGCCTGCTGATAGCAGCAGCAGCTCAGAAGATGATTCCTCAGATTCTGATGAAGTGAGCTAACACACTCCCTCAATTTACTGGAAAATTTTCTAGTAATTACAATTTATTGTTCATTAATTAGTGTATGTTCTGTAAGTTTGTTCATTTGATGATAATTTTAATCCCTCAATTGTTACAGGCGCCCCCTTCCAAGGGACCAAGTGCTCCAAAAAAAGGTGCTGTTGCTGTCCCTGCCAAGAAGAAGGCCTCCAGTAGTTCTGAGGAAGACTCTTCCGATGATGATTCTGATTCTGATGATGTGAGTTTAAAATAAGAATTAATCTTCGTGTGCTACTAATTTCTGAAAGTCTGTCAATTTATTTTTCAATTCTTTAATACTTGACATTATTTTAATCAATTTAATGGGTCTCGTCCTCTAGGAACCAAAGGCAAAAGCTACTGGAGCAAAAAAGAACACCCCCGCCACTACTCCCAAAGGGAAAGTGGAGTCAAGTAGCTCGGACTCAGATGACAGTTCAGAGGAGGAAGATGTAAGTATTGATGTGAACATGTAGTAGTTGCTATTGCATCTTTTTACTCATTTTTTGTTGTATGTTTTCCTCAAGGACTCTGCCAAGCCTGCTCCAGTTGCCAAAAAAGGATCCGATAGCTCTTCAGATGAGGACGATAGCTCTTCAGATGAAGAACCCGTAAGTATTATTTATTTGGCTGAAAGTGTTGCTTGTCAGATTTGTAGACTTTTTGCGCTTAAAATTAACCTTTTTTAATGATTCTCAAAAAAAAAATGAAGGAATCCAAGAAAGGCAAAGATCTGAAGAAAGTGCCAACTTCTGCCAAAAACGGCTCTGCAGCTACTAAAAAAGATGAATCGAGTGATGAGTCTGATTCTGATAGTTCTGATGAAGATGTGAGGATTTAATTATTATTGCCTACAGTCGTCTTTTAATTGCTCCAGGGGAGTTTTTTCTGGGTCATTAATATTCTTTCACAGGTTCCTGCAGCAAAATCTTCTTCCCAGGCACCTAAGAAAGATTCTAGCGACAGCTCAGAAGATAGTGATTCAGACGAGGATATGGTATGCTATCACATTTTACTAAATCGTTAGTGCAGGCATTTCTGCCTTTTGTGTCTGCTTTTTTATTGTTGCAGATGTGCTTAAATATCTTATGTCCCCAATTTAGTTGTCCTACATTTATTATTATACTTCATAATGGCTCGGCTTCATTGTTATTAAATGTTTGATGCTGCTATATCTTCCTTTGTTAAGTATGAAACTAAATATGAGAGAATTGTTTATATTGTATGATATTAAATTGTTTATCTCACATCTTTACAGACTCCAAAGAAAGCTGCGGCTCCTTCTGAGAAAGCACCAGAAAAGATGGATGTGGACAGTGATGATAGTGAGGATGAAGAAGACAGCGATGACACTTCCAGTGGAAGTGGCGAGGAGGAACAAAAACCACAAAAGAAGAAGAAAGTGGTTAGTGTTTTCCTTGAGCATGTAACATGAGTAAGGATATAAATTTGATTAGTTAAAATGGCAACTGCGCGAGTTCACAAGATTTTATAGTAATTGAGAGTACTCTGATCATGTTTTCCTGTGATCCATTATTCACTTTCTGCAAGTTATAAAAGATCTGAGTTGATGTCTGGTAATTTTGTGTTCTTAAATACAATCTCGCCATATTGGTTATTTTTATATCAATGTACTAATTCTGTTATTTTGTGACATTTTTTGGGGCAATAGGATACTGAAGCAGCCACCAAGCAATCGAAGAAAGAAGAAGTAAACATACACTAAATTGTGTTATTTATTCTTTCTCTGTTATAATGTCATACAATCAGCAATTAATTTTAATGATTTCCATGCAGCCTAAAACACCTACACCTAAAGATCAGAGTAATGAATCGAAGACACTGTTTGTTGGCAACCTGTCATTCCAAGTTGAACAGGCTGATGTGTATGTCAATGTTACTATTTTGTGTTATAATTTTGGTTTTGATTTTTATTTCTCGACAGTTTATTTATTGGTCATTTGTGGTCTTTGCATGTGACGTGTAACATGTACCTATGGGTTCTTTTGGTTGAACAGTTCTCTGCCATTTCCGTATATTTTTTGGTATTTGATTTATACTTAATTGGGTTAAAAAAAACATTGCAGGGAAAATTTCTTTAAAGATGTTGGGAAACCTATTGATGTCCGTTTTGCTTCTGATCATGATGGGAGGTTCAAGGGCTTTGGGCATGTCGAGTTTGAGACAGCTGAAGTTGCTAAGAAAGTAAGAATCACTTTCCAACAATCTTGTAATCCTCGTATATTAATTTATTTCTGGTGGTGTATTGTTTTAGTTTTAAAGAAAAATTAATGGATAATCCTTTAGACTTCTGTCCTACTTATAGAACTTCAAGTATCTATTATTCATGCTATATTTTTCATATGTCAAAATATTATTTGCATTTTTGTATGGTGCACCAACTAGTATATCTATTGTTTTTTCTTGTTCAACTGGTCTCAGAATGTTCACATGATTAATGTTCACATCGCATACTAAATATTTCCTCAGGCTCTTGAACTGAACGGTGAACTCCTGTTGAATCGTGAAATAAGACTTGACTTGGCCCGAGAAAGAGGTGCATACACCCCATATGATAGGTAAATAGAAACTATCTTCCTTTTTTTAAGACAATGCCCTTTGCATATTCGTATTTACCCATCTCTTTTGTGGATTTGTTGATATTAATAGCAAAGACAGAAACAACTCATTCCAGAAAGGTGGAAGGGGGGGAGCAAGTCATACAATTTTTGTACGTGGATTTGATCGTTCATTAGGCGAGGATGAGGTGATAATATTTGCTGCGTCTTAATAGCCTGCTTCTGCCATATTACTGTACTTGATGTATTTTACGAAGCCTCTGAATTTCTTATTTTTTACAGATTAGAAGTTCCCTTCAAGAGCATTTTGGTTCTTGTGGAGAAATTACCAGGGTGTCTATCCCAAAAGACTACGAGACTGGCAACGTTAAAGGGTTTGTATTTTGTTCTTTCATCTTGTCGTATTCTTATGTTTTCTGGGGAGAACAAACTAAGGAATGATTTCAAATTTATGCAATTCTTTATAGCATTTGTGTAGATTTCAATACAATTGACAGTCAGGATGGCATTTTCTGAAGTTGGTTTGGCGTTTTCTGTTTTCAGGATGGCATACATGGACTTCAGTGATGGGAATAGCTTCAACAAAGCTCTTGAACTCAATGGCAGTGAACTTAACGGCGAGTACCTAACCGTCGATGAGGCTAAGCCACGTGGTGACAGCCGTGACGGTGGTGGTAGTGCAAGAGGAGGAAGGAGTGGCGGAAGGAGTGGTGGATGGAGCGGAGGAAGGAGCGGTGGTGATGGTAGAAGTGGTGGGCGATTTGGTGGTAGAGGACGTGGTGGTGATCGAGGCGGAAGAGGCGGCAGAGGAGGACGTGGAAGTTTCAACAGACCTAGCATAACTGCATCTGGTAAGTAAACAAACAAAGATGGATTTCATGTATTCATCTATCATGTCTGGGTTGATTGGTTAACTGAAATGTATGAACGATGAACGCTTTGCAGGAAAGAAAACTACATTTGGTGATGATTAGAAGAAGAGAGAAAGGTCCATTTGAAAGGCAAATGGGGAATCAAAGTTTTGGCAACTGGAAAGAGACATGTTTTAGAGTATGTTAGTAGTAGTAGTGTAGTAGTGGTAGGTGAGTGTGGACTTCCTTCCTCCCCTTTTATCCAACTCTTTTTTAAAATTTGTGGTTCTTTCTATTATTTCCCCTTTTTGTTTTTATATTAAGAACTCTATTGTATTGTGAGCATTATTAATATACAATTAAAATCACTATGCTCTGACTTTGCTCATAGTTGTCATTACAGTTTTTTAAGTACATTATTATTATTCCTACACTACTTGCCATCATCTCCTCTCCTTTACACCAATTTATTAATTTGATTTCAAAGTTGGTATTTAATATAAGAAAATGCAAATTTTTACTCTTGCACCAAATTGTACTAATAATTATTAGATTTAGGTAAACTATTAACGCAATTTGAGAATTTAGTTGTTTCACTTTCGTGCAAACTTGTACCATTTTTAGTGGTTATGGTTGCATGCAAACTTGTACCATTGTCTAATTTGGTGATGGGCAATAAATTAAATATTTAACACAAATTAATGATAGCATTTATTTATTTATTATTATTATTATTATTATTATTATTATTAATTTCAAATTAGAAGGGAGACTACAAACATTGCACATTTAGTCATCTCGTATTGTCCTCTTTGAATTTTTTATTTTGTAATAGCCCAAACTAGCATATATTGTTACTTTTTAGATTTCCTTTCTAGGTTTTTAAAATGCGTTTATCACGAAGGAGTTTACACATGTTATGAAAAATATTTCGTTCTCCACCCCAACCGTTATCACAAAGGGGTGTACACATGAATATTTCGTTCTCCACCCCCAATTGACGTGGGATCTCACAATTCACCATCTTTGAAGCCCAATATTCTTATAGGATCTCAAGCATTTATTGTTAGTATAAAATTTTTATTAATAGAAATTGAAAGCAGTAGAAATGCTGATTTGAAATTTAAGAGGGTGAGGTGTGAATGAATGACAATGAGAATCAGAATAGTTCCTCAACGAAATTGAGAGGACAAGATTCGTCGCCCCCTTTTAGGATCCTTTTCAAAGTCTCCCATTCCCTAGCCTACCTGTCACTGGGCCCCACGCGTTTCCCCTTAAATAATTATATAAAAAAGAAAAAAACAGCCGACAGTTCAATCTCGGTCATTTTGCCGGAGATTTCCACTGGGCCCACCGACAATGACGGCCCAAAATCATTGGATTTGGGCCTCTACTGTAGTGGGCCGGCCCGATGCTTTAAAAATTCGCCGGTAGTCATTAAATAAATACAATTGAAAATTGGATTATGAAAATTATAAAATATTTAAAAGGAAAATGTGATCGTCGAAGTCTTCGAACTGTCGGATATTTTTTTGGGGGGGTTCTCTGAAGAAACGAGTAACGGAGAGAAAAAGAAAAAGAAGAAGAAGAAGAAGAAGAAGAAGAGCCAAAATCTTTCGTTATTTTTCCGCGAAAATTTGGATTCTCAGTTTTTTTTTGTTTTACCTCGAAAGGCGAACAAGTTTCTTCTTTGATTTCATTTGTTTTGTTTTCCTTTTGTCTTTTCCAATTCAGGTCTAGGGTTCTTTTTTCTGTTTCTGTTCGTCTTGATTGTTGCAGTTTGTTTTTCGGGAGGATTCTTTTTTTTGGTGTTGGTTGCTGTTTGGGGTTGATTTGGATCGATTTTCAATTTTGGTTGATCCTGCGATGGATTTACTTTCTTGACGGAAATTTATTTTGATGGTGGATTTGAGAGGCGCAGATGGAAAGGGGGCGGATGAACGGGAACGGAAACGGAAACGGGGATTTCGACTATAGTTATGAGAGCAATGGCTATCATGCGTTAGATCTCGTGGATGTCTACGGAGAGAACACGCCTATTGGAAGATGCTCCGGGAAGACGTCGCAGGTTGCATCTTCTTCGAATTGTATCGTGCATCCGGTTTCTAAATTCGACACTCTTGCTGGAGTTGCAATCAAATATGGTGTCGAGGTAAACCACATTTCATAATCTCTGATGAGTTTATAACAGAAAATGGATTTCTGAATTTGCAGTAGTTTGAAATGTCCTTGACTTCTTTCAATCGTCGTTATGATGTGGAAGCAATAGAAATGATGATTTCAAAATTGTGTTTGCTTGGTATTATGATGTTGGGTGTCAGATGTTGCTTTTTATTTTTTTTAATAATTATTATTTTAAATCTATCTTTCTCACCGTCAGGTTAGAATTACTCTGTTTCCTCTTTGTCCTGGGATGAGTTCTTTAAAAACCATAGCGATGACAACTCATTCGTCCCTTGAATTTTCTGCTATGACCAAATGAGGCTTATGACGGATTTGTATTGAAAATGGAATGAATCAGAACTTATTAGTGTTTTCACCATGAGATAACCATTTGATTATTATGGGCTACATGTAGATGTTGATCAGCTCTTGTTTCCTGTTCTCCCGCTCAATACGACCTTTTCGAAGTGAGTTAAAAGGGGCGAAGCAGGAGTATCTTTTGTTGTGGGGAAAACATAGATGAAAATAAAAATTAACAAAAATTGAAAAACTGGTTTAAAATCAAACAGTTATTTTATAGGAAAATTGTAAAATTTAATGCAAAAATTAGAAATCAAAGGGTCAAAATTGTTATGTCCCAGATGTTTGAATAGAGTTTTTGAGAACTCTAGATTTAAAGAAAACTAATATGGGTTGCTCTCGAAACCTGGCTCCATGATTAGTTGGAGTTTGATATTCGGCAATTCTGATGAATATCGGCTTCCTTCTTCGGGCAGTGTGTAATCATATGATATAGAAAATTTCCCTCGAGAGCATAGACAATTCCATTCACATGTGGTCGATATTATTTGTTATTTGGTTCTTTCAATTAAAAGGTCAAAGCTCAGTTTCTTACACCCCTAAGGAAGGAAAAAAAAGAATCAAAATTAATAGATATCTTTTAGGAGGAAATTCTAATTGTTTTTCATCGTGATTCACCAGGTTGCAGATATAAAGAAGATGAACGGGCTAGTCACAGACTTTCAAATGTTTGCTCTTAAATCACTCCAGATTCCTCTTCCTGGAAGGCATCCTCCATCTCCTTGCCTATTGGAAGGCCTAAACACTTCAGGGTATGTGTTTGTTTTTTGATGTTCATCATATTGTTTCCATATAATATTGCACAAGAATAATATTGCACAAGAATGTGTTTGAGCTTTCAACAATGTGTTTTGAGTTTGATTGTAAGTCAGTAAATTGCAGAATTGTCAGTTACTGGTCATATTGGGGTTGAGATTAAGGTTGGGGTTCAATTAGTATTTCTATCTGTTAAACTATGATAGGAATGGCCTAAGCGAAGCCATTAAGAAAGTAAATGATAGCGTGGAGCCAGGGCTATTCGTTTTGCTTGGAGCCTTAGGTCTTTAATGGTTCGTCTTTATGATAGCGTGTAGCCCTGATTGTGATTGTGGATGCTGTACTCTGATGCAATATATCGCTCTCAGGTGGTTTGATCATACAGAATTTATAGTTAAATTCATATTGAATTTACAAAGAAATTTAAAATGTTTTAATCCTTATGAATTAATATAATTTGAGTCTCGTAGATGGCACATCCGTTATAAATATAATAACACATGTCAATGTTTGAAAATAATTCATCGTCATTGATTTAATTGGCAAAAATTCTGCCTATAATTCTTTATTCCCAAGTGTGTGTGCAAACTCCACATTGGAATTCATCCCAAGTGATGTATCAAACTACATTGTATACGCTACAATTCAATTAGAAGTGGATAATTCTAATATTTTGATTTTCACCCATTACCTTGTGTTGATAAGAGTATTCGTTTTGCAGACAGAGCAGCTCCGAAAAGACTCCAAGCCGTCTTTCATCAGAATTCTTTGAATCTTTCCAGTCCCTCAAATTGAAGTCTTCCGAACAAAGGGTCTCCCCAGCCATGAGCTCTTTACAAGGTTACTATGGGCTTAAGCCATTGGATCAGAAGAGCAAAATTGACGGTGGTTATGAAATGGGGAAAGGAGGCTCCCATTATTTAGAAGACGTGCCAGTTTCTGGGACCCCGGATCTACTAACACATCACCATCGAAAAACCAAGAGTTTAGTGAATGGATTTCTGGGTGAGAAAGGGGATCTGACTGATCTGCAATCTGTAGAAGCCGGGGATGGAGATCCCAAATGGAATGATAAGTTGATCAGAAGGCGCCTGAAATCTGTAGCTGACTTTTCCCATACGCCTGAAATGCTCTTGAAAGATGACAACAGCAGTGGTGGTAGTAACGGCTTTTCATCCAATGCTGGAAAAGGCTTGGCTCAAAGACCCAAAACCTCCAGTAGAACTAATTTGGCAAGCGACAATGACATCGGATTGATTCCAATCCCAATTGGTTTGGGGGATTCGTTTGTGGCTGCTGATGGATTCAGAAAGTCGTCAAGCACATCAAGCTTGCCAGATCAAGAAAATGGCATCACTTCATCCATCTGGTCCGCTTCAAAGTGGAGTCTGAAGCCGGATTTACAGGCAATTTCAACTGTTTCAAGACCAATATTTGATGGCTTGCCAATACCTTTGACAGGTCGAAGGAACAAAGCTGCACTTGATTAGCTTCCATCTGAATTTGAAAGAAAAAAAAGAAAAGAGGAAAGGATAAATTTTCTCCCAACTTTTGCTCTGTAATTTATCAGAGGTTTTAATATCGTCTTCTACAGTTCGAGAAAGAATTCAAATATAGAAGAAGTTTAAAAGTCAAATGACAGGTACATTACACTTTTTGAGTCATTGGTTCCTTAAAGATAGAGATTGTTTTGAGAACACAACAGTGAATTGATGGAAAGAGAACGTGTAAAAAAGGATTTGTCTTGTAAGAGAAAATTTGTAGGAAATGTATATTAGTTCATTGTTTCAAAGCGTAATGTTCAGTTGCTATTTATACTATGGACTCATTTTACTACAATTTTATACAATGAAGATTCCTAATTATATTAACTATCCATGCCACTAATAATTTTATAAACTTTCCCCCCAAAAAATAAACATTTTTTTCATCAATCTAAAGTACTATGAATACCATGTGATTTATCATGAACTCAGAAGCCTCCATCATACCATGAAATTATGGACAATTTTTCTTCTTCTTTTCCAGTTCTATCTTAGAGATTTCAGTGTTCAACTTTGAAGCAAAACATTAATACTCGAATTAGAACAACACATCTAAGTAGAAAGCAAATAAGGTACCTCTATCAACGTAGATGCATGTTGAAAAAGGAAATTAATTGAATAGTTGTAGGCAACATCACGCATCATTGATTACCAAAAGTCCAAGAAATGGAAGCATGCCTTGTCCCCCAACCAAAATGCATACGGCACAGTTTCAAAGGGGAAGGCCCCAAATCCACTACAACAAATCTACCAGATGGAAAGAAAGTGTTTTGTATTCATCAGGGAGAGGGTCAGAATTAAAATCGGGAAATGAAGCTCATAATTGAACTACTTTTTAGATGGGCATGGTTTTTTAAACATGGAAGAAATTATTTTAGAAAATAGTTAAAAGGATGTGAGATGAGAAAAGGGAATGATATCATGTACAAATGTAATGAAAGTGTATTGGTATTACATAAAATCTGAAATTTCTTTTTTGGAGTATCCTGGGGGACTACCTTTACAACTGGAGTCGCGTAATAAGGAAGGAAGGATCAGCCACGTCTTGACACAATAATCCAAGTTAAATATATAGTCTATATCTCAACTTTGCAGCTGCGAGCTATCTCCATGGATATAATGTGACTCTCTTTCTTTCTTTTCCCGGATTAAAGTAAACAAGTCAAGAATCTCAAAATTTGCTCATCTTTCTCTTATCATAAAAGTCTATCAAAACCTGTCACAATATATGGCCACGAGACACCATATCATTACCAAATAGATCATCATCATCATCTAAAGCAGTCCAAACAAACATACGCATAAAAGGTAATTTTATTTCTAGGCAGGTAATATAGCACAAGGAGAAGAAAGATAATCAGAGAGAGGAATCATGTACTGGAGAGAGTTGGGGAAGATCAGAGAGGTAAATATAGTGGATGTGGAGACAAAGGCAAGGTCAGGGAGGAAGGTGGTTAGATAAAGAACTGGTTGGTATATGGTTAGGTCATTTCTTTTGACACCCCTACCATACCATATAGCACTGGATATAGCCTTGGAAAAAGCATTCTTGTAAGAGAAAAAAAAAAAACCCCGAGGAATGCAAGGACCCAAGACTCCACCTTTTTAATGTTCATCTTATCCTTCATATCTAAAGGTCTTAACTATCAAGTACTTATATACAACATACGTTCATTACCATTAGTGTTCCGAGCACAGATGAAAGGGGGATCGACTACCCGTGATATTCAACAACCAAGAAAATTTTAGCTCAAGAGCATGTCATATAATCAAATGATTAATTCAACATCTCACTTTTTTAGGATTAAAGCTTGGGAATCCATCCCAACTCCCCAATTCCATGGATGCTGACCACCACCCTCAAACACTGGTATTCTGCATAAGACCTCCAAAGCACTTGACAATGTTGACACTAAGGGTAGATTCTTTGGGTCCAAAGATTGAAAACCAAGTCCCTTGTCAATCAGTCCGGCCACCTTCCCCCAACTTAACTTCCAAAGCTCTAGTCGACAAGGCTGCTATCTTGTCCTAATTCAAGCAAGGCTTTTTTAAGTATAGCAGTCAACTGCGTGCCCATCTGAAAGCTTCCCAAGAAAATTGTTAGCATATTGGAGAAATCCTTCAAGCTGGATGACACTCGCCAAGGCATAAGATTGGAGGTTTTTATTTGCTAAATGGCTTTAGGTATTCCATCATCAAAGAGGAAATAATTGACATTGCAAGATGCGCTAGGTGGAGTCTCTCAAGAGTGGTCTTTTTGGTGAAGTCCCAGAAGTCCTACAACCTTTGTGATGAAGCTAAATGGTGAAGTCCCAGAAGCCCAACTTATAAAAGAGTTATAGACCCTCAAACTAGAAATTTAAGTACTTATGAGAAGACATGCAACTTGGTGATAAGCCTCTCATAGAGATTGTTCCAGAACATTAGATACTCTCTAATCACAAGGTGAGAACTGCGAAGAAAGCCTGGAACTATTAACTTATTTTAATGGATGTCGGAACTTGGGGTTTAGAAAGAATCTCAATTATGTCAAGCTTGGAGAGTGGATACCTACGTACTTTATTAGAATTTTCTTGTCACTGAATCCTTTTTTATTTTTTTAAATTGAACAATGGAACCTTGGAGAAAAATATGAAAGAACACAAGAGCATATAAAAATAAAGCCAACAAAAGAGAACTAAACTACAAAAAGGGCTCCAATCCAATGAAATAAGATCAAGAAGGTAATTACAAAAAGGTCTCCCCACCAAAGCTGGAGAGAAACAGAAAATTTAATAAGGGACCAAACATCACTAGACAGTCTCTTATTAACCCTCATACCTTCTTTTATTCCTCTCGCCCAAAAGACCTCACAAACTAGCGCACTCTAACCAGCCAAAAACAGCCCTTTTTTCACAAAAAGGAGAGTGGAGAAAAAGCTCCTTAAACATCTCACCTACAACCTTGAGAGCTGACAAAACAAAAGTTGGACGCCTTACAGGAACAACTCCAAAAAGCACCTGCAACATCACATCACCAGAGAACATGATGGAGACGTTATACCGCTCTCTTGCGAAGAATACAAAGCAGCACAACCAAGATGGACTATTTACCCAAGATTCAATCCAAGGTGTTAACTCCTCCATGCATGACCTACCACACAAGGCCCTTGGTGTTACACGCAAAGGGAGACCTAAATAGGAGGAAGGAAAGGCTCCCACACAACACCCCAGCGAAGTTGCCAATCTACCAAACTTGACAGATTCACAATTTAAACCAAACACCAAAGGAAGGCTGCCACACCTAAACCCTGAAACCCAAACCCCATCTTGGTTGCCAATCTATCAAGTTGTTTCTTGGTGTAAATGTTCTCCCCTTCTTTCATCATTATAGCTATAATTCTCTCTTTTCCAACAGGAGAGGTTTTCTCGAGCTTCTTTGATTGGGAGCTTGGCCAATTTTTTTTTTTGTAATTTCGTATCATCAACGAAATTAAAACTGAAGAGACAAGGCTATCTTATTCTTCTCAATCTGAAAAACCGCCCAGAATGTTCACCACCACCTGCTTTGAAACAATTTGAATGTTTAAAAGATCATTTAAGGCGTAAGCCTTGAGGCAAGGGGCGGCTCTGAGATGCCTCCAAGACAAAAGCCTCAAGCTTCATTCCATTGCAAATTCCTAACAGTGGCTTTTGGTAGTGGGTTAGTCAATGAATTCAACCCTTGGTTAACTATTTACTTCTCTATGTGGATAGGAATTGAGGTTTACAAATTTACAACAAATATTATCTTACGCCTCAAGGCCGCAATAAGCCTTTTAAAATAGTGAATAATTCCAAGGCTGTCCACAACCAAGGGGAAAAGAAAAAGAGAGGGAGGGTCACCTAGTCCAAGACACGTTGAATCACAAATCCTTCTCTAGATTTACCATTGATGAGGATGGAGAACTTAACTATCCTAATGCAGCTCATAACTAGGATCTCCAATTGAACCCAAAACCCTTCTTCGCAAGGATCTTATCCACCAAGAAATCCCAATCCACATGATCTTAGGTCTTCTGAAAGTCAATCTTAAAGATAATCCTTTCATGCCTACGAGATCCATAATTCTCAATTGTCTATGGTATCCATAACTCCAATATAGTGAGTTAATTTAATAGATTTGATTAAATACTTTTTAATTTTTTTAAATACATAGTTTCTTATTCAATTCTCAAAAAATAAAGGAATTTTCCCTAGCTTAGATAACAACTTTATTTCAAATGGGGCATGTATCACCACACGGAAAATCTTTTGGAATCAAAGAATGCATGAATTAACCATTCTGATCATGAAAATGCCATGTAAAATATATAGAGACCAAAGTAATCTTAAGCGTTTGAACTAGCTACCTGAAATGCTACGAGAAACTTTCTAATAGTAGAATGAAAAAACAATTTCAAGCTACCTATGCAAACTAATTACATGAATCAAGACTAGATGTCACTAACCAGGTCAGAAACATGGGCCTACGCTTGGGAGAACATGTTCTTGGATCAAGTTTGTCAGCATAACTATGTACACAGTTCAGCCAAGAGCCTCCAAAAGTCTTGACAGCGCCTTCCAGTTGTACAGAATTTATGCACAGAGCTGATCTTTCTTTACAGTACAAATCAATTTGTATACCAATTCCGTACTCGGCACTGAAAGAGCGTGATGGAAGTATTCAACAGATGAAACAAGAAAGTTTTCAGCACAGATTCAGAAGAGAATATACAGTGGCCATAACAATGATGCAAAAAAAAGAAGAAAAAAAAAACTCACATTGGAAAGAAATAACACCTATTATGCAGGCCGCCAACAATTAAGAGTGTCTTGTCTAGATGGCAACATTTGAGGAATGGCATGACCTGGAAAAATGTGATAAAAGACTTTTCTCTATAAAACTGGGAAAAATGTGATAGAAGCTCTTCATAAAATTAAAATTGGGAACAATATATGAAAATGGAAAATTCACCAGAAATTGGCGCTCCAGATGGAAGACTATTGGAGACTGGACGCTGAAAACCAATATTACTTTGTGGTCGTTCATAAGGTGGTTGAAAATAGCCTACAGAGAAATTATTTAGCATCAGGATGGTGGATACTGGTAGGCAAAAAAATATGAATATCAAAGAAAATCTTAAGATTAGTCTATTCATTTCAGTAAATCATAAATTAAGCTTAAATACCTTCCGAGAATAAAATAAAAATTGAAATAGTATGTCATAGATCAAACAAACAAGCACTAGAAACCAAAGAGGCCAATTTGAATAACAAACGGGGATCAGGAACTTTTACATGGTTGGGTAATTTTTCCTAACAAACGGGGAAGAATAACANAAAAAAAAAAAAAAAAAAAAAAAAAAAAAAAAAAAAAAAAAAAAAAGAACCCAACAAAAAGAAATCCAAAGAGCTACAAGAAAAAGACTCCGATCAGGAATAAATCCTAATATAATTACAAAAAGACATGCCCCACGGTCAGTGTTTTAAAAAACATGTGCTTTGGCGTCTAGGCTCTGAGCACAACATTGGCACCTAGCTTCATTGTCAGGAAGCCATAGCCAAAGCGCACCTTCCATGAACCCAAAGTCTAAAAAGAATTTGTATGTTTTGACACTAAACGCAGAAACCCTCGTGTTTGGGGATTTTTTTAAACTAATATAAACATGTATTATTTACTTAAAATTAAAACCCTTGGCCCATTTCGCCACCATCTCCTCATTGCCACACACAACTACATCTCCAATAAGCACTCTCTCACTCTCAATCGTCAGACATTCTTTATTCATCTTAAGTAAGCACCCTCTCCTTCTTTCTTAAAACTTTATGTTTTTTTTTCTTTTTTTGTGGAGTATTGACCCCAAAGAACTGCTACGCTTTAGTCTGCCTCAAGTGTTAAAAAACACTACTCAGAATGAGGCATTGAAACCAACAACCTTCCAGAACTTCACCTTAGATCTTCCAATGCCTCTAAAAAGCCTACCGTTCCTCTCAAGCTCTTAACCAAAGAATGAAGAAAAAGCATGCATGCCAAAGAAGTGTCCTACCTATTATGGGGAGACATTCAAGCCTTACAATCCTTCCTCCGAGTCAACATGACTCTGAACAACTACATCTCCAATAAGCACTCTCTCACTCTCAATCGTCAGACATTCTTTATTCATCTTAAGTAAGCACCCTCTCCTTCTTTCTTAAAACTTTATGTTTTTTTCTTTTCTTTTTTGTGGAGTATTGACCCCAAAGAACTGCTACGCTTTAGTCTGCGTCAAGTGTTAAAAAACACTACCCAGAATGAGACATTGAAACCAACAACCTTCCAGAACTTCACCTTAGATCTTCCAATGCCTCTAAAAAGCCTATCGTTCCTCTCAAGCTCTTAACCAAAGAATGAAGACAAAGCATGCATGCCAAAGAAGTGTCCTACCCAATATGCGGAGACATTCAAGCCTTACAATCCTTCCTCTGAGTCAACATGACTCTGAAAGCATCTTGAAATCTAGACCGCATCAGCAAAGCATAACAACAACCTCAAAGGATATGGTCGAGATTCTTTAGTGCACCTCTTACCCATGAAAAGAGAGCATCATTGTGGCCCTAAGAAGAAAGGAAAATGTTTATGCATACAAAACTGTTCACTTCCATGCAAGACGTGCTTGGTAAAGAATTTAACCTTCTTTTGGACCTTAATCTTCCAAACCCACAAAAAATGAATGGGTGATTGGGGTAAGCGAGGTAATCCTCATTAGAAGAAGAGAGAACTAGAAGAGAAGCGTTATGAAGAAGTCAAGGACCAAAAACAAAAATTTCTCCTACCTTGAACAATAAGTGAGTCCCTCAAATGCAAATCAAAGAGGCATCCTCTATAGACTTCCAATCAATGAGAGGATGACGAAACCCCAAAGCAAGAGACAAAGAAGTAACAAATGCCACAAGCTTAAAATTCAAATTGAAAAGATGGTACTAGTTGAAGTTGTGTGCTTTGTATACCTTCTATGCTACACGTCAACTTCAAATTATCACATTGTAAAAAAAATACCAGTAAAGAAAGACATTTGACAATAGCCAGCCAAACATACCCATTTACATAACTTCTCCCATCATCAATACATATCCAAACAAAGACATTAAGCTACGAGATTATGACACCAAGATAGACAATTAAACATTTAAATTTTAATACCTTCCTGGCTGAATGGGGGGCCTGGATGTGATGGATTTCTCCCCCCATTCATCCATACACCTTGACGATTTTCAGTTTTGAATTCACTTGAAGGCATTCTCCATTGTTCATCACCTAAAAATGGCCTTCGGCCATCCATAAGGGATGGCGAAGAAAATGATTGATGGTATGGATGGGGAGGATGCTGCTGAACGGGAGGCTTAGCATAAGAGAAATGAGTGGGTGGGTTTTGAGGTGGGCCAGAATGCATCTGTCTTTGAATAAAGTTTGGGTTACCTTGCTGATATTGCTGGTTTGGTTGAGAAATTTGTGTATTCAGATATATATCATTATGTCCATACTCTGATTGCCTTGAAGAATCAAATCCAGAAGGTTCGATAGAACTGCAGACAGGAGCTGGGACAAAAGGAGGTGGCTGCTGGCCATAAATTTCACTCTTAGCAGAAGCATCCACGTGACTCCCATGAGAAGCATTTCCAGCCATCATTTGCACATGCTGATTTCCCTGTAGAAAAGACATGCATACTAAGAACTACTATACCCATACAACAAATTTTCAACAAGTATATTGAATCCTTACACTAGCTATGTTGCAGTATTCACGGGGTATTGAAGCTTGATAAGGAAGCTGTCCTGAAGGCTGCTGTGAAGATTGAAGCGGTAATATCTGCTGGTTTGGCAATGGAGGATGACTGGGTACTGGTGGTTGGGAAATTAATGGTGGTGGAGGCGGTGGAGGGCATGCAGATGGTAGGGGAGGAGGTGGTGGCAATGACGGAAGTGGTGGAGGTGGTAAGGGTGGTGGTGATGGAGAGGATGGAGGTGGGGGTGGGGGTGGTGAAGAAGGTAAGGGTGGGAGTGGAGGAGGAGAATCAAGAGGTAATGGTGGAGAACCATCTGGCAGAGGGAGAAACTCTGAAGAAGTATTTGAAGCAAGTTCTGTTGCCCTGTCTGAAGATTGATGTCGAGCATCTATTTCAAAAGAATCACCTCCCTCCAACGACTTTTCATCCTTTGGATGGCCAGAAACATCTTCCATTTCAAGTTCCCCATCCACATCCTCTAAGATGCGATGACGCCTGTCACTCGGGGTAACTGCACATGCTTCTGCCTCTTCAACACCATGCCTTGGTTCTGTCAAAGCTGCATCACTGGCTTCTTTACATGGGGAGGTAGGAAGGTCCTCATCTTCGTCCTCAAATACATGTGAAGATAAAAACCCAGGCAGTTGGAATGTTGCATTGCTGAGACAATTCCAGAAAGAGTCACAAAACAATTGACAGAAAGAGAAAAACAGAAGGAATGTCTCATAAAATCACATTTCCATTTAATTTTATTTTGGTTTTTACAAGATACAAAATGTCAGCAAACAACCCACCCTACACCAAAAGGCCAAGGAAGATTATCAGAAGACTTTACATAAGAAGTTCCTCTGATTTCTAACTCAACATGATCCACTTGAGACATAAGGGTACAATCGAAATACAAGCCCCTAGGAAAATATAGCTTGAAAAATAGGATAAGAAAAAAATTTATAGCATAAAATAATGGAAGTAAAATCACCAGAACGAAATAAAAGAAACTCTTCTGCCATACAAACCAACAAAAGTAGGAAAAACATATGGATACTAGATAATCTGTCCAGTAAATGGAAGAGAACTTCTTAATACACCCCTAAGGATTGAAGAAAAATTGGCAATATCAATGACAATGTTCCCAATAAATTGAAAATCGGATGCTGTGGCCAGGAAGGGTCAGTGTTACAACCTATCGTGACATTTTGTCAACATCCAGAAGTTACCACTAACAAGTTGAGAATATCTAGCTTGAAGGAAAAAACCTTTTAAAGGGGAACCAAAGGAAGAGCTTGTGTATCTAGTTGGAATTCCATAGAAGAAAAAAAAAAAACCTTTTTTGTCACTGCAATCTTAAGGGCTTTTCAGAAATGGAAACCTCTATTGGACTTCGGTCAAATTAATGCCTGGCTGTCCAATCACTCTATCTATATCTATGTGTTTAATGACTTCGTTAAAGCTTTTCTTTGAACTCTTATGCTGGAGAAAAACAACAAAAAGGGAGAATAGAGATGTTTCCAGTCCTGCGGGAGCTTATAGTTTTTGTAGTTTTTTTTTTTCTTCTTCTTTTTCTGTTCTTGTTTCACAAGAAACAAATTTCATGATATGTAATTTCGAAAGAGGGGGAAACCACCATCTAACTTCTCCAATTGGATAAGTGAGTAGTAAAGCTATATTGAGTTTTCATCATGGTGCAAATTACCCAAATGTTCTTGTAACTTGCTTCATGTTCTCTCCATGCTAAATGGAAAGTATTCTTAACTTCCTTACCTCGGGAAGCGGATTTCCTCCCTCTTCTTTTGAATATTTAGAACTCCCAATGAAATAATTTCTTGGAAAAAAAAAAACAAAAGACAATAACCGAACAAAAACAAAAGCCTTAAAATTCCCAGGAAATTCTGACCAAGTGAAAGCAAAATTTTCATTGAAGGGCAAGATCTCCCCAACTTACATACAAGATTATTTGAAAGATACAAGCCAAGAAACCAATCAGAAGATATACTATTAATGCTTTGTACCTTGGCTAACCATTACCAAATTCCATACCCAGTATTACACAAAACTAGATGACTTGATGCTTCAGGAACACAGTTCTTTGTTTTCTTTTAAAGGAAGAAAAGGTAAGGGTGAAATAATATTCATGGAAATATGATATGAAAAATTAAATATAAATAATGATGCTTCAGGAACACAGTTATTTGCTTTCTTGTAAAGGAAGAAAAGGTAAGGGTGAAATATTATTCATGGAAATATGATATGAAAAATTAAATAATAATAATATAAGGTGAAAAGTTGAAAGTGACGTGAAATTCAGACCTTCCATACTCATCAACAAGCATGCCTTCCATTTCTCTGATTGGATCATCTATGGCTCTCTCAGCACGAGATGGACGTCTGAGGGTGAAACCAATAGATGAATCCTCATTTGATACTCCAATTTCATCCATGTAACGTCGAAGAACAGATTCGGGTAAGATTTTCCTCTCCAGCCAGAGACGAAGAACCTGGAGAGAATTCCTCAGGAAATATATTCAAAATTATTTCAGCATGACCCATACACCTGTAAAGACAAGTAAAAATAAGCACCTTGTGACATTGACGACGATTTTCACGAGCTCCAGCACCTGGTGGTGCAGCAGCCCCAAGAAGGCGTGGCAATGCTGCTTGAACTGTAGGAATGTAAGAAGCTCCAGCAATACCTAATATCAACATAAGAAGAAATTATCTTTTTGGTAATCCAATGGAAGCTGCTTTTGATACTCCATTCATCAATGAAATTTTCTTTTATAAAGATTTAAAAAGAAGAAGAAAGATGCCATGGTGAGAAGTAGAAATGAAGAATTTCATAACATAAACATAGAGGTGATGTGTATAGCATTCCCATTGAGGACACTTATACTTCTAATAAACCTATCTTATGTGTGTCTACCTCTTTGAGTATGCGAGCATTGTGTTATAGAATCCACAAGAAAAAAGAGATCCACTTTGCGATGAAAACTAGATTCAGACTCCAACTTCCGGATAAGAAGTTCAACAACCTGCAGATGGATACACAGTTAGACACTAAATCTCAACCAGAGATTCTTCCAATGGCCATTTAGTTTGCAAATGAAAGCTTATATAGACTAAGTCATTTCAAAAGCCAAATCCATTCCAACAACCAGACAAAATAATTTCTTCTCCCTCTCTCTCTATATATAAAGCTTTTTCTTCTACATATGGACGCATAATGATATATCTCTTCTTAAAAATAATAATAATAAAAAAAAATCTTTTAACAACCATCCTAGCAACAGCCTTTTAAACCAGGATAATCCAACTCCCATTAACAAGCATTTGAGTCGCAACCTACCTCATTTGCAATGCCATATCTGGCACAATCAATAGCCAACCGAGTTGCACGTCCTATACTTTCTTTAGTTCTAGATAAAGTCTCTATCATTCCTTCAAAAGCATCTCGTGCAACAGCAGCCTCAGTGCCACCACTTAACGGATCTCCAACAGATCTGTGTACTGAGTTGACTCTTTTCTCCTCTATTTCTTCAACATCAGTGTCATTTTGTGACGCTAATTGATGTCCTTGAGTCGATGGAGAAGCCACATCCTTCTCATGAAAACGTCCCTTCAAGTCTGTCAGCATCAAATGGGTGGTACTAGATAAATGCGGTTGGACTGGTGTAGGACTAGGACTACCATGGACATCAGTGGATAAAATATCAGGATTAAAAAACCCATGGACATTGTGTGAATGAGCTTCCCTCCTTTTAGCTTGAGCAGCTGCAATTAGATGCTTCATGGACATGGCAGATTCCGTGACCTTGAAATCACTGACTAAGCTTCTATTTATAAAAAAAAATTAAAAAATAATAATCAAACATCATTTAGAAGTTGAAGCTTCGTCTCCATTTAAGCAAAGAAGGGGATAATTAAATAACAAATTTTGATACCTTTCACCGTGAAAATCATCATGATCCATTGAACTTCCCACCATGATTGTAGGGTCACTAGCTCGTGATTTTGGAGTAGCTTTGGACTTCTCTCCTGAAGAATGTGACCTACTCTTTTGGAGGATAGATGGCTTCTGAGAAGAGCTGGGAGTTGAAGCCAAAACCATGGACTTCACAGAACCCACCTGTGGTTGTTTCTGGACACCAGTATTGGAGGCTTTGATTGGGGGTTTCACAGTCTTTGCTCGATCCAAAGCTGTAGTGCTATCAGCTAACGAAGGAGACTTTTTTGGGGAAATCAAATTTGGTTTCGCCTCCTTAGGTGGCAGCTGCTCATATCCTGATTTTGAAGGGCTTTCAGAGGCATTAGCAGCCAACGGTTTTTCTTGCTGCAATTCTTCAGTTTGGGATTTTTTAGGAGACGAGGACAACCTCTGCACCTGACCAGTTGATTCCCTAAGAAGTTCGTGCTCTGATCCACTAATTCCATTTACAGTCAAGGGAGAAGTAATAGGACTTTGATTATGCTCATTGTTATTGTTACTAGCATCTGGACCATTTGAAGTTGCATCAATATTCCATGACGATCCATGAACCGGAGTCTTAGGATCTTCATCATCGTCATCAAAAATGCAAACTGCTCTCCTTTTTCTATTGGAATGATTTGCCAATAGTTTATCACTGCTAGAACGTGAAGCATCATGCCTCTGTGAGAACGGACTCTTTTCATTTTTAGCATCATGAACGGCAGTTGTAGAATCAGACATAGCTTCGAGCGCTCGACGATGTCGCTTTGTCAGAGGCAACACAGTTTCATCACCAGCTGCAGAATTAACAGAATCTGAACGGTGACTAGATTTTAAAAGGTTTTCTGATTTCAGACTGGCCGTCAACTTTTTCAACTCAGATTTTTTAACCACTTTTTCATCAGCCACAACAGGTTTAGTGGAAGAGGAAACCTTTATGTTGTTTCTGGGTGTTCCCTTACTCTCCCCTATTTCTCCTCGCTTCAACTTTTTGGCAGGACGCGAACTTTCACTTGATCCCAAATCAGATTTTCCTGATCCAACCTGAAGCATCCTCCCCGCACTGGCTTTGCCTTTGCCCTGACCCTGTTCCTTAGGGTCCTTAGGACTGCGCCTGGTGTCTGCAATACTATCTCTATCCTTAAAACGTTTTTTATCCCTTGGCAGGTCTTTAGTCTTTTTCCCATGACCAGACTCAGAATTTGGTTTCAGAGTTCTAGGGCCATGTTCCCTCATACCTTCACCAGAAGTGGATTTTCCTTTCTTTCCACTCTTTGAGTCCACAACAGATTCTGGAAGATTGAGACAATTATCAGGAATTTCGCTCTTAGATGCTGTTACAGCAGAGCCTTTTCTCTTGTGGTGTTTAGCAGTGCCCTCTTGTTTCTTCTTTGAACTTGCACCTTCCTTTTTAACATTTTGACTGTTGGTCGTAGATGTATTCTGGAGTTTGGAAGGCTTTTCTGTTTGAGCAATATCTTTATTTGTCTCAGATGTCACTACTTCATTCTTTTGTGCAACGTCTAATATACTGCCGTTCTGCTCAGAAGAAATTCCTAAAGATGAATCATCAGACTGATGTGGTTCTACGGAAGGCTTCATGTCTTGAACATTAGTTTCATCTCGTTTTTGTGAACAACGCTCAAGTCTAGAGCTACAGTCACCCATACCTTCATTTACATCATCGTCATTTGATTCTGCAGTACCCACTTCATCCTTCAAGTCAACATCTAACTCATTATCTACAACCCCATCAGTGCAGGGAGCACCACTTTCAGTTTCCAATCTTTCCACATCAACGCTCATTCCACTATTTTTCTCATTTTGTTTTTCATCAAAAGCTGCACATATTTCCCTCACAGCTTGAGCAAACTGAGTTGATTTCCCTTGGCAACGAGCAGATAATTTATTCTTTTCCACAATAGTGAAGGCCTGAACGTCAGCAGGGGCTACAAAAGCTCTGTGAATTTCAATACATGGATAAAAATATTAAGAAGTGTAAGAGGTATATGTGTGTTCATAGCATATGATTCACGAGACGAGAAAAAGATACAAGTATATTGTGTATTGTAGCATACAGGAGGAGATAAAAGAAAAACCTACAAAGAATACATGTAGACGGGGCAAGATGAAAGAAAAGAACTGAAAATATGACCCATTAAACGATGTCAACATTTGAAAAGAATATGGATCATGTACACAGATCATTCTAAGTTAAATTTAGCCATCAATAACAGAGAACGTGGAAGAGATTATTTTAAACTTTGTACAGTTAGAATAGTGTACTTGACAACAAATCTTGACGCATCCCAAACTATACACGTACAGAAAGGTAATTTCAGCAACCAATAGTTATAACTTATTGTTCGAGTGCAGCAATTAAATTCCCGGAAACATTGACAACGTTACAACTTTTGCAATTAAAAATATAAAGAAAAGAATAAATAAATATAAGCAACCCTGCGCCAGGCAATGCATGAAGGAAGCTATTCTCAAGCACCTTTCCAGGCATATGCACAAACTAAGTTTTTGTATATGAGAGAGAAGGAGAAGCATATGCACATTTCAAGCTCAAATTAAAACAAAAATCTAAGAAAGAGTTAACTTACATTTCTAGCGTTCCAAAGAAATGGACAAAACATTTCTTCGGGTCAGGAGATTTTTCCCAGTCCTCGGGCCTGCTAATCTGTAAACATAACACCATCATACCTTATAACTCCAAATGACTAAGTAGTTATCCATGCTCAAATTAATTAAGTTTTATCTTTTTATAAAAAATAGCGTAACAATTAGCTTACCACCCAAAAGAAATGCTCTCTCTGACCCAACACTCAGTAAAATAATGGCAAGAACATAGGATAATTAACGCTTTTCTTTAGACCCTAGTAATTAAACCTTCTAATAATCTTCCATTTTTTTCTTTTTTTATAATGAGAAACTAGAGCCCTATATTGTAATTTACTTTTTCGTGGCTCCTTTGCTTGGTTATGGTTCCAATTTTTCTTCTGCCTCTATTTTTTACTTTCACTTCTCCTAATGAAAGCAAACTCATTGGCCCCAGTAAGGGAACGCATGATTATGCACTGATCCTAGTTCATAACCGTATACCAAAAACAAGACATATCTTCACATGAGATTTTAACCAAAATAATTTCATAACCGTAAACCAAAAGCAAAACAAAAGCCCCGAAGTTGTAACAAAAAAAATCTTGAGGAATGGATGGATATGAGTGGAAGAATTAGAGGAAATAACAAGAACATCAAGCTCGAAAAGTTCTTAAGAACAAAACATAGCATAAGCAATACAAAAAAAATAAAAATAAAACTATTACTTTAATCACAGTAACACCATTGAAAAAGAACTCCAATATGCTGAAAGAAGATGAGAGGTAGGATGAGACGAAGGGGAACGAAAAACAATTAATCACAGTAACACCTGGACACTCATGAAACTATTACTTTCTGCAAAAGCGAAACACATTGCCCAAATTGCAATACACCACATACACAAAATCGCAACAACGTATTAAAAAAAATTAAAAATAGCGAAGATTGTACCTTGGCTGGCCAAGCAGGAAAACCCTTGACCTTAGCGAGGACAAGATCTCCCATACTGAGCTCTCTATTGGCCTTGGCTTTATTCGCTCCGCGTTTCCGACCCGGAGGCATGGTCGTATATATGAACAACGACGAACCAAAAAAAAAAAAAAAAACCCTAAAACAAACAAAAAAAATTCAAAGACGACGCCGGGGCAAAACCCAAACCCAAAATTTCAAAATCCACACAGGCCGAGAAGTATCCCCGGGAAAACGCGGAGACGATGAAACCCTCGCCGGCGGTGGATGGCCCCGGCGGGGGTAGGGCTATAGCATCGGGAGAGGAGGGGGTTTAGCGGCGGAAATTTAGAAGTATGATGGAGTGGAAGAAGGATTTTTGGAGACGATTGAGTGGAGATGATTAAGAGGAAGATTTGTAGAAGGATTTGGGATTAGCGATATGGGATTGGTCGCCGGTGCCGGTGCGGAGATGGCGGCGATTTAGAAGAAAGTGAAGTGCAGTAGAGAGGGAGAGAGAGAGAGAGAGGGTATTTGGGAGAGATTTTGGAGAGGGAGAGGGAAAGCTAAGACACAGAGGGAAAGCCAGAAACAGTGAGCTGAGAGAGATATCAAGGTTGGCTCATAGGGTTCTCTCACGGCTTCGCCTGCTTTCGGGTATCCGTGTGTAGTTGACCCGACCCGGTTTCATTATTATTATTATTATTTTTTTTTTTTTTACCACAATACTTGTGTGAAATCCATTTTTCTTTTTAGAAAAATAATAGTTTGTAATTATTGGCTAAAATATCATACAGATTTTAAATTAAAAATATATATTAAAATATCTTTTTAAACTAAAAATATATATTTAATTAAAAAAAACGCTCTTTTTGTTTCAAAAATATTCATTCATTTTTAGAATAATTAAAAAAAATACTCATAAACTATTTTCGATGCTAGGTCTGTTCAGTTGATCTTGTCGGAGAAATTCGGTCTCGATCTCTCCCTTGCTCATTCTCTCTCTGTATTTTCTTCTTTTTTTCATGCTGGTGACGTTCTATCTCGAACATAAATTAATTTAAAATGAATTTTGATGGAATGAAAACAATGTTTAAAGAACGTTGATAGAGGTATTAAATCTAAATTTGAAAGTTTAATCGATAAATTTAGAATTTAATTTGTATCTTTATATAAAATAAAGATTGATTTTAATCTTAAAATTCAAATGAGAATTTATGGGAATAAGTAAATAAATTGAAATGTAAAATATCATCGATCAAAATTCAAATTTTTTAGGAAAAAAAAAAAAAAGAAAAAAAAAGCTAATGGGCCAAATCCGGCCCACGAATTTGGAGAAGGAAATAGAGGGCGGGAGGGAAAGAGAAAGAAACTCTCAAATCTGGAGGTGGAAGTTTGAAGCAGATAAACCCTCGATTACAATCCCAACAATCGAACCAGTTCGCCATGATTTGGAGGAGTTTAGCTTCCACCTCTAACCTCCTTGCTAAATCCTTCGGTTCGGCGAATGGAGCGACGGCGACGAGGGATTTTCGGCGCGCTTACAGCTTGATTCCGATGGTCATTGAACACACATCAAGAGGAGAAAGAGCCTACGATATCTTCTCTCGTCTTCTCAAGGAGCGGATAATTTGCATCAATGGTCCAATTTCTGATGATACTTCTCATGTTGTCGTTGCTCAGCTTCTCTTTCTTGAGTCTGAGAACCCCTCGAAGCCCATCAATATGTACCTCAACTCCCCCGGCGGCGCCGTCACTGCTGGTATAATACAAAGATTTATGTTACTAATTCAACCACTTCATTGTTTTGTTCATTGTCGTAACTTCTACTAGTTTCTGGACTTGTCGTTTCTGACTTTGAGAATGTTGTTAAGCCCATGAACAAATGATTAGATTGGGTTAAGGTTGATTTATCGTGATATTGAAGTGGGAGATTATCACTAAATAGTCTATAGGTTTAATCTTTTGGGTTTTGGGTTTTGGGTTTAGTGGTGCTCAATTTATAGTTTTACTGATTCGAATTATATGCTTCCCAATTTGATGTTTGTTGACAAGAAAACTATAGGTTTTCAAATTATTACAGTTCACTAGTTATGAAATTTGGCTGATCTCACGCTGGAACTCTACTTCCTTCCCCCCAATGATGTTAATTTCCAATGTTTGTTACTCCAATAGGCTTCAAATTGATTTTATGTTCCGAACTTATTGCAATTGCTAAGAAGATTCGAGGCTTTCACCTTTGATAGCATCACCAATATTTGTCATGTATTTACAGGGCTTGCTATATATGATACTATGCAGTATATAAGGTCGCCCATCAACACCATCTGTTTGGGTCAGGCTGCCTCGATGGCTTCTCTTCTTCTAGCTGCTGGTGCCAAGGGTGAGAGACGATCGCTTCCTAATGCAACTATCATGGTTCACCAGCCTTCTGGTGGATATAGTGGGCAAGCGAAGGATATGTCAATTCACACGAAACAGATTGTTCGGGTTTGGGATGCACTAAATGAGCTGTACTCCAAGCATACGTCACAGTCAGTAGAGATTATTCAAAAGTATATGGACAGGGATTATTTTATGACCCCAGAAGAGGCCAAGGAGTTTGGCATAATCGATGAGGTGATTGATCAAAGGCCAATAGCCCTGGTGACCGATGCAGTTGGTAATGAAGGCAAAGATAAAGGCTCGAGTTAAGAATTCGAGGTAGGATCTTGATGTAAAAGCATGACACTTTCAAGTTCCTTACTGACTTTTGATAGATTTATCCGAAAGTTAATTTTATCTTCCTGGATCTGATGGGAATAATTATTTTTTCCTAGCTAAATGTCCCTTTGGCTGTTTGGACCTGTATTGTTATTTTGTGTATCCAGCATTGATATGTGTATTGACAGCTTTTATTAACACTAAATAGAGAAAAGCTTGAAATTTAATAAAATTTCAGAATTTGCTCGTATATTAGATATTTTTACTCTATCCATTTTATATCTCATTCTTCTAGATCACTGATATAGAGTATCATGAGGCAAGTGGATCACGATCTGCACTTTTGAGAAGTTATAGGGATAGGGTCCACTATATGACGTGGGAAATGGAACTATGTAAACTTTTCATCATGTCATGTGCTGCATAATTCATCCAAAAGCACTTGAGGGTTCTTAGAAGATGCTTACGACTGTGTGGCACAATTTTATCGAACGTATCAGACTTTGGAGAATTTGTACTTCAGTCCAGGTACACATACTTCTTTGCAATGCGATTAGAACTCGCCGACTTTGATTAAGATTTCTTTGTGCTATGATATGCTCATTTGTATGGATTCTTCCATACCAATGTTTTATGATTTTATCACATATGGAGTATCTGTATGTTTCTTCAGCATGGTGTTAATCCTTTGCTGCTTGTTTCATTATTTAATGCAGTTGTCCTATGTTTTAACGTTCATTTCAAGCTTTAGTTTTGCATTACGTTTTTGGTTATGGAGTGAATTAGTGTTTGCTTCATACTCATGGTTTTGGTTCTTAGTGAACCCACATTTGTTAGATACGGAGGACTTTCCTTTCCTTCAAGCTTTTCTTTCATAGTACTTGTTGATTAAAGAGATTTGTATAGCCTTTATAGATAGTTGTTAAGCTGTGAATATTCTATTATAATGTATACATATATATTTGATCAGAAGGTATTTAGCTTCACTTTTTAGCAATTTTTGTAAATTGATAGTGTATCTGGGAGTGTTGTATGGCTTTAGGAGGCAAGGGACCAACTAACAAGGTAAAGGGTCTCCTAAATTCATGGCCACCACTCTACCTAGAGTACTTATTTCTTATGTGTTTTAATCGGTATTCGGTTATATGATTAGTCCAAATGTGCATAAGTTAGATATATATTCTTGCAAGCTAATTTTGAAACTTTGCTCTTTGTTATAAAAATTCTTTTATTATTTCAAAAGTTTTCAGATCTTTTGTTCTAAAACTACTTTCGGATCCAAAATTATGAAATGAAACATGTGTTGTAGTGACTTGGAACAATGAGGTGGTGTTCAAATTTCAATTTTTTTTTATAAGTCATTGTCATTTCAGATCCTAATAGAAAATATTTTTAGAAGAGGCAAACTTTGTAGGTAATTTATTTATTTGTTTTTGTGATTTAGCCTTTGATATATACATATATACATACATACATACATGCATACATATATACATACATACATACATACATACATACATGCATATATATATATATATATATATATATATATATATATAAAGCCCTTCTTAGTTACTAGCTTAACTACCATTTAGAACATTTGGTTTCATTCTCAATCCTTCATCAGTTGTTGGTAGTTTTGTTATGGAGCCTTAACGCAAAAGATTGATTCTTTGAAACATTATGGCTCTTAGGCTGAGTTTTAGGTTGTGTCGATGGATTAATTATCAACTTAGACTTCGACTTGGCTTCACTAATTGTAAGCAAAAATAAAATTCTACCATCATCTTAAGAAAATTTGATCTTAAATCAAATTATGGCACTAGAGTTGATCTCAAACCAAGAAAATTTGGTACATTCATGATTAAAGCTTGTGTGAATTTAAATAAAAAATAAATATAGATTTGCATAGAACTAAAATTTTTAATTTAATAACTTCACTCAACGCTCCAAACATCTCTTTAATATCTCTTCAATTTTTTGATATCGTCTTGTTTACATGTAATTTTTTGATATCGTCTTGTTTACGTGTAAGATCTATCATGTCTCGTCTCAAAATATAAATAAAATGTTGAAAATATGGATTTATTGGATTTTTAAAATGAAGGTTCTTCGCTGGTCCCTTGTACTTGAGTACATTCCCTTGTACTTGAGTACATTTTCCCCTTCTATTGAGCTGTAGAAATAGGATTTCGGTGCTAAAAAGTATCCTTTTTTGATTCTGTCCTCTAGCTTAAACTTGCCCAAGACAGAAGCATGTCCATTTATTAGTTAGCATAATAAGAAAAAGGGACCTCGTAACTAGAGATATAAGGCACAAAACAAAGACAAGCAATAACTAATAAGCAAAAACAAGCCAACAATTCTTATTTTCATTTTGATTCTACCAGTTGGTGATATCAATATTTTTAAATTAGTTTTTTTTTCACTTTATTTTCATGCGCATTCAAACCAATTTGGGAACATTTTTATTATACTCAAAAGACAAATACATTTGATTGTTGAAGTAATTCTTAAAGCATTCAATCCCATATGGTAACTATGATATGAAAATGAAGTGAAAAACGCATAAATTTGAAAAACAAAAGCGTATCTAACAACTATACATTAAAAAGAATACACCCCAACTTTGTTGTACCGAAAAAAAATAATTTGGAAAGTAAGGACCGATTCATCATGTGAATATGCAAAACAAGTTTCTATGAGAAACGACTCTGAACACATCAAACGAAGAGCATCAAAACTTTGAAAATTCAACAATAAATATGAGAAAGTTTCAGCTAAATAGTATCGTTAGGACATGTAGAGCTAATTCATGAACAAAACAGAGTAATGCTGCAAAATCTCCATAACTGATCTTACGAAAAAGAAATGACAAAAGATAAAAACTGATGAAGGGTCTAGAAAAGAGAAGTTCCCTTCCCCTTCTTGTCTCCACCGATTTCGAAGTGCTTGCATCTCTGCATTTGACAAATTAGAACTGTGATGAGGGAAAGGCACAAAATTCTGATAACAACTAACAATTAGGGTTTCCTTACTTGGGCTTGCATATTTTCTAAAATAGCTAACAATTACTTCAAACATAGTTCTCGACGATCATATAAAAATTGAAGCACCCAGTACCCAATTGATTTTGAGGGAATGGTGAGTTCGGGAATGGAGAAAACAAATCAACCACCAGGGTAAAGGGATATTCAGAAGCCTAGAATCAACGGCCTCACAAGCATATTTACTTAATGGGAATGAATTGACTATTTGGGACCAAGAGAAAATGTAACCATCTAAGCCCACCGCAAGCCGATATTGTTCTCTTTGGACTTTTCCTTTTGGGCTTCCCCTCAAGGTTTTTAAACTTGGACTTTCCCTTTTGGGCTTCCCCTCAAAGTTTTTAAAACTTGGACTTTCCCTTTTGGGCTTCCCCTCAAAGTTTTTAAAACGCACTTACTAGAGAGAGATTTCCACACCCTTATAAAGAATGCTTCGTTCTCCCCTCCAACCGATGTGGAATCTCACAAAGGACATCCTACATCTACTTAATAAAGAGAGGACAGAGGCAAACAAAAACTGTGTATCCCCCCTCTTATGATGCTAACCACTATATGCTTGAATGTTTTTTTTTCAGAAAATGCATTAGATTAATAAGATACTCAATAAAGAGAGGCCATAAACAAAAAATGATGAAATACTTCGCATTCTAACCTTGATAGCGTGCTGGGATACGTGTTTGCAACCTTGGCATTGCAGTCTCAACACAATCTTCTTGGTAGTTTTTGCCTTTGATATTCATAAATTTCACTTCAGTTCTAATCTCAATGGCATTGCGGACAAAGAGAAAGTAAGAATTTAACTAGACGTGAGAAAATTAACCAACCTTCTTGTGAAACACAGGCTTGGTCTGACCTCCATATCCTGATTGTTTGCGATCGTACCGACGCTTTCCCTGTGCAGCAAGACTATCCTTCCCCTTCTTATATTGTGTGACCTTGTGCAAGGTGTGCTTCTTGCACTCCTTGCTCTTGCAATAAGTCTTCTTTGTCTTGGGAACGTTCACCTGTTTCCCATTACAATATCCACAATAAAATCTTAAATCATGACGCTACAAGCTGAAAAGATAAAAAAAGAAACAAATACTGCAAATCCACCACTGCATTTCAATTCCGTGATTTAAAATTCATTTGGAAGGGATTATCAATGATCATCTTATAATGAAAGATCCAGAATCGATAATTCACTCCAAGTGCAATGTTCACCTTTCTGAAAAATCCCTTCGTTTAAGCAATTTAGGAAGAAACATTCAAATCTCACTCAATACCAACGCCCTAAAAAGTTAAGTGACACCCCCTCCATTCTAAGATAAACTTTCAAAACGCAAGCAATCGCTACAACTTTGTATTTTTTCAATCACAGAGTTAATTGACGGCCAAATAAAACAGAATCGAACAAGGCATCAGAGACGTAGAACACAGAAGGAATGAAGAGAAGAAGTACAGAACCAACAAGAGAGATTCAAGATAATACATGAGTAGCTATTGTACTGAGAAACAAAGGTGAAGAAGAGTACCATGACGGCTGGACGTCGGCGAGGCCTGCTCGAAAACCCTAATTAATGGCAAATAGGAACCGAAGGCGGAACGAGAGCCATATATATGTTGAACTGGAGAAGAGAGCCAGGGGATCCCGTTCGCGTTTGTGGACTTGGGCCCAACCAAAGACATCCACGGCCCAATAAAATTTTACAAGTATTTAAATAAATAATTTTTTTATTAATTAAATTGTTGATTAATTTTTCTAAAATTTATTGTTAATCTAAAAAATAAAAAATAAAAAATAAAAATATAATGGAACATTATATTATATTATATTATATTTTTGCTTAGGTACCGTTCAAGAAGTATTTTATATGCTCGACCATAAACTCTAGGGACATGAAAGAAAAGTCTATCAGACCTTAAATGGTATTAGGTTGGGTAGAAAGTGAATTTTTTTAAAAAGAACCGACGATTGTTCGTGAATGTTTCTACAAAAAGACCCCTGACGAAAGCTCGAAAAAAAATGATTGCACGATATAACGCCATAAATATTCTAAAATTCTTAAATCAGATTCTCGTAAGAAAATCATAATTTGTCACGAGCTATCACATTTGTAGTAGTCTATCTGCAAGAGAATTTGATATCCACAAAAATAAATAAAAAAAATTTTCCGAGATTTAAGAGGTGGGAGACGGGGATAGGGACGGAAAATATATTTAGTCCAAAAATATTCTACATAAATGGAAAAGCGTGGGATAAAGATAGGTATCATACAAGTGATTGACGTGCATTACATCTCTTAAAGTCGAAAGTTTAAATAATTTTGGAAGCTATGGGCAAACGGTTGCCCGAGAGAAAGTAAATGAATAGAGCGAGCGACTGTCGAGGAGCAAAGACGGGGGTTTGGTGGCCTGCCCCTCTAATGGTAGCCAAGGTGAGACCTTCTTGGTAGGTTTCAACCCAACCAGCTACTTGACGCCTTTCGAACCATGCCCTCCATTCTTCTTCGACCTTCAAATTCATTCTCTTTATGCTATATCTAGTTGACGTTACCGGTATTCTTCCATCCGTGTCACCGCTGCATTCATTTTAACGAGTAGCTAAATATTTTTAACATATGTATCATCGACCAAAAAACGGATAGGTTGACGAAGATAGAGCAAAGATTACCTGTAAATCCAAATGCGGTATCGTGCTTGAAGTAACTTGTGAATGATGGGCAAGACAGAATTAGGAGAATCAATCCAATCTTCGATCACATTGCTACCACCAAAGTTTAGCGACGAAAATAAGTATTAACACTTATCAATCACGTCTAATGTTTTAATTTCGAACACATTCTAAAACATACCTGCACGGGGTATAAGGATAAGAAAGTTTGGTAACATTAGCATGGAGAGCCCTTTGAACATCCGCTCTATTGAAATACTTTTCTGCATAATTTGCCGTACATGGATCGTACCCTCTCGGTATCTTACTCCATAACTTCATTCAAAACCAAATTTAAGCGTCAAAACGAACATATAAATCATCAGATAAAACACTAACTACTATTCCAAAGGTTGATGATTCAACCCTTTTAAAATCTGTAGTTATTGAACTAAAAAAACCAGTTTGAAGAGTTTTTCGATGGATATGAAATCTTACGTATTTTGAGAAGGTTCGAGGAGCAGCACTGACGAGTCGAAACACCGAGTCCAAAGAAGAGGAGAGGCAGGTAGGAGCGTAGATGTTATAGATATCAATTTTGGAGTATGAAACAAGAAAATCTCTGTAGTAATTGAGGCAAGAAAGTGTTAGGTTTTCAATATCGACCGAGAAATTGCATTCTTTGAAGATGTTGGCATGGAGTTGATCTGATATTATGGCATGACTCCATGCATACTCCACCATTCCCATTGTGTCTGTTTCATCGTTAATGGCTGCATTTCCAATCTAAAAATAATAATAATAAATAAAAATCAGTCATATTTATTAATTATAATACTTAATTAAAGCCTAAAATCAGTCATATGAAGTTACCATTATGCCCTTGAGGTTGATAATCAAGTCTTTGCTAGAATTTTTGTTTCTCTCATGAATCAGCTCAGCAAGTTGGGGAGCATAATGTCCTTACAACCATAAATATGTCAATAATAAATTTTATATTACATAAATTTAAATTCTTGGAGATTTTAAAATCAAATGCTCGAGAATTGAATTCAGATTGTAGAGACAGAAAATCGGAAAAGAAAAATACCAGCATAGCTCTCTCCAGCTATATAGAAATCATGGAATTTGAAACTCGGGAACCTTTTGAACCAGCCAATAAGAAAGGTATAAGAATCTTCAGCTGTGACTTGATCACCGAGCTTATACAAATCTGATGATTTATTGGTATAAGAGAATCCCACTCCTACCGGTGCCTCCAAAAATAACATATTTGTAGCTATTCCCAAATAAATAAATAAATAATCCAAATTTTGCACTATAAATAATGGAAATTACGAATTTAAATTGAAAAAAAAAATAATTTTACCCTTATTCCAAGAGAACGGGTTGAGTTTTAGCTTCCCATTGCTCTGAACAAGGAAGGGGCCGAGTTCTTGAGCAGCTCCATAAGCTATGGAGGAGCAGCCTGGTCCTAGTAGATAAAACATTAATTATTTTTTAAAAAAATGAATATTAAATTATAAAAAAAAAAAGACTAACAAAATAAAAATAAAAACTAAATAAGAACCTCCATTGAGCCAGAGAACAAGGGGCTTAAGAGCGACGTCGTTTTGAGCTTCAAAGAACCAGTAAAACAGAGCCTTCTCTTCGCTCGGCCGGAGTTTGATATAGCCGGCGTAATGCCGGAACTCCACCGGGGGCTGGTCCGGCAAGTCGATGACTTCGTCGGCCTCTCGTCGCCGTGAATCTCCGTCGTCCAATTCCTCTCCGCCGATCTCCGACGAGAAAACCACCGCCGTTAAGAACAGTAAAGTGAAGAACAACGGCAACAAATTCCCGGAATGAGGCATCGGCGACGAACGGCAATAATTCTGGTCTCTCTGTTTGGAATTGTAGAGAGAGAAAAAGGAGAATGAATGTGGAGAGGGAAAAGTGGAGAATTATATTATTGAAAACAAGAACATTTTGGTTGCCAATGTCTTTAACTTTTTGAATTCATTGGAAAAGCTTTTTCAATTTAATCATTCTTTTTTGTTTAATTTTCATTTTAATTCTTCAACTTTTTTTAAATTTTCTCTTTTCATCACATGAATTATTCTTTTTTTTTTTTTTAAATAAAAAAATGGTAAAAAGCGATTATTTTTATGAAACTTTATAATTAAACCCTTAATTACAATTATTTTATAAGTTAAATGGGGAGTTTAATCAAATTGTGAAATTACTATAATGCCCCTGTAAAGTTCAAAAGTGATTCTTACTATTTTTCCTTTTAAAAAAATTCAATAATTTCCTTCCATTTTTTTTCTGGTTATTTTGGATAAAAATTATCATTAATTTATTTCAAAAATATCATTATAAGTATGTAATAACGTAAGTTCATAACTAGTAGATATTGTCCATTTTGGCCCGTTAGGTATCATCGTCAGCTTCACGATCTTAAGACATGTCTGTTAGGGAGAGAATTCCACACCCTTATAAGAAATGCTTCGTTCCCCTCTCCAACTGACGTGGGATCTCACAATTTACCCACTTGAGGGCCAGCATCGGGTGGCTATGATATCATTTGTAATAACTCAAATTCACTGCTAGTAGATATTGTCCGCTTTGACTCGTTACGTATCGCTGCTAGTCTCACAATTTTAAATTTTAGGTAACCATTGTCTTATTTAAAAATAACATAGTTATCGAACAGACTCACCACCCGACAATTTACGAGCGAGCGGTGGGCAAAGTGTTGGTAGAAAGGAAATGAGAGAAAAGGGAGAGGGATTGTTGAGGAGCAAAAACAGGGACTTGATGGCCTGCCCCTCTCACACTAGCCAAGGTGAGCCCTCCCTTGTAGGTCTCAACCCAACCAGCCACTTGATGCTTATGGTACCATGCCCTCCACTCTTCTTCTATTTCCAACCCCATCTTGTTTATGCTGTACCTCGTCGACGTTATCGGAACCCGTCCATCCGTGTCTCCGCTACAAAAATACGTAGAGCTCGTTCAAAATACCTTCAAATTTAAACACTTTACTCTTCTTCAAAACGGTTAGAAACTAAACATAAGCTACAAAAATCCTCGACTGGTTGGTCGAGCATTCAATTAGAATCCTCGACCCAAATGCACTTGGGTGGTAGCTCTCAGCTACATGGTCCAATCTTGTGATGCAACGTGTCACGATCATGTAAAAGGGATTAAGAATTAATTACCTGTAAACCCATATACGCAAGCCGACATTGAGGAGCTTGTGAATGATAGGCAACACCGAGTCCGTTGAATCTGTCCATTGCTTAATCACACCACTATGCACAAAAACGAACCAACATTCATACTCATACCGTTTCGAGTTTCGGGTTTTAAGTTTCGAACATGTATACTTACATACATGATCGTGATTCAAACGACATAAACAAGTATCGAGTAAGCGAGCTATTTATTAGGGAGAGATGGATTCATTGATTACGATGATTTTAATGGCAATGGCAGAAGAACACAGAAGGGAAAGCTCCAGTTCAATCACTCAACACATGCACTTATTCATTGCACATTCACTTTCACTTTCTTCCCCCACCCCCCACAATATTTAATGCTAACACCTAGTCCCACTCCTAAAATCAATATCTATCGGGTGTTTACGAGTATCAAACTTATAACTTCTTGATCGATATGAGTATCGTTTGATATAGTAATGAGTATGTAAACTAATACGAACATAATTTTCAAACTAAAATTTATGTTTAAGGAATAGAAATACCTGCAGGGAGTATAAGGATACGATAGTGCTGTAACGTTAGCATGAAGAGCCCTTTGAACGTCGTCTCTGTTGAAGAATTTTTTTGTATAACCTTCCGTACATGGATCGTAGCCCGATGGAAGTTTATGCCACAGCTCCTGCAACACAATACATATTTACTAGCAAATTTTGAAATAGAGGTAGGTATGCCTGTTGTTCATAAGATTCAATAATTCAATCAACCCAATTTATTAAATTGTTAGATTTTTTTTTATTTAAATTTTTGAAAAATTAAAAAATTGGTTCGGTTCGTGGGTTCACTTTTTTTATCCAATCAACCCAATCAACCCGAAATAGAGTTACAACTTAACACAACCCTACTCAACCTTTTAAAAAGATTAAAAAAAATGTAACGTTTGTAATAGATATTAGTAATGTTGTGAGATCCTACATCGGCTGGAGAGGAAAACGAATAATTCTTTATAAGCTTGTGGAAACCTCAGACTAGCATACTCGTTTTAAAATTTTGGAAGGGAAAACTGAAAGGGGAAGAACAATATTGGTGGATTTAGGCTGTTACAGATGCACTGTAACTCAACTAAAAGACAGAGAGTTGGGTTGGGAACTCTATTACCACTGTTCGAGTTGGTCCAAAAGATATTTCGGAAACACGTGAACAAAATAATTCAAAACGAAAAACAAAATAGTTACAAACTAACACATGCATCATATAATCAAACAAAACGAGCTCAGAAATATCGAAACAAGGTCATAATCTAGAGGAACTTACGTGTTTCGAAAAGATTCGAGGAGCACCACCGACAAAGCTCGAGAAAGTCGAAGAAGAAGAAGGAGAGAGGCAAATAGGAGCATAAATGCTATAAATATCAATATCAGAGTAAGCCAACAAGAAGGCTATGAGATGATCATCACAGTGGCCTGTTGCTGTTTGGTTAACAGACTCAGAGTTGGCTTCAGGTGCAAACTGGCAGTCATTAACTATACTATGGTAAAGTTTATCAGAAATAATCCCATGGCTCCATGCGTACTCAATCATTCCCTTCGAATCCGTCTCGTCGTTGATCGCAGCATTCCCGATCTATTTTCACCATCAATAACTCATCACGACACCACTTCGATCCATTTTAATTTCTAAATCAATAACTGAAGAAAAAAAACGTTACCATAAAGCCCTTGAGATTAATAAACATATCCTTCGAAGAATTCTGATTTCTCTTGTGAATCAGCTCAGCTAGCTGAGGAACATAGTGACCCGCGTAACTCTCTCCAGCTAGATAGAAATCATGGAGTTTGAAACTTGGGAATCTTTTGAACCAACCGATGAGAAAGGCGTAGGAATCTTCGGCCGTGACTTTATCACCGAGCTTATATAAATCCGATGATTTATTGGTATAGGAAAATCCGACTCCGACCGGCGCCTCCAAGAATATAATATTTGCAGCTGAATAATATTTTAATATATATATATATATCATATAATTTATTTATATTAATGAAAGTAATTTTTAAAAATTACCTTTGTTCCAAGAGAAATTATTGAGTTTTAATTGGCCATTGCTGTGAACAAGGAAGGGGCCCAGCTCTTGGGCAGCTCCGTAGGCTATGGATGAGCAGCCTGGCCCTGGTTTTATCAATTTAAATAAAATAAAAAATAAATTAAAAAAGGGAAGGTGGGCCCAGGGAGAGAAATGGAATTTCACAATTTGGAGTGGCCGTTAGTCGACGGTAGAAGGGAATATAATATTGTCTCTTCTTTCAATAAAGTTGGATTTTTGTATGAGAACACTGACTCTCTCTTTTACCAACACAAGTCCGTTACTTGACAGACTCGTGCGCACGTTTTCTTCCTTTTAGTCTCCAAGGGCATTTTCGTCATTTCTAATTCTTTTTAAATAAATTTGAGTTTATTATTGTTTAATTTATGGATTCTTTTTTTAAAAAGTAAAATAATAAATTGTTAGGGCAAACATACTTTATATATATATATATATATATATATAGGGAAAAATATGATGATTGCTATAATAAATTTAATTATTATTAAAATTAAAATGCTGAAAATTGATATTATATAATATTCCTATTATTTTTTTTATCGATTTTTAATTTAAATTAAGCAATATTTTTAATTTAAATCGGAATCGGAAATGAAAACGAACCTCCGTTGAGCCAAAGAGCGAGGGGTTTGCGAGCGACGTCGGTTTGGTTTTCGGCTTCGAAGAACCAATAGAACAATGCCTTTTCCTCATCTTCTCGCTCCGGACGGAGTTTGACGTAGCCGGAGTAGTGGCGGAAATTTACCGGTGGCTGCCCTGGCAAATCGGTGACTCTATCAGCTTCTCTCCGCCGCGCTTCCTCCGCCTCCAATTCCTCTAATCCTCCAATTTCTCTCCCTTCCGCCGCTGTCGCCGCCGTGAAGAGGAGGAGAATGAACAGAGAGGAAATTCGGAAAGGAGGCATCGGAGAGAAACAGAGAGAGATTGAGAATGGGGAGAGAAATGGCGAGTGGAAAACGCCTATTTGTAGGCGCAGTGCAGCAACCAAGATAGACACGACTCCATTTTTCCCTGCCTTTTTCCTTATTTATTTATTTATTTTTTAATAGAAACCAACCATCATTAATTAAAAAAAAAAAGAATATATATATATATATATATATATACACATACACACACATATGCACTGTGGAGCGTGTGAAGTAATAGTGAGATATTCATAAATGTAAAAAAAAAAAAAAAAAAAAAACCTCAAACTTGAGATAATTCATCTGATTTAAATATATATTTTCGATTCATAAAATATATACCCGATTTTCAAAATTTTAATTTAGTTCTTATAATTTGAGCTGAGCTGAGTTTCGATTTACCTAATTTAATTTTTATTAAACTTCATAAATTACCCGTAAAATAATATTATATCTATTGCCTACTCCATTATAAATCGTATAGCATGTTGATATGATAATGATAAAGTGGGTGGGACATAATGTAAATTTTGATTAAACCAAATGGACGAATAAAAATAATAGTGATCAAAACTCTGACTATGCGTGAGTGGTGTGTGTGTTTGAGTCCAATAATTAATCACATGGGTTTCTTGGTCCAAGACATACTCAATTTTAGTGACGACCTGACCACATACCAATATGCTTTTTTCTTTACTCTTTGTACATCATGCGTGGCCCGTAGCCGTGATGATTGTTGGAAGAGAGTCTCATGTTGACTAGGGATGATCATGAGTTTATAAGTAAAATATACTATCTTTATTGGTACGAGACATCTCCAGTTATGACATTTTATGATTAAAGTGGACAATATCATACCATTGTAGAGGTTCGTGATTTCTAATGCGCGATGACGATCAATTTATATTAATATTTATTTATTAAATTTAAAAAAAAAATTGAAGTGAAGTGATAGGTGCCGTGAGAGCGAGGATGAGGGAGTCAAAATATTAATGGCTACATCTCTTCTTCCAGGTCGGACAATTTTTTATTTTGTTTTTAATTTTGTTTGACATTTAAATTTTTTATTTAAGTGTTTTTCTATTCTTAATTTAGTTCGTATTATACAATTTATTTTATTTTATTTTATTTTAAAATTTTTCATTTTAATGGTTGATAACCTTATATATTTTTTAAAAAAGTAAGTAGATTTAAAAAAAATACAAAATTAAAATTGATAGGACTATAAATTTCAATTTTCATCTTAGGGGTATTTTTGGTACCTTAGAAAATCACGTAGGTTAATCCTGAGTAATATGACAAGTATCAAATATGTATGTCTTATAGGAACGCTACATCAAGGAAAAAAATTAAGGTATGATTAACCTCATGAATATATTCCATGCATTTTGTATAATATGTGCATCCAAATACTTCCGCTTTATGTTTTAAAGTTCAAGAGTATTTTTAAAACAAAATAGTCAATAACGGTTTCATCCATAATTAATGGTAAGACGTTCTTCAACAAAATTTATAGACTTAACTAAAGAATTGATATTAGGGTAAACGAAATTAGGTCATCTTCCACACCCAACCAACCGTTACCGTGTCACGTAAAACTCTCTTCCAAATTCTCATTTACCTCACATAGATTATTCCCCTGTATAATTTTTTTTTTATAAATTCTTTTTAACATGTTCGATTGATGAAGGAACTATTGTCTTAAGAAGAGGCCATCACAGCGTTTTTCCAAAACTTCTATATTTTATTTATTTATTTATTTATTAAGTTGCACCAACATAAACAATATTTTTGAATGATGTGATCCGACAGTGAAATAATATTAGAATATTTTTTTAAAAAAATTTAAAATTGACTTCAGACACAATTTAGAAACAATGAAAACAAAAAATTTTAAGAATAAGAATTTAAAGGATGACGATGTTATGTATGAAATAATGTATAAGAACTATGTATGCATAATTACCGGATTTAATATGTTGTGAAAGAATAGAGGTTGTCGTGAATCATTTTTCATGTCATGATGGAAAGTATGGGGACCTCATGCATAATTGTATAGTCACATGCATCGAAATACTTTCTCATTATGATGAGTAGAAATGCGTACCCTACGAGACTGATTATGATCATCATGTTCGCCATGATGATACGACAGTTGCTATTCCCTCTGGGTGTCTGACAACAATCCGTTAGCGAGTGCTATCTCGACCAGCAGTCCCAAGAGATGTGCAAGCCCGCCTGGTGAGTCCACGTCCTCTTGTATGGGCCAGCAACCTCACCATTTATGAGTGTTTTTGTACTATTTCTCTTTTAGTCCATTTCCAAGTTAATCTCCGGCAACCTCACCGTCATCTCCTCCGGTGAATTCCCGTCCCCGAGATTGGTTCCGTTCCGTAGCAGCTCTTCTTCTCACCTGACGTACCAAATTTTTATTTAATAAATGTAAAAAAAAAAAGTGTTCCTTTTTATATTTACTCCCGAAGGGATTGGACTTCGCAGAGTAGATTATGATTAAATTGAATATCCAATTAGGTTAGAAATTTAACGAAACTAGACAGAATTGTTACAAATTTAAAAATATAAGACCTCATGCATGTTGTATGTTGCGAGTATATGATACTTCAACAATATATTTTGTACGAACACGTACATCATGATACGATACACGCTCCTTTTACATTGGTTTTTATGACAACGCAAACGTGCGCTAGCCCGTAGTCGAACTTAGGGGCATGTATACGAGCACGCTTAGTGAGTTCATGCAAATGTGCGTGAATCGTCTCTAAAAAAGTACTATACATCCAACTTTACCCACACGAGAAGATAGGTCCCACTATGAACCCTGATTGTATGAGATTGCATTTTCCGTCCCTGTGAGACAACTTAATTTGGAGAATTCGTTTGGCGCTTTCTTAATTTGGAAATTAGGTTATATTCATATTAACAAATAATTCGTGAAAAACGTCTCTCTCGAATTTTATATTTTATCAAAATAAATAAATAAATAAGAAAAAAAAAACGTGATTTATTACTTTAAATTAAAAAAAATATATATGAAGCAAAGACAAGTTGGTGTCCAATTATAGCCTTGGCGAAGAAGCAACCCATAATATTTTTTTTCCTATTTTATTTATTATTTATTTTTAATTTGGTAAGAAATTCAACGTTGAAATTACGTGGAATTGTTATTAATATGCGTAATATCTCATCTTATTTATTTATTTATTATTATTATTATTCCTATTTTATTAATTCTTGTATTGAAGAAGACTTATTTAATTTTAAATACATTACATAAATGATAATATATATATATTTTAATTATAATTTGGTAATTTGGCCAATTTTAAATTTTTGTATATTTTAATAGGACCATTTTTTGCAGCAAAAATTATATATTTTAATACAAATCATGTTAGAATAAGTATGTAATGGCCTTTGAAAACACTGTTTTTTTTTCTAATTATTCTTAAAAAAAATACAATCAGTTGCTTTCTTTAAAAATATATTTAATTTTTAAATTAAAAAAAATCAACGGTCGTTTATTATTATATAACCAAACATTTTTTAATTTTGAAAATCATATTATTTTAAAAAATATTCGAAAATTATATATATTTTAACAGATAAAACATCGATTACCATTTTATTATTTATTATTATTATTATTATCTTCCCATCATAAAATTCCACGTCATTTCTATCATCAATCCCATAATTTAGTCAAAGTCAACAAATTAAAATCCATTACCATTCTCATTTAAAAGAAAAAAAAAACTTAAATTACAATTCTACTTCATAAACACTCAACACTATCTAATATATTTATAAATGGAATATTTTATTTTAATTATACTTAAATATAATAAAATAATTCAATATATATTTATCCCATATGAGTTCGGTTGAATTTTTATTGTTCTATTAGTTACAAGTTAATTAATTAAATATTTTGATTGGATAGCATTCATAAACAGTGTATGACAAGTTGTGTTGATAAATGTAATCATTACACGCAAGTCAATCCTTCGTGAAATGTTTATAATTACAGTTGAGTCAAAAGTTTACGTCTTATATCTTAATGAACAATTTATTTATGACCAAACTATAAACTAAGTCTCTCTCCGACCCTCTGTGAGGGCAAAATCACATTGTTAAGTCCTGAAATCAACACTTATATGAACGATTTAAATCAAATCATTGTGATAATTACAAAGTGGTCGTATCAATAATGTTACAAAGATACACTCAATTTCATCCGTAATACTATAAACCATTTGTGTTATTTAGGCATTTCTGATGTTTAAGATTACACTAATAACCTCAAATTTTTCACAAATAAAATAATCATAATTATTAGTAATTAAATGATTAATTACTAGGCAGGCACACTTTTGTTGTAAATTCATAAAATCATTTATTAATTAAAATATCAAATTAAAAAAAAAATAATAATAATTTTATTTCCTTTAAAATAAAAACTCACTTCAACGGCCCTTCTTCCTTTTCCTCTGCTCCATTTTTGCTCTCCCATGGCGGAATCTTCCGACAAGCCCCGACTCCATTTTCTCTTCCGTTGCTTCAGATCTTCCCCCAACGTTCAACGCCAAAAGGCTAACCCGATCGCCTCCCCGAACCGCCGGACTCCGTCGCTTCGTTTTCGATTCAAGAAGTCCTCTGCAACTGTGCCGCTCGACGCCGCCGTGCCATGTCACGATGAACTCTCTTTGTCGCCGGAGTTCAATACACCGCCTCCGCCGCCGCCGATTAAAGGCGAAATCATCGTGGATTCAGGCTGTAAGACAATAAAGCCGAGTAAAACGCGGAAGAAATCCGAGTCAACTCAGTCGAATCCGAAATCCGAGTCAACTCAGTCTAATCCCACGGCGGAGAAACTCCCGCCGGCGAAAAAAACTTCCCCGTCGTTACACTCTGTTAAGGATAGTTGACCGTTCACTAGATATTTGCCTTTACCATATTTGCCCTCTTATTAAAGGCAAATATATTGCATTCATTTATTATACTTTCCTTTTATTACTATTTCCATATTATTTGTAATTTACCATATTTCTGTATCCTGAAAATGATTATAAATAAGAGAACTCTCACCCCATTTAGGTGTGGTGATTCAGCAAACATTCACATGGTATCAGAGCCCTTTCGGTTTAACAACCTGATCCTTTCTTCTCTATGGCTTCCGAATCTTCTTATCATCTTCTTCCTTTCAATACTCTAATCCATATGATCACCATCAAACTTTCTTCCTCCAATTATCTTCTTTGGAAAAGCCAACTTCTCCCTCTCCTTGAGAGTCAAGACATGCTGGGCTATGTCGATGGAACTATGGTTCCACCACCTCGCTTTGAACCAGAAACCTCTTCAACACTCAACCCCAAATATTTGGCATGGAGAGCAGCCGATCAACGACTTCTCTGTCTCCTGCTCTCCTCTCTCACTGAGGAAGCCATGGCTGTTGTCGTTGGTCTCTCTACTGCACGTGATGTTTGGCTTGCGTTGGAAACTACGTTCAGCCATCAGTCGAAAGCTCGTGAACTGAGACTCAAGGATGACTTGCAGTTGATGAAACGTGGCACCAAACCTGTTGCTGAGTATGCCCGTGCCTTCAAAAAAATTTGTGACCAACTTCATGCCATCGGCAGACCGGTCGAGGACATTGATAAAGTGCACTGGTTCCTTCGTGGACTCGGCACCGAATTTTCAGCTTTTTCTACTGCTCAGATGGCTCTCACCTCTATCCCCTGTTTTGCAGATTTAGTCTCTAAAGCTGAAAGTTTTGAGTTGTTTCAGCTCTCCCTTGAGTCCTCTAACTCCACTCCTACAGCATTCACAGTCACTAATCGTGGTCGCACCCATGGAAGCCACCCTGCTTCCTTTACCAACCAGCGAGGTCGTTCTTATTCTCACAAAAACAACTCTTTTAATCGAGGACGAACCCACTCAAGTCAAGGTCGTCGACCACCTCACTGCCAAATATGCCGCAAAGAGGGCCATTATGCTGACCGCTGCAACCAACGGTATGTTCGACCTGATTCTTCTCATGCTCACCTTGCTGAAGCCTTTAACACGTCATGTTCTATTGCTGGACCCGATACTGCTGATTGGTTTCTGGACACTGGAGCTTCGGCCCATATGACTGCCGACCCATCTATTTTGGATCAGTCTAAAAATTACACGGGTAAGGACTCTGTGATTGTAGGAAACGGTGCATCCCTACCCATTACCCACACCGGTACTCTTTCTCCTGTTCCAAATATTCACTTGTTAGATGTCTTGGTTGTCCCTCACCTCACTAAAAATCTTCTTTCCATAAGTAAATTAACGTCTGATTTTCCTCTCTCCGTTACATTTACTAATAATCTTATTACTATCCAGAATCGTCAAACAGGAAGGGTGGTGGCAACCGGTAAAAGAGATGGAGGGCTATATGTGCTGGAGCGCGGCAACTCTGCTTTTATTTCAGCCCTTAGAAACAAATCTTTACGTGCCTCATATGATTTATGGCATGCTCGTCTAGGTCATGTGAATCATTCTGTTATTTCTTTTTTAAATAGAAAAGGTCATCTTTCTCTTACGTCTTTATTGCCTTCTCCATCATTATGTAATACTTGTCAGCTTGCGAAAAGTCATCGATTGCCTTATTCCCGCAATGAACGTAGGTCGTCTCATGTGTTAGATCTTATTCATTGTGATCTTTGGGGTCCTTCTCCCGTCAAATCAAATTCGGGTTTCCTTTATTATGTTATTTTTATTGATGATTATTCTCGATTCACTTGGTTTTACCCTTTAAAATTTAAATCTGATTTTTTTGATATTTTTCTTCAATTTCAAAAATTTGTGGAAAATCAATATTCTTCTCGTATCAAGGTATTTCAAAGCGATGGTGGTACCGAATTTACTAGTACTTGTTTCAAAACTCATTTACGTAATTCTGGCATCCACCATCAACTCTCTTGTCCATATACACCTGCTCAAAATGGTCGTGCTGAGAGAAAACATCGTCATGTGACTGAGACTGGCTTGGCCCTTCTCTTTCACTCTCATCTTTCTTCTCGTTTTTGGGTTGACGCCTTCAGCACTGCAGCTTATATTATCAACCGGTTGCCTACTCCACTTCTTGGAGGTAAGTCACCCTTTGAACTCCTTTATGGCTACACTCCACATTATGACAATTTTCATCCCTTTGGTTGTCGTGTTTATCCTTATTTGCGTGATTATATGCCTAACAAGCTTTCTCCCCGCAGCATTCCTTGTATTTTTTTGGGTTATAGTCCTGCTCATAAAGGGTTCCGCTGTCTTGATCCGGCCACCACTAAGCTATATATCACCTGTCATGCTCAATTTGATGAAACCCACTTTCCTGCTATCCCTAGCTCCCAGACCCAACCTCTTTCCTCTATTCCTATTTCAAATTTCTTAGAACCACATTTTCATCATATTGATTCATCCCCCCCTACCACTTCATCACCGCAAACTCCTCGATCCAGTTCATCCCCATGTGATATTTGTTCTGACCTTGTAGATGAGTCTGTGCAGGTTGATACTTCTCTTGCAGGTTCCACTTTGCCACCCTCGACTTCTAATTCGACCTCTATTGAACCTCCTGTTGATTTCTCTTCTTTGGGCACTCATCCTATGATCACACGAGCCAAAGCTGGTATATTCAAGACTCGTCATCCAGCAAATCTTGGTATTTTGGGCTCATCTGGACTTCTTTCTGCTCTTCTTGCATCCACTGAGCCAAAAGGATTCAAATCTGCGGCTAAGAATCCTGCTTGGGTGGCTGCCATGGATGAAGAAATTCGAGCATTACAACAAAATGATACTTGGACTTTGGTTCCTCGCCCTGCCAACACCAACATCGTGGGCTCTAAATGGGTGTTTCGTATTAAATATTTGCCTGATGGATCTGTCGAGCGTTTCAAGGCTCGTCTTGTTGCCAAAGGTTATACTCAGGTTCCTGGTCTTGACTACACTGACACTTTCAGTCCGGTTGTCAAAGCTACCACTGTCCGTGTTGTGCTTTCTATTGCAGTCACAAATAAATGGCCTCTTCGACAACTTGATGTCAAGAATGCTTTTCTCAATGGAACTCTTATTGAACGTGTTCATATGGAACAACCTCCTGGGTATATTGATCCTCGATTTCCCACTCATGTTTGTCTATTAAAGAAAGCCCTCTATGGTTTAAAGCAAGCTCCTCGTGCTTGGTTTCAGCGTTTTAGCTCATTTCTTCTCACACTTGGGTTTTCTTGCAGTCGCGCTGACACGTCCCTTTTTGTCTTTCATCAGCAATCTAACATTATCTATTTGCTTCTTTATGTTGATGACATTATTGTTACCGGCAACAACTCATCTCTTATTGACAGCTTTACTCGCAAGCTTCATTCTGAGTTTGCTACCAAAGATTTGGGTTCTCTCAGTTACTTTCTTGGTCTTGAAGCTTCACCCACTCCTGATGGTCTCTTTATTAGTCAGTTAAAATATGCTCGAGATATTCTTACTCGTGCTCAGTTGCTCGATAGCAAACCAGTTCACACTCCCATGGTTGTTTCTCAACACCTGACTGCTGATGGTTCTCCTTTCTCTGATCCTACTCTCTACAGATCTCTTGTTGGCGCCCTTCAGTACTTGACTATTACGCGTCCAGATATTGCCTATGCTGTCAATTCTGTCAGTCAATTCTTGCATGCCCCTACTGCAGATCACTTTCTTGCTGTCAAACGTATTCTTCGCTATGTCAAAGGAACACTCCACTTTGGTCTTACCTTTCGTCCATCCACTGTTCCTAGTACGCTAGTCGCTTATTCGGATGCTGACTGGGCTGGTTGTCCCGATACTCGTCGTTCTACATCCGGCTATTCTATTTATCTTGGTAACAATCTGGTTTCTTGGAGTGCCAAAAAGCAACCTACTGTCTCACGCTCCAGCTGTGAATCTGAGTATCGTGCTCTTGCCACAACCGCTGCTGAACTTCTTTGGGTTATGCATCTTTTGCATGACCTCAAGGTCCCTATTTCACAGCAGCCCTTACTCTTATGTGACAACAAAAGTGCTATTTTTTTGAGCTCTAATCCCGTTTCTCACAAGCGGGCCAAACATGTTGAACTAGATTATCATTTTCTTCGAGAACTTGTTATCGCTGGCAAACTTCACACACAATATGTACCCTCTCATCTCCAAGTTGCTGACATCTTCACAAAGAGTATTTCTCGACCTCTCTTTGAATTTTTCAGATCCAAGCTTTACGTTCGTTCAAATCCGACGCTCAGCTTGCGGGGGGGTGTTAAGGATAGTTGACCGTTCACTAGATATTTGCCTTTACCATATTTGCCCTCTTATTAAAGGCAAATATATTGCATTCATTTATTATACTTTCCTTTTATTACTATTTCCATATTATTTGTAATTTACCATATTTCTGTATCCTGAAAATGATTATAAATAAGAGAACTCTCACCCCATTTAGGTGTGGTGATTCAGCAAACATTCACACACTCCGAAAAAGGTTTGAAGAAATCAATCTCTCATCTCCCTACCGCCGCCGCCGCCCCAACTACATCGCTGGCGTCCTCCGACAGCTGGAAACCGCCGAAAAATTCCCCAACCAAGAAGTTCGATCTCGTAACTGTAATTGTTGCGGTAGCGATTGTAGTACTGTGGGGACGACTCTGCGCCATACTCTGCACGGCGGCGCTGTTCTACCTCAGACGTTGCCTGAGATCGAAAGCCGAACTGGACGTCGTCGTCGACGGAGGAGGTGCTTTTGGTAGGGTTTCATCAGAGGTTTAGGCAAAATACGGTTACGGAAAACCACCATGCGAGGGAGCTTGGAGAATATTCTAATGGCGGAAGTGACAGTCATTGTATGGTAATTTCTTCCAAACGCTGTAAAAACCAATAATTTTACTAATTGATATATATATATGAAGCTGACCTAAATAAGCCTAATATAATTAAATAATATCAACAAATAAGTGTGTTATTATTTATTAATTATGTAATAAAGTAAATTAAAATTTTATTGACCAAGATAATATAAATTTAAAGTTTATTCATAAAAATAAATGACAAATTAAAATAACACCATTAATAGTGAATAAATACTAATTATTATTTTAGTCTATTTTGTTCATATGTTTTTAATAATATTTTTTTTTAGTAAGAAAAGTATAGTATGTGAATATGTTTTCAAAAATTTATTCTTTTATATATATATATATATATATATGTATGAAAAAAAATATCCATCTCCTAAAGTTTTGAACTTACAGCTACAACTATTTGGAGAGTGATGAGGTTGATGCAGAGTGATGAGAATGTTAGCTTTCCATAGAGTGATGAAGCTGATGCAGAGTGATGATGATGTTAGCTTTCCATTACAATATATAGTATGTATCATATTTGACCCTTGATTATAAACTAATATATTGTATTGTCGAGAATATTTAGTCTTCATTACAATTTATTATAGGTATCATATTTGACCCTTGATCATAGGCTAATATTGTGTATCCATTTATTGCTCTTTTTCATTTCCTCTATGATTTATTTGATTCTGTAAATGATTATTAATATAAAGTTGTTATCCACCATTTAATTACGGTGATTTTAACAAATATTCTGACTTGTGGTTATATCTTTTTCTCCTTCTCCTTCTCCTTCTCCTTTCAATCTTGGTATCAAGCCATCTCAAATCCCTCACAAGGATGCTGGACAAGGTCTTTTTTATAAACGGTGAAGCTGATGTGTGATCTTTCGTGACAACATACCTCGATGTTATATGCTCTCCTGCTCATTATCATTACGTTCGTCTTGCATATCCAAGAGTTGATGCTCAGAACCCTTATCTGATCACGAGGTATGACGGGACTGTAATCAATCCCCAACCCTGGGGTTTGGGTGCTAATATTCGTTTAAGTATGGTATGTCTTAACGAGTTGAGCATGGTGGTGGTGCTCTAGAGCGTAGGAACCCTCTAGCTTTTGCTCATTTTGCCAATCACCCAACCAAGGATATGGTTCTAAATGTCATGATTTGCCCTTATGATTTCCCCTTGACAGGGAAGGATATGTGTGAGATCCCACGTCAGTGTTGAAGAGGGAAACCAAACATTCCTTATAAGGGTGTGGAAACCTCTTTTTAATAGATGCGTTTTAAAACTTTAAGGGGAAGTCTGAAACGAAAAGCCCAAAGAGGACAATATCGACTAGAGGTGGACTTGGGCCGTTATAAATGGTATAAGAGCCAGACACCAGACAGTGTGCCAACGAAAACACTGGGCTCCGAGGGGGGTGAATTGTGAAACATTCCTTATAAGGGTGTGTAACCTCTCCCTAGTAGACATGTTTTAAACCCTTGAGAGTAAGCCCGAAATGGAAAGCCCAGAGGACAATATCTGCTAGCGGGGAAGCTCGAAAGGGAAAGTCCAAAGAGGACAATATCTACTAGCGGTAAACTTGAGCTGGTACAAGAGAGTTTATATTCCAAACGTATCATTTGTAAATGAAGAAGTGAACATGAAGAGGCTCGGTAGCTTTCGGTTCGGGTCGGAGCGTTCGATCATCCAATCAACGGATCAAATACGACCATTAAAGAGTAACACATGTTTGTATAGAGCTTGAGGATTAGAAATGGCTAGTTTGCATAGACTTATTTGAGGAACCCAAGATAGTCTAAATGATTTCTATTCTAATTTACACAACCAATTAACAAAACAAAGGATGAACATAACTCCTACTCACTTGAAGATTTGGATATGAAGCCTTCATCTTTATCCTAAATTTTAAACTAACTAGCTATCAAAAAAACCCGGACCTGCTCGAGAAAGTAGCTCCTTCCCAGCATCCTTCCCCATTGCTATCATATCGTCGATGGCATACGAACCTCGTCGAGAAGTTTCAAGAACTGTAAAATATGTAGATATTCAATGTTCTAGCAATGTAGAAGTTACTTCATTCGAACATGAACGTTTGAGATCGTACCTCGGGTTCCGTCCGGGGAAGCTACCAACCCTTTGAATATACAATTGCCATCTTCATCCCTCGACGCATATCCCGCAATCGGGGTTCGGCATGATCCATCAAGAGTCTCGAGGAAAGCTCTCTCACAAACAACAGCCAGTCTTGTTTCCTCATGGTTTAATGAGGCTAAGTACTCAGCCTGCAAATGAGAAACCAAACGGGAATGGCGAAGTTCAGCTCAAATAAGATGTCATTTAGTTGTGTTTCTCAAGCAATGAACTTTCATGGACAAATATTGATTTGTATAGCCAATGAAAACGCACCATTTTGTCATCGTCGCTTCGACAGGCGATACCGATAGCTCCCTGAGCAACAGCTGGAAGCATTTCATCGATTGAAAGGATCGAAGTAACGTTTTCTGTCATATTTAAACGTCGAAGTCCAGCTAGAGCTAATAGTGTTGCTTGGACTACTCCTTCGTTTAGTTTTTTCAACCTTGTTTGGACATTACCCCGAAAATTCTCGAGTACCTAACGAGTGACACCAACAAACAATGGAAAAAACGAGAGCGAGCATCAGAACCAACATACAAGATTGAAGATTTAAGACTCGTTAAACACTACCATGCTAGTAGATATTGCCCGTTTTGGCCCGTTACATATCGCTATCAATCTCACGGTTTTAAAACGCGTATGCTAGTGAGAGGTTTCCACACCCGTATAAAGAATGCTTTGTTCCTCTCTCTAACCGATGTGAGATCTTACAATCCACCCCCTTGGGGGCCCAGTGTACTCGCTGGCACACCGTCCAGTGTCTGATTCTAATACCATTTGTAACAGTCCAAGCCCATCGCTAGAAGATACTGATCTCTTTGGGCTTTCCCTTCAAGGGCTTCCTCTCAAAATTTTAAAACGAGTCTACTAGGAAGAGGTTTCCACACCCTTATAAGAAATGCTTCGTTCACCTCTCCAACCAACGTGGGATCTCACACATAAACATTCCATCAAGAATCAGAATTCAACATACACAACAACAATGTAAACGTAGAACATAAACTTTTTGGATGTTTTTCCATTAAATAACACACCATACTTACTTCGAGGGACGGATATCGATTCAGTAGCTGAGACTTTCTTCTCAGTGAAGCTGTACCGACGACGCTTCCAGCTGGAAGCTCGGCAAGTGAACCTGCACGTAGAGAAATGAATGCGTCCCGGACGTCCTCCCTCGGAAGGTTACACGGGAGGATGGTTTTTTCAGGTAAGTAAGTTGGGACATCTTTCATTGAGTGAACAGCAATGTCTATGTCACCATTGATAAGTGCATCATCAATCTCTTTTGTAAATAAGCCTTTCCCACCAATGTCTGCAAGTGGCTGAGAGAGTATTTTGTCACCAGTGGTTTTGATTACAACAATCTGAATGGCACCATCTTCAGCTAGCTCAGGATGGGAAGCCATGAGCTTGTCTCTTGTCTCATGAGCCTGGGCTAGTGCTAATGGGCTGTCCTGACACAGAAGAAGATAAAGTAAACCCAATCAAACAAGCATATAGAAAATGAAGTAACCTTGTCCTCTTTACGCTTTTCCTTCTAGGCTTCCCTTTAAGGTTTTTAAAACGCGTTTGGTAGGGAGAGGTTTCCACACCCTTATAAAGAATGTTTCGCCCTCCCCAACCGATGTGGGATCTCACAATCCACCCCCTTTGGGTCCCAGCGTCCTCACTGGCACTTGTTCTCTTCTCAAATCGACGTGAGACCCCTAATCCACACCCCTTTTGAGCCCAATGACCTTGCTAGCACACCGCCTCGTGTCCACCCTCCTTCGGGGCTCAACCTTCCACTGGCACATTGCCCGGTGTCTGGCTCTGATACCATTTGTAACGACCTAAGCCCATCGCTAGTAAATATTGTCCTCTCTGGGCTTCCCTTCCGGGCTTCCCCTCAAGGTTTTAAAACGCGTTTGCTACGGAGAAGTTTCCACACTCTTATGGAGAATGTTTTGTTCTCCTCAACCGATGTGGGATCTCCCAATCCACCCCCTTTAGGGTCCAACGTCCTCTCTCGCACTTGTTCCCTTCTCAAATCAACGTGGGACCCCAATCCACACCTCTTCGTAGCCCAACGTTCTTGTTGGCACACTGCCTCGTGTCCACCCTCCTTCGGGGCTCATCCTTCCACTGGCACATCGCCCAATGTCTAGTGACAATACCATTTATAACGACCTAATCCCACCACTAACATATATTGTCCTCTTTGAACTTCCCCTTCTGGGCTTCCCCTCAAGATTTTAAAATGCGTATGCCAGGGAGGGGTTTCCACACCCTTATAAAGAATGTTCCATTCTCCTCCACAACCGACGTAGGATCTCACATTAGTTTTACTCTTCAAACGAAGAACTGATTCTACTCTACAACACCAGATTGGATCCAAACATTTAGATTGTAAGGTAAAACACTATCACTGCCATGATTGATAGCATGAGCAGCATAAACACTTTATCAGAACTTAATCACAGTTAAAAGGCACAAATTGAAGTGATCCAAACCCTTAAACAACAACTGAATGCCCTACATTATCCCTCAAATCAGCCACAAACTCATGATTAGAAACTGAACACATCCTAAAACATAAACCAAAAGAAAATCGAAAAAAGACCCACGAAACAAAGAAGTTATACCTTCCTCTGGTGCCAATTCTGAGGAGAGCAACCTTGGTCTTCCCTGCCTGCTGCTCCACAGCAACAGAGGCTCTTATGAGGCCAAGCCCATGAAGTTTCTTGGGGGCATTAATGAAAGCCGGAGGTTTAAGGGAAAGTGAGGAGAACCCAGGAAGAGAAAGGGAGGCAAGATTACAAGGGCGAGCCATGGGAGAGTGGCTTACAGAAGGGGAAGATAAAGCAACCATTTGAGAAGAAGAAGAAGAAGAAGAAGAAGAAGAAGAAAGAAAAAAGGAGATGGGTTAGCTTAGAAGGGATTGTTTTTGATGACCCAACAGGCCAAATCTCTGCATTCGCGTTGGCAGATAGGATTCTCATCCATTTCACTTCCATTTGCAAAACTTTTTTTTAAAAATAAAATAAAAAAGGGACTTTTACGGTCCGGTTCAAGACGGTTTGATCTGTTCATACTCGAATTGGACCGGCCATCAAGATTGGTTTTGCTTTTCCTTATTTTAAATATTTTTAATATTTTTTTAAAGTATGGTACCGATTTAGTTGAGTTGTAACTCTATTTTCGAGTTTGTCCCGTCAGTCCAACAAAAAAAATATCAACCCATAAATCCAACCAAATTTTTTGTTTTCCAAAAATTTAATCAAACAGACTGGAATATAACATTTACCATAAATTTTAAAAAGTCAAATAACAATATTACAATATAGTCTTTTATACAGACAAAAATTTGGGTAAGAGCGGAGTCTTGACGAAATATAATATAGATCTTCGATCCTCACTTGTCCACTCGGGGGCAGATCTCCTTTCTATGGTCGGACTATTATTTTATTTTATTATATATTTTTTATAAATATGAGTGTGCATATTTTCTTTAGGATGAAAATAAACATAATTAAGACATTTAAAATATTGCTATGTCCTAAAACTAAATCAAATTAAATCCGGGGGAAAAACGGTCAACCAAACGGGAAGGTTCGAACCCGCGCCGATGAACGAAGACTATGATGAGGCTGCTCTCTCAGACATTTCGTAGCCAAAAACTCCCAATTTCAAGCTCAGAAGTTTCGAAATCTTCTTCTTCTGCATCAACTAAGGTTCCAACATTGATCGTCAAATCAGAGCCGGAGCCGAAGAAATGGTGCGTTTATCTCATCATCTCCTCCAATCCCCCCATCAAAACCTATGTAGGAGTCACCCTCGACTTTGATCGACGGTATGTCGAATTTCTTCTCTTGCGTTTCTTGTTTGAATCCCAGATTCCATGATTTGGTGTTGAAATTTTTTCTAGGTCGTGTTCGATTTAGCCTTGAAAAGTGATATTTCGAGCTTTTAGGTTAAACATTTGGCTTCATATTGTTGAATAATCTGACTCGATCAAACTCACACACCCATGAACAGAAATTAAACAAAGAGATACAAAGATTTACGTGATTCATCCACGGACTGCAACCAATCACAATAATCAAAGTGTATATACAAAGTCTCACTTCCTCTCAAATGCCACTAGGTAAATACAAAATGACACTCAATCTCAATAACCATCCTAGAAGATCATTTATATAAGCATACAAGATGATTCATGTATCAATATGAGAGATGAACCATATGAATTTCAGTAGGTGTATGCATAGGAGAAGGGAATAGAAGAAGGGAATGTACCAAAAATGTTCATGAATCTGATTCTTTATGTCAATTTACAACCGTTACTAGGTGAATAAGTGCAATTTCTTTGAAAAATATGCTCAAATTGTGTCACTTGTTATGGATATAACTTTGTATTGAGTCAATTTGGTGGATAAAGACGAGGTTGGTCTTTGAAAAAGAACTTGGGTTTAGATGCTGAACTGCTTGATTAATCAGTTGAGGTATTGGTTTTCTTTCGAGCTTGTAAGATAGGGAGTGTTTTGGGATCATGCCCACACTGTTGTGAGATATGCTTCAAATTTGCACTTTGCAGCTTTTACATGTCCTTTCTGCATAAGCGGTATTCAAATATTTCTTAATGTCACGAAGTTGTATTCTTGTACAGTTTAAAACAACATAATGGTGAAATAAAAGGTGGTGCAAAGGCAACTCGAGCGGGGCGACCCTGGATTTGTGCGTGCAAAATTCATGGTTTTAAAGACCAAAGTCAAGGTATCCATTTAAAATAGAATTTCAAGGGCATTGCCTGCCTATTTGTGATTGTAGTCATTCTAGACATTATGTTGCTTAGGGCTCTTGAACAGGTGAGATATTTCCTAGTTTCTTTGTTTTGGTAGTGATCTTCCTAAGTTAGATGTAACAGTCCAAGCCACCGCTAGCACTGCTAGCAGATATTGTTCTCTTTGAACTTTCCTTTTCGGACCAGAACCTTAACCCGACACCTTTGACCAACTCGGCCATCTAATGGTATCAGAGCCAGGCATCGAGCGGTGTGCCAGCGAGGACGCTGGGCCCCCAAGGGGGGTGGATTGTGATATCCCACATCAGTTGGAGAGGGGAACGAAACATTCTCTATAAGGGTGTGAAAAATTCTCCCTAGCAAACGCGTTTTAAAACCATGAGGCTAATGGCGATATGTAACGGGCCAAAGCGGACAATATCTTCTAGTGGTGAACTTGGGCTGCTACATTAGACATCAATGGTCAAATATATTTCAGATTTTCTCGTATTGTGAGTACTATTTTCCTGAGAAACAATCTTTATTCATTGCTCCACGCTGATATTTATTATATGATGCATTTTAATCATCATGGATTGACATAGTTGTCAACAAAGACCATGTAAATAATGAAGAACTTGGAGAGAATGAGTTCAAATTATGGTGCCGATCTATGTAGAATATTGTACATAGGGTGAGATTGTTGTCCGGTGAGAATAGCTGAGGTGTGCATAAGTTGTGCTAGTCTGGTAATCTCCCGCTCCCAAATTATATGCATGTTAGGACTCATACCTTCCAAATGGGGCCTTCCATCTTTAGTGTATTTTGATTTGATTTTTCCCCCTGGAAATGAAACAAGCTGCAACTTATAGCATTTCTGATTTAAAAAGCAGCTTGAAAGCCCCCTTGTTTTTCAGTTTTTTTTATTTACTAAACTGATAAAGGAAAGAAGGCGGGTCGTTATGGCCAATTAGGCAAACCATGCCAATGCACTAGTCAGCCGGTGTGGTGGCGAACACATTGTGCAGGTGGCCTTTCTCCTAGACTGTTCAGGAACATAGATCCGCAGTAGCTCACTTGTTGAAATAGTCACAGTGACAATTGGAGGTTGCTGGGTGAGACCAAGAGAAAGAAAGGACGGGAGGCAAGGGGCGTCAGTAATGGCCCCATGCGTAGGCGTCTGGACTTGTTGCTATGAACATTCTTCACGTTCATATCTCAAGAGCCTGTTTTGACCGACTTTCCAAGAGCTTAAAAATAAGATTGGTTTCACTCAAAACACATTTTAAACACTTAGAAATCATGTTTTGAAGCTCTATTTGGACCACCAACCTGATAATCAAATTTCTCTAGAGCTTTGGAACCGAGAAATGTTGGATAAAATCATTCCCACACCATTACTGATGCTGTTTTTGTATACTTTGGTATGCAGCTTGTGAGTTTGAATCAAAATGGAAAGAAATTTGCAGGAAAATGTGCCATATGAGAAAGGAAGAAGTAGATGATCAGACATTAAGATTGCTGAAGCAAAGACAGAGAGCTCTGGGAAAAGTGAAAGGTCTGTTTGATTGCACTCAATTTGAGTTTGATTGGGAACTCGATCCTTTCTGATTCTTTTACAATATTTATCAAAGTTGTTTATTAGATCAAATCTTCTTAAACTTTACCTTTCATAAAATAAAATTAATAAATAAAATACTCTTAAATTTCATAAGTTTTAATAGTAACTTCAAACTTTCAAAAAAGTTCAAAAATGCTCTTACCGTTAGATTTGGTTGGAAATTGATAATATTTTGTTTCAAAAATATCCTTCAACTTTCAAAAGTAGAATACTAGTTTTCAAAAGTTTCATTATAATATCTTAAATTTACAGTTTATAACCAAATTTGTAAATTAACCGCTTACCATAAAAACTTATGGACTTTGAAATTAAATGAGCAACGCATGATCCACTCGGCGATCATACTCTTTACACACGCGCTCAAAGCCGCGTACCCTACAAACATTCTAACGTCCGATTTAAACCTCAAAAGCTGCGGGAAAAACAGCCAAAAACTCGTCGACATCACGAACCCAATCATTAACGACGACGGTACAACCGGCGGCACCCGGAACTTCCCGCCCACCGCTGACTTTAACGCCATCTCCGAAACTTTTAATTTTAATAATTAGTAAGTCTTTAAAATAAATGACAGACCATATGATGAAGCATCGTCACACTATCATATGGTGAACCTTCCTTTCTTATGTTATATATGTGTTTTTCTTTAATATTTTATGAGTTTGTTTGTTTCCAAACGAAATTTGTCGCCCTTGTCAGATGAACACGACTCTCAACAATGGTATGATATTGTCCACTTTGACCATAAGCTCTCATGGCTTTGCTTTGAGCTTCCCCAAAAAGTCTCATACCAATCGAGATTTATTTCCTTACTTACTTATAAACCCATGATCATTCCCTAAATTAGCCCATGTGGGACTTTCATCATCCAACAGCTTTCATCCTCGTTGGAGCAGTAGAGTCGTGTTGTGTTGTCGTTGTGACGAAGCCCACCGCTAGCAGGTATTGTCCGTTTTAACCTGTTACGTATCACTGTCAGTCTCATGATTTTAAAACGTGCTACTAAAGAATAAACCCTTATAAGAAATATTTCGTTCCCACTCTTCAACCAACGTGGGGCTAATTAAAGAAAATATCATACTTATATAAATAAAGATATTATCAAAAAATTTAAAAAAATTCGAAAGTAGAGGAGGAACACATATATTTAAAGTGAATAGTATTATGTTGGAAGGTCATCGTACATAAATAAATAAATAAATAATAAACCTAATATAATTTTATAAATAAAATATTAAAATTCTCGAAAAGCANAAAAAAAAAAAAAAAAAAAAAGTGGAATAACGCCAATGCCAACCTATTCCTCATGAATCACGATGATACAAATAGATTTCATTAATATATATATATATATATATATATATATATATACAAACGATTCTATTAATATTCTTTTATATAATATAAATATTATATTATGGGAATGTGCATTAATCCATTATTTTTTAAAATTTAAAGCATAATTGAATTAAACACAATTTAAAGCATAATTGTAATTTAATTAGGTTAGTAAAATGAAAGATTTATTTGACTTGAAATGAAATGAACAACGGTGCGATCATCTCGGCCGTCACACTCTTCACAAACGCGCCCAAAGACGCGTACTCTTCAAGCATTCGGACATCCGCTTTAAACCTCAAAAGCTGCGGAAAAAAAAGCCAAAAACTCGTCGCCATCACGAACCCGATCGTTAGCAGCCCAGATACAACCCGCGGCGGCCGGAACCTCCCTCCCACCGCTGACTTCACCGCCATCTCCGCCGCCAGACAAACTCCATGTATCAGAAAGAACCAACTCACCTCCCAAGTCGGCGTCAGTCTTCCCATGTAGAAGTAGATCAGTTCGTGCATAACACCGGAGACAGCAAATGTCGCCATCACCGCTATAATCGCCGCCGGTTTCTTCCCGACGAAAGTGCCGGCGAGTTTCCGGCACGGATCGAAAACCGCGGAGCGGAGGATTCTGGAGGAAACTAGATTCCATCGTCGCCCCCAAAAGTCCTGTAACGAATCAGAGAGATAGGGCTCATCGAAAAAGGGCAAGAACTCGACTCCGAGCACCGCCTCCGCCAGGGCGGTGGCTCCGCCGATGAGAATTTCGAGGAGGAGGTAAATTAGGAGGCAGAAGAGAATTAGAACCACATTTGGGTAGAATCGATTTTTGAAATAGATCGCGGCGAATGTGAGGATTAGGAACCCTAATTTTGCGGCGAAGCTCAGAGGGAGAAGCGGATCGGGATCGGAGCGGTCGGGTGGAGGTTTGTGTTCGGGGATGTCGATTGGGAGGGAGGCAACGGCGAGGAAGCGGCGGAGGGAGGAGGAGGTGGCGGCGGAACAGAGAGGGCCTTTGCCGAAGGCAAAGAGGAGGAGCTTGAAGCTGCCGAGCCAGCCGATGAAGAAGCCGAGGGTGCCGCGGAGATGGATGGTTTGGAATTGGAGAGGAATGTAGAGGAAGAGGAAGAAGAAGGGAAGAACGAAGAGGAATTTGAGGAACCCATTTGGGATTGAGTTTCTGATGGAGAAACAGAGGCAGAGAGAAGTGGAAATCAGGAACAGAGTTTGAATGAATGCATGAATCTCGGCAGCCATTAATGGCGGAACAGAGCTCAAGAATGGAGGTGTGTTCTTGTTCTTGTTCTTGTTTGTTTTCGATTTGAAAGGATTTTGTAGGAAATAAAATGGGGTTTCGTGGGATCAAGGAAGTTGTCCCAACAAAATATATTATAGGAAATGAAGAAGGTATGAATATCGAATCAAGATCGAGCTTAGTTGTTGATATTGTAATCGGGTCAACGCTAAACCACATAGTAATTTTGTAATTTTGAGGAAAAAAGTGACTTGTAAAACATAGTGATGTGATGTTTGTCGTGTGGACTTTGATGTTTAAGTTAGATTATAAGCTTTTAATAGAGATTAGAGTAATCCCACGAGACCGTGTATAAAAAGGTTCGGAATCCTATTACGACCTTATTATAATTCAAAAGGGAAGGTTTGATAAAGGGGTGTAAGTATTTTCGGCTGAGTTCATTAATGTAATGAAACTCAATCATGTGAAAAACGGGTCTTAGAGTGTAATCTTTATTCATATCATATAATCTTTCAGAAGCGGGCATTGCTAGTTGCCTCCTACTTGTTGATAGATAATCAGTAGTTGTTGGACGGGACTTCCTTGTCTTTAGCTTAGCTGCCTTATCTTATCTTACCATTTTCCTTACTTTAGGGCTTGTTTTCTTGCATTCGACGTTTAGACAGTATGCTCTAGTTGTGGCCTGTCTAAAGGAAGGGGAGAACACAACGAGAAAGAATAGGGAGGGGATTGGCTTCTCTCGATTCATACAAATGATGGGTACCATAGGTCGTTTCTAGTTAAGGAAAGAGAGCGGTTCTCGAAAAACAATGCGGTACTTGCTCAAGTGGGAGAGTGAAAAGTGCACAACAACACTTCCAATAGAGTCACGACATGCATTGGGACAAAAAAGATGAATTATCGACCTTGACCTTGGTCAACACAAATCCCATCATTTATTTTCACGAGCGTTTGCAATCAAATATATATATTTTACGTATCAAATATTTCCACAGTTTCAATATTAATTTATATACATTAATAATTTTATTAAATATTGACACTAATATTAATTAATTTATGAGATGAGATGTGAAATCTCCATATATTTTTTTTTAATATCATTCTAATTTTTAAATCAACTTAAATCACATAAATAAAATTATTATGTTCACATAATCCCACCAACCAAACAAAATAATTATAACATAACTCTAAGTTAATTTAAAATATATATTTGTTACATAATACGAATATTGTAATAAAATGTAATGAAAATAGCATATGATATATTTTTATAATATACTTGATTTATACACGATCTTAAAATATATTGAAGTTGTCCATGGATCCTTTGACTTTCTTTTATTTGCGTAAAATTGCTTCCAATTACTTATTTTTATAATATATATAATAATAATACCCTTGAAAATGTGCTACCAATATTTTATACTTTTTCTTTAATGATTTAATCATTTTTAATTGATTTATATATATACATAATGAAAGACGCGTATGAATTCTTAATTTTATAAAATTTAAAATGTAACGTATTTTTTATTTATGTGGCAAAATAAATTATTATTTTATTTGATATGGACTGAATTATAATACATTTGAATAAATTATAAAAAAAATATCATCATATTAAATCAGCTACAAAAGTCATTGTAACCACCGTCGTAACAAACTCGAATGCACGATCTTTTTATGAAATATTAATATTCTCGATTAATAAATTTATAAAAAAGTAGTAAAATATTTAATAATTCGATCTTATATAAACTAATTATATATGATGCTTACTTGGATCATGTTAATACTACTCGAAAAAGACGTTAAAGATCCTATAAAGATCTTATAGGTTATTGATCGATCATGATCGGACTTCCATAACCTTAATTTTAAATGATTAATAAAAAGAAAAGAAAAAGAAAAAACTCAACTGACCAATGGGAAAGCGAGTTTCTTTATAAAACTGACCAACGCCGCGTACTCTTCAAACGCCTTCACGTCAATCTTCAACCTCATGAACTGCGGGAAAAACAACCAAATCGCAGTGGAGAAGATGAAAACCAGCGTCACCGGCACCGATACCGCCGCCGGTAGCCGCCGCTTCTCGGGCAACACCTTCTTCACTAGAATCTCCACCGTCAAAGCAAATCCATGGATAACAAAGAACCACGTCAGCTCCCAGTTGGGCTTCATTCGGCCCAAATAATAAAATATCAATTCGTGCATAATCGCCGACACCAAAAACGTCGCCATCACTCCCGGCAATGGCGCCCACTTCCGTCCGACGACCTTAGCGGCAATCTTGACCGTCGGTTTGTAAATCGTCGGCTGAAGAATGTTCGTCGCCATCAGATTCCACCGCCTCCCCCAAAAATCCTGAAGCGAAGTCGAGAAGTACGGATCGTGAAATTGCGGCTCGAGTTCGATCCCGAGCAGAGTCCGTCCGAAGAATTGCGTGATCGCTAAAATAATCTCAAGAAAAAAGTACACGTGCCAGCTATAAATGAACAAGATTACTTTCGGGTGAATAAACTCCGAGTAATCGTACAATTTCACCATTAATGCAACGATTAGGGCTTTAATCCAGTAGTTGAGGAACGATTTTGGTTCTTGATTTAGGGTTTCGTGGTGATTTTTAGGGCTCTGTTTCTCCGAGGGGTTTTGGAGGATCTTGATCGGCAAGCAAGAGAGAGCGAGAAATCGGCGGAGAGGGAGCGGCGGAGTGGCGGAGAGAGGGCCATTGCCGGCGGCGAAGAGAAGGAGCTTGAAGTTCGCGAGCCAAGCGATGAAGAAGGCGGTAGCGCCGCCGAGGTGGACTGAAGTTAGCTGCAGAGGGAGGAGGAAGAAGAGGAGGACGACGGGAGCTATGGCGAGGAACCGGCCGGCGCCGGGAGGGAGGATTTTTCCGGCGGTATGGCAGTAACAGAGAGACATACAGACGATTAACCAGACCATGGTGAAGTTAATGATTTCTCCCTCCATTTCCCCTCTCTCTCTCTAGATCTTGTTCTCTCTCTAGAAATGGAAGTGAAGACGGAGGAGATTACTGAAATTCTGCAATTTTCTAGAATTTTAAATTTCTTTTTTTTTTTTTTTGGTTTTTAAAATACTTTTTTTTAATCTGACAATACTTTTAAGTTTTGTTTCCATAATTTATTAAATCTAAAATTAGTCGGAAATTGGTTTTTTTTTTATTTTTTAAATAAACCAGTATATTTTATTATTATTTCAATTTAATATAAATTAATTGTATAAATTAAAAATAAGATTTATCGAAGAATTCTCTTTAAATATATACCTATAAAAATATATAATTTTGTTTCTTTACACGTTTAAAATTCTCTTTAAATAGATACTTTTGCTAGAAATAAATAATTTAATAATTTAATTAAATGTCCTTAGGTCAAACCTTAAGGTCAAGAAGGAAGAAAATTGGTTTGCAGTTAACTCATTAATCTAGTCTCCCATCAGACTGGCACAACTCACTTAATCTAAATGAAGAGTTTGAAGAACAAAATAATAATAATAATAAATAAATAACCCAATGACAACCAAACTAACTTTAGGTCTATCAATCCTTGAGATCGTGCTGCTTAGTGGTCATGGATTCCAACTCCAAAAAGGACAATATTTGTGTGCCAGCAAGGACGTTGACCCCAAAGGGGGTGGATTTGGGGGCGATCCCACATCGATTGAAGGAAGAAAAGTGTGTCAGCGAAGACGTTGGCCACGAAGGGGGTGGATTGTGATGTCCCACATTGTTGGAGAGGAAAACAAACCACCATGGTGCGGAAACCTGTTGGAGAGGAAAACAAACCACCATGGTGCGGAAACCTTGCTTTAGCAGACGCGTTTTAAAGCCTCGAGGAGAACCCGAAAGAAAAACCAAAAGAGTACAATATTTGCAGATTCTAAATCGTTACAAAGTGAAAATGTTTAATTTGCATCTTTTAGAAACTATTTTTTGCCCTATAAAAAAACACATTCAAAACATTACCAAACGAAATATATACATACCTTTACTATATATATAATAGATTTACTATGTATAGTTATCTATTAAATGTAGCCATTTACTATATATAACCATTTATTATTCGTTAACTATATTAATTGTTTTCTATATTTAACTATTGTTTTTTTTTTCCTTTATTTGTCATTTCATTTCAAATTTCCACCGTGGTTTAGGTATGACTTTCAAATCAATGAAGCATTATTTTATTTTATTCATTATGAGCTAAATTTCATATAAGATTCCATTCGATTTAGTGGATACACTTAAAGAATAAGTTAGCTTAATAAATGGTGTGTATTAGTCACCCATGTTATCTTATGCTATTTCACTTATTGACTTTAAAAATTAATTATGAATTTAAATTGACGTTAAAATATTTAACTTTATGGATAGTTGGATCTAATTAAAAAAAATTTGTTTCAAAACTATATTTAGAGTTAAAATCTTCTATCAAATATCGGACAAAAATTGAGACATGGGATAGTATGTCAGTGATTTGGAACATAAGTTAAGACCAAACAATGTCGTGTCATTTTAAATTACCTCAACAATGTTTTAAGTCCCAATTTTCATCTAAAATTCTAATAGACTTCTACTCCAACGATAGTTTAGAATATTTACCAAATGTAATTTTGAGAGAGTACAGGTATTTTTTAAACTGAGGGCAAAGTTCACGTATATTTTTGTAATTTAACCTAAAATAATTGGTAGTAAACTAATTGCATTTTTACTAGTTTAACCAACTAAAATTTAAATTTTCACCCTAAATTCTTTTCAATTTATGTCCATGGTAAATTTAAGTTTGATTAATGAACAAATTAATCATCCGATAATTTTATCAAAATCCACTATAGTCATCATAAATTTAGCTTTAATCGTGGTTTTCTTTGAATCCTAATAATTTTGTTTATTTATTTATATATTTCATACATAATCGAACACATGAGATTTTTTTGTCCATGATTTTTATTAAAACAACTATTTTGATATTTTCAAAATAAAATAAAATAGAAAGTGAAATTGCATCTAATTCTGTTAAAATGGGCAAAATAGTAATTTTATTAAATCATGTTGTATGTGATCATACTTCTCGGTCCCAACCATAAGATCACTCGGTAAGTATTTTTAAATATTCATTCTACCTCTAACATTTTTCAGATAAAGACAAGAAAACTGCATACAGATGACGTTTCTCATTGAAGAGGTCATTGAATAATATCAGGATAGATCGTTTTCCGTGTTTATGTTATAGTTTCCATTGTGTTAGGACGTTCTAGCAGTATTTTCACTTTTTAGATTTGGGTCGGAGACCGACCGACCGACCAACCAACCTGCTCCAACCGTTGTCATGCTGATGTCCCAATTGCGTCAGCAATGCATCCGCCAATGACATGAACATATACATAAAAGGCAATTTTCTGGCTTCTCAACGTAAGCTTTAATTGCACCAAGTAATCCAATACATAGAACACAAACTATTGGGATCGTTGGAATCTTGACCATTTTGTCGTTTCTCTCGTTTCGAGATTAGAGAATATAACGGATCATTTCTTATAAGAGTGTTGAAATTTCTCCTAAGAGGTGTATTTTAAATCGTGAGACTGAAGGCGATACGTAATGAGTTAAAGCGGATAATATCAGCTAACAGTGAGCTTGAGCTATTACAAATGGATATACGTAATGAACTAAAGTAGAATAACGGTGAGCTTGGACTGTTACATCTCGCTTACGAAATGTGAAGCCATAAATGATCACAAATGACAGGATACCAACGACCAAATGAAGATGACGGGATCCCGAATTTCTCGCAGCTGACTTGTTCGCTTGGTTATAACAAGTGTCACACAATCGCTATCCTGCTATTTTAAAGAGTGCGATTGTGACACTAAGCATATTTTACAGTACATGGCAAGAAAGATTCGAGAATGTTATTAGATGCTTATACTCACAAATTACAGGAGCATAAACCCTACACAAACATCTGGCACTACTCAATGATCGGTTATCAATAACAAGCTCCACCGAGCACCTCTAGACCATTGGAGTCACATGGTCAAGCTCTACCAAAGTACATCTCTCCAATAAAGGAACTCAAGAGTTAGGTATTCTAACTACGCTCACATCCGAATTACGATATGGTGGTGAGGTGCGAACTCCTCACATCTTAGGATTGATTGTGAGATCTCATATCGGTTGGGAAAGAGAACGAAACATTCTTTATAAGAGTGTAAAAATCTCTGTCTAGCAGACGCGTTTTAAAATTTTTGAACAGAATAATATCAGCTAGCGGTGGATTTGGGCGGTTACAAATAGAATCAGAGCCAGACACCATGCGATGTGCCAGCAAGTAGGCTGAGCCTGAAAGGGGATGGACACGAGGTGGCGTGTTAGTAAAGACGTTGGGCCCGGGAAGATATTAGCCGGCAATGGGCTATAGTGCATTGGACCCTTTTTTTCTTTACTTGTTCATGAAGATATTAGACCAAAATATTTAAAGTAAAAAGAAGAAAAGAACAAAAAAGAGTTTTTGAAGTTTTAAAATAAAGTAAATTCCAGATTAAAATGAAATTGGCCATAACACTGTTAATATGGTAAAATCTTATATTTGGATTTTCCCAGTAAAAAAAGAGGACCTTAATATATGCATGGCTAAATTTAGAAAATATTTACAAACTAAGTAAAAAAATTCAAATTATTACAAAAATTACTATATATTTAATTGTACCATTAAATTTACATTTTTGTCACGCTTATAAAATATAAAATAAGTTTATTGTCGTAATGAAAAATATGTACGTCTCAATCGTTTAACTAATTAAAACGATAATAATGTCTTCGCTGATTCTCACATTTGTAACTTATATTATAAAAAGATGAAACCGTTCTTGAGATCACAGGAGTGTTTAGGGTTAGGTTGGGTTACATTGACATTTTATTAGATCCAATCTATTTGTTCCGGTTGTAATTCTTTTATTCAAATTATGAATTCAATTTAATCCAACCATAAAATATTTGAGTAGCCGTGTTTGTGAGTCGGGTTAGAACATTGTTTTAGATCTTATTAAATAATAAACCCAACACAACCCGACTATAAATTTTTTGAATTAGGGTGGTTTGGGTTTGGGTTATTCTAGCTGATATTGTCGTTTTTTACTTTTGTTTTCGGACTTTCCTTCAAAGTTTTTAAAACAGGTTTGTATGGAGAGGTTTTCACACCCTAATAAAGAATGTTTCAATCCACCCTCTAACCGATGTGGGATCTCACAATCCATCCTCCTACGGAGCTCAATGTTCTCGATGACACTCGTTCTTCTCTCTAATCAATGTGAGATCTCACAATTCCGGTCATTTGTTCAACATTTTTTAATTCATTTTCAAACATTTAATTAAATTTTGGAGAGAATAAATAAAAAAAATTATTATTGAATTAAATTAAAAATAAAAAAAAAATATATATATATAATTATATCGCAAGTAAAACAATGTATATTTTAAAATTAACAGTAAATTTAGGTCGGTTCAATTTAAGAGCGAAACCCCATTTATTAACCCTGCTTTTTATTTATTTGAACTCAACTCAACACAAGCTGTATAGGTTGGATTGAATTAATCGAGTTTTTCGAGTCATCAAAATTCTTTCGATTCTTTGAATTTAGTGGATCGAACATTGCTACCAAAATGGATCGAAACTCGCAACAAGTTAATTAGAAAATTAATTAAATTAATTAATTATGGATAAAGAGATTTGAACATAAAAGTGACTGAACTATCTTTATCAATACAACAAACATTTTGTAGAAAACTGTTGTTATATGGTTAAATAAATTACTCCAATATAAAATTAGAGTAAATACGAATCAAATGGATAATATATAAATTATTATGAATGAGAATATATGAAAGTTTGGATTTATTTTAGTGGGATTGTTGAAGATAAGGAATTGAATACCGTATATACGCAAATTACTTGGATTCCTTTGGGTTTTGTTTTCTTCTTCATTACATTTCAGTTCTCATCGGGATTCGGAGTTGCAGAGCTCATATAATCATCCAATCCCCAAGGAGAAGCGGTTTATCGATCTTCAAGCCACTGTGAGTTCACACATTGATTTGATTTGATTTGATTTGATGGGTTATCTTTCTTGCCGAGCGGAGTCTTCAATTTCGACTTCGAATTCGTTAACCCCTTCGTCTTCAAGAAATTCGTCGCAGAAATCAGAGAAGCCCATTAAGATCCAACAGTTCGAGTACAGTGATCTCGAGGCCGCCACTAATGGCTTCTCCGATCAGAAGCTTTTAGGTAAAGGAAGCCATGGATATGTGTATAAAGCTGTTCTTGGTGGACGTCTTGTGGCGGTGAAGAAACCCTCTCGAGCTCAGATTCTTGCTCCTTCTCGCCCTGTTTCGTTGTCGTCTTCAATGGCTTCTTATGAAATCGCTAACGAAGTCGATAATGAGATCGAGATTTTGTCCAAAATTCAGAGCCCTGGATTGGTTAATTTGGTGGGTTTTACAAATGATTCCAGAGATAGGCTTCTGGTGGTTGAGTTCATGAGCAATGGTACTCTTTATGATGTGATTCATTCAGGTACGAGGCCTCTTTATTGGGGTCGAAGGATTAGATTAGCTTTGCAAACTGCTAAGGCCATTGAAACACTCCATGCTTCAAACCCCCCTGTAATTCACAGAGATATCAAATCTGCTAATGTGTTGATTGACAGGAATTACAATGCTAGGTTGGGGGATTTCGGGTTGGCGATTCAGGGCCACGCCGATGATTATCGACTGCGGTCGACGCCTCCAGCAGGCACCATGGGGTACCTTGATCCTTGTTATGTGACCCCTGATAATTTAAGCACTAAAACTGATGTGTTTAGCTTTGGGATTCTGTTGTTGGAGATTATAAGTGGAAGGAAGGCTATTGATGTTGGATATTCCCCTCCTTCCATTGTTGATTGGGCTGTTCCTTTAATTAAGAAAGGGAAGCTAATGGCTATTTATGATCCAAGAATTTCTCCTCCAAAAGACCCCATTGTTACGAAGCAATTGGCTGTGATTGCTGCTAAGTGTGTGAGGTCTTGTAGAGAAAGGAGGCCTTCCATGAAAGATGTGGTTGTTTGGCTTACTGGGTTAAGCAAATTGGTTCCTCTGCATTCATGGAATGGCTTTAACAATCCATGTTTGATGGTAGAGACCGTAGGACAACCCGTTGAAACGAGAAATTCGTCGTCGAATTTGAGAAGTCATAGTGTCGAGGATGGTGATTTGGATATAATGTCACGGCGAGATATTAAGAACTCGAGGAGAGTTTACTCTGATTTGGGGATCAGTAATAACTTGATGGATCTTATGGCTTGTATTGAGGAAGAGTCCGGGTTTCGGAACGTGGCTAACCGTGTTGAGTCTCATTCGAGATTGTCGAACCGGTTCTTTAGTTCGAGATTTGTTAGTAGAAAGAATCATGAATTTGAAGGCAAATGATATGGTTGGTGGGTTGAAGATTCAATTCAATTATGTGCCATTGCATCAGAGCTTGAGTGGCTTGTGACTGGTGAGCTTCTCCTTCTTGCAAATTTCAAATTGTAGGTAAATTTTTGGTAGCTTGGCTTTCTTCTGAGTTCAATTTAATGATATCAAGCTTGGTTAATTCTATATCATGGGCACATTGCTGATGCTCCCCATATTTGTTCATTCTGTTCTTAATTGATTGTTCATTCTGTTCTTAATTGATTGTTCATTCTGTTCTTAATTGATTGTTCATTCTGTTCTTAAATATTCTTTTCAATGGCATTCAAGTTGTTATCTCAGTTCAAATGTTTCTGATCTTGGATTTATGCTTCAAACATGATGTTCTCTGATGTTTTTGTGTTCCATTTCTTGTTCTCTCTTATGTAATTTAACATGTATGAACCAGAAGGCCAAATGTTTCTGTTCTTTCTATAGAAATACCTTCTTTGTGTGTTTACGGAACGTGGGGGGACTAGAAGTCAAAACGTGTAATAGCTCAAGTCCACTGCTAGTAGATATTGTCCGCTTTGATCTGTTATGTATCGTTGTCAGCCTCACAGTTTTAGAACGCGTCTGTTAGGGAGATGTTTTCACAACCTTATAAGGAATGCTTCGTTCTCCTCTCCAACCGATGTGGGATCTCACAATCCACCCCCCTTGGAGGCCTAGTGTTCTCGCTGGCACACCGTTTGGTGTCTCGCTTTGATACCATCTGTAACCACACAAACTCACTGATAACAAATATTGTGCGATTTGGCTCGTTACGTATCGTTGTCAGCCTCATGGTTTTAAAACGCGTCTGTTAGGGTGAGGTTCACACCCTTGTAAGGAATGTTTTGTTCCCCTCTCCAACCGATGTGGAATCTCACAAAACCACCATTTATTGGCTCAATGGTCCCCAAGTTGAGTTGTAAAGCAAACTCTTTGAAGTCATAAATTTAAACTACAGTAGGCGGGTCTTGCGTGATCAATCGAGACGTGTTAAAGGTTGTTAGGTTCTCTTCATAACGAACAAGAACAAAAACTTATCATTGATAATTGAAAAGTTACAAAACTTAACGACTCTCTTTAAGAATAGAAACTTCTAAACACCAAAACCAAAAGATAAGATTACACGAGTTTCATAAAAGGCTTCCCAACAAGAACTAATCTCAATACATAAATAACTACGAAAAGCTTAAGAGAGAGCACAAGTCTTTACTCGCAAGCAAGTGAGATAGCTTTCTTTGCCCTTTTGTTTAGCTGTAAAAATTCACATTGGTTAAAGAGTGACACGAAGCATTCTTTATAAGAGTATAGAAACCTCTCCTTAGCATACGCGTTTTAAAACCGTGAGGTTAACGATAATATGTAACGAGCTAAAATGAACAATATCTACTAGCGGTATGAATCAACTTCGTGTGTGGTGTGGAGGCAAGTTCAAACCTTCACGGTTCTCCAAAAAGTTTGTGTTTGAATATGTAACCAAGGGAGGTGATTGTATGGTCCAAGGGACACAATTGTTAGCGGAGAATAAGGATCATGTTTTGTCAAAACACAAGAAAACACACAGAAACTGACGAGCAGCTTCACCCCAAGTGTTGATTTTGTAATGTCCTCTCTGTCTCTGCTTTGATGCTGATGATACCCACTTGTGAAGCTTCTTCCTTCTGAATACACTATTTAACTTTCTGACACCACTGCTCACTACTCACATGCATGTTTCCAAACTCGTTTCATAACCATTTTGTTTTTAAATTTCTGTCTCTTACAGTGAAAGTTCATCTCGTTTAATTTTAAACCCGTTTCAAATCTTACCTAAACGTTTAAAAACAAATATCCTACCTCGATAACTTCTTCAAAATCTGTGCTTTCCTGTTGTTTGGTTACTCTCTCGACTTTCCCTCTTAGAAATTATCCAAGTGAGGTTGGTTTTGATTTGTGAACAAGAAAAGCCTTCGATCTATGTTCTAACATGTTCGTTCATGTTCTCATTTTTGATCTATTAAAGGCGATACTTAAAAATCATTGCAATTTGCTTTCAACATTTGGGTTCGTCTAATTGTCCTATATCCATCCATATATTCCTTGAATTTGAAATTTGATGCCCGAAAAGTCAAAAGTTGAGTTCATGTCAATTTCATCTCCTAATAATTCTGAATCATCATTCGGGTTTCTTTCGCTAAAGAACTATCATTTTTAGAACGTGTTCTTTTTACAAAGATAATTAAAGAGGGATGAGANAAAAAAAAAAAAAAAAAAAAAAAATGTAAAAACGTCCAATGTAGCAATAGAAAAAGAACCTAGAATTTAACGATAGGTAAGAGTGAAAAGATTCGAACTTCTGACATCTTGTCGATGATAAATGTATTGTAATCTATTGAAATATGCTCATATTATCATTATAGTGTATCGTTCATTTCATTTAGTTTGTCTCAGATAAAACAAGAGTGTGATAAATAAATAAGACATAATATAAGGACTTGTTAGCAAAATTTGAGGGTTAAACATTAACAAAATGCCACAATTTCAATATTCTCTTTCACATCTTTTTATTTTCGTTTAAATTTCATTTTTGTCCCTAAACTTTTCAAATTGTTCTATTTTGGTCCTTAAATTTTTAAGTTCGTTCTATTTGGTCTCTAACTTCTTTAGCTTGAATGCAAACTCATGCTAATGTTCTAGTACGTATCCTCAAAACTATATCATTAATTTTATTGAAATTAAAATAAAAGTAAAGAAAAAAAATAGTTATTATTTGAAAGCTCGAAATATTATCGAATATTGTTTAACATCTTGGTTTAATTAGATACAAAATGAAAAAAAAATATTCTAGCGGTTCATATTTGTTTAGAAAGAAGATTGTTTATGATCTCTAGTGCTAATATGACGTAATAAAAACTTTATACTTAGATTATAATTAGTGATTGTGTTAATTGATTTGTAAAAGCATAATTAGAAGCACATAAAGTTAGAAATTGGTGTGGAAAAATATGAGGCAATTATGAAAGTGTTTGGTTAGTTTTGATTATGACATGGGAACCTACGCAAATTATTGCACCAACTTATTCTTTTTCCTTTCTTCTTTTTCTTACTCATAATTTTGAAGTTTGGTGCTCTTTTCCCTTTATTTATTTATATTTTTGCTTTTTATTAAGCCCCACACACATGCATATAGTCACTCATCGTGCCTTTGATTTAGGAGAGATCGAGAGTTTTATTTATTTGACTCACCCAAAATGTGTAACACGAGAAGATAGAAAGATGTTTAATGCTATTGTTTGATGAAAAACTCGAATGAGAACATTTGAATAACAGAACTCATTCTCTCGTTACGCTTCAATGATACTACATATGTTGAGTCAGAAAGATAAGGATAAAATGGCCGGCAAGGTCACTTTCTTATCCGAAAAGGAATGCCACTAGTTCGACTATCAACTTGCTTTTCCTAATGTCAGCACCCAAGTCGTTTACACGCTAAACTTGCATTGGCAACATCGGCCTATCTATATTCAGCATGAGACCATTTCCTTAGTTAGAAGGAAGGCGTTCTCGAGACATAGCTTTCTAAGTAGAATTCGAAATCCCGGCTAGAGACAACTTTAGTGAAAAGATGAGGCCCAACTTATATTTACTAACATTTCTAGAAAACCAAGTTTTAAGGTAAGAGTTGTGGAAATTGAACTAACTTTTTAACAAATGTAGGAAATGTCAAATGGAAGGTACAATGAAAAGACATTCTAACAAGGACGGACCTTATGCGCAAGCTAACAAATGGCTATTAGGATGAAACCCGACCAACCCGACCCAACCCAAGCTCTGCTGTATTTGTAAAACCAAGAGAAATAAAACAATGAAAAATGGGACTTTCTCCTCAATTCTAAGCTACAAAATAAGAACAATCACCAAAAAGTCTACTGTTATATCCTTGAGCTATATCATTGCTAACCCTCCTTTCAATAGAGAAACCAGACAAGAGCTTAGAGGAGAAACATTGGGGCAAAATCCGGCACAGCTGCAACCAAGGGACGCCGTTCTTGTGTTTGTGTGTGTATAAGGATTGGTGGCACAAGAAGAGAGTAGCTATAAGGTGGGGAAAGAATTTCCAAAAAGAAAACCAGAAATGACTTATCATGTGTTGCCCCCTTAACTCAATCTCATGCTCTGCCTTGTTTTGATCATTCGTTTCAGCGTAGCCAGCCAGAAGCTGCACTCGTCCCACTCGCTTGTGGTAAGAAGCACCTAAAACCAGCAGCAAGGAGGAATGAATGCATCTCATTCTGGATTTCAGGACAAAACAAGATAGCAAGAACTTCATTTTTTTAAAAGAAAATAACTTCAAATATACCTGGATTTGTAGGGCGCGACCATAATCGCCAGTATCCAGAGCCTGGCAGAGCTGACCAAGCTTATCAGCAGCATTTTTAGATATATCCCCGCTGTTCAGTTTGTTGAACAATGCACCCATCTTCCTTGAGTTGTCTTCAATTTCCCGCTTCTTACCTGGATTTGCCCGAGCACCTCCCAATGCTTCTGAGGTCTCGTTGAAAAGTCTACTCAATGTTGCTACCACAGGTTTTTGATGAGCTGCAGAATATCAACCGGTTATTCTATCTAAATTGATACTGTATGTAGCTTGTAAGTTGACAAGTACATCAAAAGCATTCACAACATAACGAGGTAAAACTTCAATTACACTTGTTAAGGGATTATAGCATTATATGCATCTAAAAGTTAATGCTACTTAAAATCCCTTAAAGACTAAATTTTGAAGAAAATATTGTAAACCAAAACCGAATACAAGATCTTAATGAACTTTTTCTGTTAAACAAATAGGTAACTAACAATTACCAGGAACGTTTGAAGTATCTGCAGTCTGCACAGTTGGTGGTGGGGCTGGTGGCGTCACCGGTGGCTGTGTTGGAGTAGATTGTGGAGGGCTGGGTGGCTGAACCATACCCATTCCAGGTAGCTGAACGGCTCCTGGATTAGGAACTGGCATGAATCCCCTCGATGGAGGAGTGGGAGCCACAACCTGAGGCATTTGATGCCCAGGAACCGACTCCATGTGTGATGGGGCAGAACCAATTGAAGCAGTTGATTGTATAGGTTGAAAAGTAGGATTAACAATTCCCTGAAATATTTGAGAAACAAATATTAAATTATCATCATCTTTTACACTAAAAATGGTAAGATTTATGCACTCATTGATGAAGAAGGATTACGAACAGGGTACAACTGAGAACCCAAAGTGGGTGGTTGTTGATATTTTTCCACATTTCTCAAAGCAGGAGGTGTTGCAGGAACAAATGGCCTCGGAGCTGGCTGACCCGGGGGTGCAGTGAAACTTGTCTAAAACCAAAACCAAATTACAATTAGACCAACCCAACTCCTAAAAGAATTTCAAGCATCATCAAGAAGCAATATCTTATCATCCTTTACATCACACGAACATTACTCCGAAAAACATCCCCAAAGATTTGTGAAGAAATGTCAGTAAAAAACTAAAGACTGGAATTCTTCCAGAGATATGGCAGGTCAATACTAGATTGATGCCGGATGATAATATTTCAAAGGAAAATGCTGTTTACTTTGTATTTTACATTTGGTAAAATAACTTTTCAGCTTTCCTATTGAGTTCAATTGCATTCTTAATATTGTTTTAGATAAATCAGAATGCTATTCAACTATGAATAGCCTAGTGTCATAAAACCCTGATTTTAGTTGTCCAAAATTCTTTGGATTTTTATGTCCTTGTTCAATTCTAAAAGTTTTGTTAGTTGACTCAGGTTTATTTTTCTCTAGATACCGTTGCCAATTTTATCCAAAAATAGTGAAATGCATTTCAATCACTTCCTAGTGGAGCCAAGTCTAAAATTAAAGAATAATCAACAAATAATTACCTCTGGAGCCTGTGGCGCTTGCGATGGAAGAAATAAATTAGGCTGGGGTGCAGGCTGATATGGTGTAGGAGCAGTGTATCCTCTTCCCCCATAGGCAGTCTGAGAATAGTTATCATTGTATGCAGTGGTAGGCACATTCTGATGGAATTGAGCTGGAGCAGACTCCTGAGTAATCGACAAGAGAAGTTATATGCTGAATTCCTCGAAACAAGGCAATATTTCGCCAGGTTCAAAGCAGCCAAAACCAGCAAGCATATCGCATAAAAGGAAAAGAAGATGAGACACCTGATAATAATGTTTGGTGGCTTCAGCACTATACACATTTGCACTTGGTTGCTGAGAGTATTCAATGGTCGATGCCTTGTCATTTTTATCTGTGACACGAAAGTAAAGCTCTTGCTTAGAAAATAACATTCAACTCAAAACAATCCCCTCTCTTCATTTCTCGAACCCCAATAAACTCTTGTAGCGGGGAAACTACCTCAGGAATACACACAAAAAGAGAAACTTGTAATTTGCATTTATAGCTTAAGTGATAAAACAAGGTAAAATTTAGAACAAATATTAGCAAATTGCTGAAGCTTTTGACTTTATTAGCATTGAACTTATTGTAAAACTAACAACTTAACTAGTTCAGCTTTTCCAAAATTTATACCACATAGTCAACCTCAAAAATCCAAACAATTGATCATCAAATGAGAGAAAAGACAATATTATCATATACATAAGTATGATTGATTTTTAGGCATTGTTATCAATATGTTACTTACCAGATAAATAATTCAAATTTGTTAAAAAAAAATGCATTAAGAAACAATAAGATTCAACTTGTTGTCCAAAGGGTCAGTAATCACTTGAATTATTTTTTTTTAAAGAGTTATGATTAAATGGTCAACAATTTGTGCCCTTAAGCATGCTGAAACGTTTTGAGCTTTCAAATTAAAAGCACATGACCATAGGTGACGCCAACAAAGGTCAATGCGTAAGCAGAAGAAATCAGGATATTCTATGATAAAATAACCAACGTTTTAATGACAGAGAACTCACCAGACTCTGTAGAGAAGGAAATTCGATCTTTCAAGATCACAAGTTCAGGTGTCAATTCTTCAGATCCCAATAACTTAATATATTCCAGTGCTGTTGTTAGCTGTCCTTGACTTGCTAATATTTCAGCATATTTCTCAACAAGCTTGCATAAAGTTACACTAAATCTCTTTTGTCCAGTGGCCAAAGCAAGCACAATAGTCTTTTCCATCAAATCCTAACCAAAACAGAAGGCACGTTCAACTTTATAGTCCAATACACATGTAAAATATGTCTCTTAAAGTACACTTACCTGTAGAAGATCAACATAAGATTTTCCTTCACGCTCAGTAGACAAGCTCCTCGACCAGATTTCAACAGTTTTATCAATATTCCCAGCACATATATAGCACAGAGTTGCTGGAAGTGTATAACCGGCAACCATAAGTTTCGAAGCAAGTGTATCACAGAGCATGGTCCATTCATCTTTTTGTGCGAACTGTTAATTGATACAACATTAATGTTGCAGCATAGTAGTAATACCCTTAAAACATTAAAGTGAAAATTAACATGAATACTAAAAGACACGTTTACTTTTAGTAGGACTCAAATGCTTGATGAGCAACATAATCTAGTGTGAACTACTTCCAGAATTTCCTGGTCGGTACAGTCGAGAGTTGAAAATTGGAGATTGTTTTAACATAATTAGCAACATGAAAGTGTAATTATAAACATTTCTATAGCTTCTGCTAGTATGATGATGGAACTTATTTCCTGGAAGAAGTAAATCACTATTTAATATAAAATCAGACAACATGTCAGAAAGTTAAAGCAGCTAAGTAAGAAGCTCATAACATGGCGGGTACAAGTCCAACACAATTTTCAGTAACCAACTTGGCATCCCTTCTTACAAATATAGTGCATCAAAATCCTTTGCACAGTTTCTAGTGAACAAATATTGACATCGGCATTTTTCTAGAGAGAATTTTTATCCAAATTAAATATAAAACTTACACTGCAGAGAAGGGCAAGTGTTTCTTTCCAGAATTTCAGGGGCCTTGTATTCACAAGACTCAGTAGATTGTTGTTGACCATTGCAGAAACAGTCTGATTGAAGAAAAATAAGAAGATTAGTTTGTGGAGATTCATACTCAAAGGCGGTCAAGGATGTCTCGAACTTTCATAAAACTTCTAATTATCAAAAGAGTAAAGCAATAAAAAGTCAATATTCACTGCTTCATGAGGACAGGATAAAGTGTCAACTACCTTTAAGTAAGGTGAACAGGACATTTTTAGATATTGGTCTCGTGTATTCTCCCACAGCGACCCACCACCAACATGAGCAATAACCAAGGCATCAGCCATTTTGTTTGCAGACACACACAACCCAACAGCCCCCTTATAATCACCGACAACCAATGCCCGTTGCACACCATCAGCAAATGATGCATCTCCATTGTCTTCCACTACATCCTCATCTTGTGGTTCTTCAGCGGCAACATTAACCTCAGCAGCATGGTTATCACCAGAGATCGATAAAGGTGTATCGGCCTTTGGACTGGGCAGATTGTTAAAGAAGTCCTCCCCATTATCAGATGGAAATAATGTGGCTTCTCTACCATCCCCATATCCAATATTATCTGCTGCAGTATCATTCAGATGGAGAGCATCTACATCCTGGGAAATCACTGCTTGAGAATCTTGTGATTCAGTTGATACATTAAAACCAAGATGACTAAGAAGCTTTGTCCTTGCAGTGCCATCATCTTCAAACATGACTTTCAGGAATCCCCATGTTTCCCGGTCATCCTCCAAACTGTTTAAGACATTGCAACTGTTAACCACCACTTTTTCTATTTAAAAAACAAAAAGAAGCAAAAAAAGAATTAGAGATGGAGAGAAGTTTTAAGGTGGATGACATACTCAGATTCTTTAGACTTCTGTTCGCATAAAACCCTGAGAGAGGAGCGTTCACCATTTTGTATCGCAGCTTCAAACTCAGATGAACGAGTAACCAAACTGTGCTCCATTAGCAAGTCATGCACATAAACCTGGAAGAAATACAGGGGTGAAAATGAACTACAGCTATAATGAAATTCAAGTTGATCAATCAAACAAAGAAATACCTCTGAAGCACCAGCTGAAGCACCCGCAACAGGAGCCCTAGATTGAAATGTCACAACCTTTCCTCCAAAGCCAAAAGAGGCCCCAACTGGACGTTTATACGACTTTGGTGCTCTCAAAGATACTGCATAAAATAAATAATCAATATAAGAAAACATTAGAAAACCAACAATCATGTAGGAAATGAAGGACAGAGAAAGAAGGGAACAGAGAGAGAGAGAGAGAGCAAAACATATATGTTTTTTCCACAAATCCATTATAACAAGACTAAACGATAAACCTTCTTTATTATTTTTTATTATTATTATTATTATTATTATTATTATTATTTAACGTAAGAAATTGATAATAAATAACCTCATTTAGTCCAATCCAACAAAAAAAAAATAATAAAAAAATAAAATAAAAAAATAATAAATAAAAATCTGCAAACCAAGAATATTACAAAAGTTGTCAAAAGACAGAGATGGACTAATAGAAAGGCTTTTTGTGTTAAAACAATCATGGGGTGGAGGATCAAACTATCAACATTTAAAAATGGTAATAGGGTGCCTTACTTGGATTGGCGCCTAATATAAAGGTTTTTAAAGTAAGAACATTAACTCCATTGAAGGAAGAGGATGTATGAGATATCAAAGGGGACTGACAATCTAAAAGGAAAACTCGCATTAGATCAAACACACCAACGCCTAGAAGGCCTTGATAACTTATACCTAACACGAAGCTACAAAATAATCCTGATCCAAATGCTTTCACAGACCAAATCCTTGTCACCATTAACACTTTGATTCCTTTCTAGCCATAACGTTCAAAAATGCCATAAAATGTCATAAGAGAACAAAAACTTATCTCCATAGAAACACTTCCCATCCACAAGCTCAGCAAGAAAGAAAGAGCAAGTATTCCACATTAAAACATGACTCCACAAACCACCATAAGCAATCACTGCTTGGTTAATATCTGACTTCATCCTTGGCTGGAGGGGACTTCCCAGCCCGTACAGAGATGGTCGGACCAAAGTGATTCTACAAATGATGGCCCAGACAGTCCCAAACTATGGTGGGTGAAGGGGCCTTGGAATCTCTTCCGTAATCAAGGTGTTGAAATGTTAAGCTCCCAGGGAGATGAAGTTGAGGAACCTTCCATCTCAGTAAGATAGCAACCCTCAAGTTTTAAATAAGATTTTTTGGATCTCCCTCACAACTAGGGGAAAAGGGTATTTTAGATGAGAACTCCGCTACTTGACTGAAGACCAACATTTTGTGTATTTTTTCCAATTTCAATTAGAAAGAAAGAAACGTGGGGGATCAGATAATCAAGTGAGAAAAGTTACTAGGCATGAATGGATTTCACTATATTATAGTGATGAATTACCAATTAGACTACAAAAGCCAGTGGCCCATGAATGCAGAGGAAACAAAGGAGACCCGTGAAAGAAAGAACAATAAAATCAAAAGTAATAAGGTTAATTCATATTATAAGACAGCCACCAGATAGGCAAACAGCACCAAACACTATCTTACCTGCACTAAAATCATTCTCTCCTACACCATAACGGCTGCAACTCTGTAAAAAGAAGGAAAGTAAAATAAAAGAATCAAATTTATACCCAAAAACTATGAAAATGAAAATGAACTTCATAATTCAGTCTGAACTTGTTCATAAATGAAAAATGAAAGCACAAATATGAATAACGATGATTTCATTTCCAACAGAAGAGCAGTTGACTACATTAATAGCCTCTGCAGGTTCATTTCCATATATCGAAAAAAGATTTAGAGCATATATATCATAACTGAATCACTTATGACTTAATTTTACACTTCTCTTGTCAGTAGTATGATGCCCGCCCTTTTATTAGCTTCGAGAGCATGCTTGCATGCTGGTTTTTTGTTTGGCCTCGGTTTCTTCTTTTATTCTTCTTCATAAAAGCTTGGCTTATTTATTTAAAAAATGAGGAGAAAATAAACGATGATGCAAACAGAAATACAAGAAGGCAAAACTTTAGTTTCATGCTGCCTGACGTCCCAACAGCACATCAACATTCTCCAAAAATAAGAACAAGTTGCACAGTAGAACAGCAATTTATAATTAAAAATTGACATCTTCCAGAGAATTAGAGAATCTCTTACGTGCAGTATCTTTCAACCCAACCCATAAAAGCATTCACATTTTAGTTTCATGCTGGCTGTAAGGATCTTGTACGAGTGGTTCCTGTCAATGTCTTATTGATTTGCAATGTTTCACAAACTAATCACTACAATTCCCAAATGAGTGGTAGGAGCGTCAACCAACCAAAATATGGAACCTAAAAAGGTAAGTTTTTCCTAGGAGCTTAGCTATAAAGGTATTAATACTCATTACAAACTCTAACGTAGGATGTGCCTTATATGAGTATCTCCCCTCTGAATCAAAAGATATGACTTTTTGTTACATGCCTTTATACATCAAAGTATTGCGGCCAGATCCTCTTTTGTTTTTTCTTTTGCTCTAATATTTTGCTTGGTCGTTGGTCTTCCCCCAAGAACCATCTCTTCTCCTCTCTCATGTGTTTTTGGATTACTTGGCAAGAAAGGAATCAAAGAATTTTCAAAGACAAGAAACTCACTTTTGATAGGTTGTTTGAAGCTATATCTTTTATGACTATTACTTCGTGTAAATGCTCTCAATCTTATCCAGCAATCCATCACACAATCATCAAAGATATTCCCGATAGTATCACCTTGATCTCAGCCCACCAATCCAGCAAGTAACACTTACCTCATTTTTCATGAGTATTTAATAAAAATCAGTCATGTTATTAGATTAGATTTGCCACAATATCCATATAGTATTCCCTCCCAATAAAATTAAGAAAATTCGGGGAGGAGGAAGCACCAAACACTTCCAGAAGTCATAATTTAACATATTAATTCTGTGGACGGTATTCTAAGAAAACCTGCACAAAGTATAACTTTTGTGAATACCCAACAAACTTTAGAGGGATGTACCTCAACATTATGTATGCCAATCTTCCCATCAAATGAAGATGCTGTTATAACACCAGGAATCCTAGGAAACCAGTGTACATCAAAGTTCCAGTTGGTACTAGCAGGCAATTCGCACACAATCTGCATTGGGAGTGGCAAATCAGAGTAGTTTCCTGATTAATGCATATGTTCAAGCACCTAGTAATAAAGATATGATAGAGTGCAAAAGAATGAAAAGTGGCATATCATAGAACTGCAACAGAGCTTACATCTCCAGATATAGTATCCCAGCAGATAGTTCTGTTGTCTTTGGCACATGTTAGCAAGTAGGAGCTATCGGTGGGACACCATGCCATTGCAATTACACCTGATTACGAGAAAAGTACTTTTATAAGGTTCCTTTTAGAAAGAAAAAATAAACAATTAAACTTACTGCAAACAAGAAGATATTAAATCTATCATTAGTAGATGAAGCAACATGTACGGCTTACAAGTCAAATTTATCACAATTAAATGGAACTTAATCTGCCAGTTCAAAGCATGCAATTACTTCATTAAAATCTAGTATTGTTATAAGTACAGCAATTAACAAACTTAATGGAAGAGTTCAGAAACCCTGGTTACTAAAAAGAAGAAGAAAGTAATTAACGATTCAGCTCCTACAGTCCAATGCGTAATAGAAATACTGTAAAATGAGATGAAGAGAAGAGAACTAATAGACTACATTTTACCATTTGAAAATGTGAAGCATAAACTTCGCTTTTTCAACCTAACCCAGATAGTTAGGTTATTGTTCGGCCTTTTATGACAAACAAATTCCAATGTTATTAACAGTTAGGAACAAGCAAGGCGCTCATCTCAACTCTATTTAACATGAACTGAAAAGTCGATATAACCCTCTTTATTTGAGTTGCTGAATTTCAATAATAATACAAGCTCAGACTGTAAAAGCTCAGCAACCCTCAATCTTTAGTCATACAACATGAATTAAAAAATAGAAAATGCAAACACGAGACAACAATCAGAGAACTAAACATGACAAGGGCATCATACAAATTCTACAAGGAAATATATAACACCAGCTATTTACTTCCAGTTCTAGACAACTCTACAAGTTCCAAACACATGGAGAAGCAAGAAATCAGTTATCCGATTATCAGAACACATCTACTAAATGAGGAGTCATTTAACAGTTTTATATATTATTCTGTAAACATGAGAGTGGTTTGAGAGAAGAAACTACAAATCTAACATAAAATTGAACTTTATTATCATACCTCTTGTGTGGCCCACAAACTCTTTCACTGGCGTCATAATATTTCGCATATCCCAAAGCTGAGAGCAAAATAAGGTGTTGACTTAAAAATAGTACGAAATCTTTTACAATATTTAAGTATAATGTATGTGGGAATCATCACCCTGAGAGAAGGAGAATTATCATCATCTGAAGCAACCACGAGTTGGGTTGCAAGATCAGGATTCCACTGCAGCACCGAGCAGCGTCTTCTGGTGGAATCTGAAAAACTGAATTGACAGGCAACATACATTTATCAAATGCAGGAAAGCCGCTGAAAGAAATTATTTTGTATCTAGATGACTGTGGAATTGATCCAATCTCATCATTTAAATCTGTAATTTAATAATTCACTTAGATTTACCTTATAACTGGTTTTTGCTTCTTCAGGTCCCAAACGACTGAATCAAGAAGAGTTATAAGCAAAATGTTAGAGAGAAAATCCAATATTTTGATTCTTTCTTTGAGGATAAGATATTTTCTAGTTGCTTTTGTTGTAGACCTCTTCCCTCCCCTGGCCCTTTGTAATTAAATATATTTTTTCCATATGCGTCATTTTTCTTTAATTTTTATTTTTTAATCAAGAAATCAGTTTGCGATATACGTCAATTGAAAGAGCTTTTATGTAGCTTCCTTTGGTCTCAATATTGAGGCATTCCTTCCCTCTCTTTTTGTAATTTCATCCTCAATTAAATCTGTTTCTTGAAAAAAAATCAAATTAAAAATAATAATAGTTATAAGTTTTATTCAATCAAGAAACCGAACTTTCGTCAAAAAAACATAGTGCCAACAAAAAATAAAAGCCCAAAAAAATGAAACAGGATTTTGTTCCTCACCTGTTGTTCCATTATATGAAGTGGAGGCTAATATATGTTGAACTTTGCTATTCCACGATAAGAATGAAATTTCACCCTGAGCTGCAGAACCACTACCCTGCATAAAGATTAAATGAAAAAATAAATATTCATTCGATATGATGGTAAAGAAAGGAAGTGAAGCATGGTAGCTAATAGCCTAATAAGTAGACCTTTTCCTGGCATGTTAAAATATGAAGACTATAGATCTGACATAGCAGTTAATATCAAACTCGGCTAACTAATAAAATTTATGTAGCTGAAGCATGGGACTTGACAAATTGCTTATGGTTATTGAACTTTTGTCGGCATCTCAAAGAAAAGGAAATAGAGGAATGGGCTGCCCTTTCTAATAAAACCCCCTCCTATCAATTCAATGACTATCCAGACAAATGGACTTGGGAGCTTGACAGAGAGGGGAACTTTTCTACACAATCATACTCAACAACCTCGTTTCCAGGAACGCAACAAACGACAAGGAGAGATATGGGAAGATTTGGACCCTTGGCCCACAAAATCAAGTTTTTATTATGGGAAATCAGCCACTCCTGTCTCAACACTTTCAACAGGCTACAGAAAAGAAGTCCATGGATATCTCTCTCTCTCCAAATTGGTGGTCTCTGCCAGGAGTCGGGGGAACACCCTTTCAAGTCCACAAAAGCTAACCTTTGGCCTTTCTTGATCAAGTCTATCATATGGTGAATATGGAAAGAGAGAAACTTGAGGATTTTGAGAGAAACTTGAGGATTTTCCAAGATCATGAAAACACTCCACAGAACACTTGCAGTACCACAATCTTCTACACTTTTTCTGGTATATAATACAATTCCTTTTAGCAATTACAGCTTAGATTCTCAACTTGCAAATTGGAGAAGTCTTTCGTAACCTCTTTGAATGGGTATTTCTTTTGTATCATTTCATTTGATCAATGAAATTGTTTCCTATTAAAAAAATAAAAATAACTCAGCTAATTAATAATTGGTTAGATCCATTAGATGACTAACTGGCTGCCCCGAGGCAAGTGTTGTTTCTAAAGGGACTAAATCCTTCAAATTTCAATAACTTTATAAGGAAATTTTATCTTGAACAAAAATTAAAGAAAATACATCAGAACTGCACAAGGGGAGAAGACATTGCGCTAAGAGGCAATAAAAAAGCAACAAAATATTATCCATCAAACTTTAGGGGGGGCAAGGGCAACCTATGTCTATTACGAAAGATGGGGGTTGGACGATTTCTTACTAAATTGACCAAATGAAAGATGTGTACTATTTCCTAAGCAGGTAGGCTAACCCCTGCTCAATTGGTCCGCTAAATTGTTCCCACTTATTTCCTTCATTTGTTCCAGGTTTCTTACACTCCATTCCCTCTAAGCCCTTTCTTATTTAAATTGGTCCCTATTGCCTAATAGGTCAAGGTGACTTTGCCTGTAAAAATATCAAGGAGTTCAGGGATTTTATTTGGTAGGGGCGTCGACAATAAATTGTGAACAAAAGTTTGCAATTTCCATTGGCCATTATAAAAGAAAATAAATGTAATGAGAAATATAATAAATTGCATTCAACAGCAAAAGACTATGCCAAAAAAGGGGGCAGGATACTACTCCCAAAACAGCGAAAACTATACAGAAGATTACCCAACATTTGGTGTTAACAAGAAAAATTATACAGTTGCACGTATACTATAATAAAATTATGAGATGCTACACAGTCAAACCTTCAGAGGTGGAAAATGAATAGGTTGTGACGGGTTGGCTAAATCCCATATGCAGATTTCACCATCATCAGCTCCGGATGCAAGCAAGTTTGGTGTAATTGTATTAAATTCTAAACCACGCACCTGCATGAGGAAAATACTAGAGCTCTCAGTGTGCGAAAAATGGTACAACAGTAATATTAGAGTAGCCATGTACTCGAGTGAGCATTTCAGAACTTTCGAAAACTTACAGGCCCTTTATGCCTTGATAGATGTCCAACTAGAGGAGTTTCACCTGCCTCAGGACTGAAAATAAAGGTGAAAAGGAGTCAAGCCTACAAAGCATTAAAGAAAGTAACACCCTGAGAATAATAGGGTGATTGTAAAATTAAACTAGAAAACTGCATCTGGTACAAATATACTCTTTCCAGAGGATGAGAAAAGGAAACTTCATTGTCATTTTTCAAAAGGTGGGCTTAATGGTAACTCTTCGATACGGTTCTCAAAATGAGATTCGGGGATTTCCGTGGACAGTCAATCATAAGAAATTTTTATAAGCACTTATTAGAAAGCTTCTTGACCAATCTACAACTATCAAACTTTAAACCACTTTCAGATCTAATTTGATATTGAGAACATTATGGAAACCTTCCAATCCATCCACCTTCCCAGGGTCCCAATAGACAATTAAACCAACTCAGAAACTCAAAGCAATACAGGGAAATCATTAGGTCAATTTGATCGTTTGTAATCAACCAATTCTCACGCTACACACTTCTGCTTAAATTTTTTTCAACTAATTCTTCATAGAACACTCAGAAGGGGTAAAAAAAACCAAACTCGTTAAGCCAACTGCAGTTAAATTACAACAATTGGTTTGAAGCCAACTCCCCGAATAATAAGCACCCGCTCACTAAGAACTTATAAACTCTACTTCCCCCATTTAACAGCAACGGAAAGCACTTGGGCACAAATACAATCCAAATTCTTACAAACATATTGATCCACGAAAAATAAAAAACCAAAGTCCAATTACCGGATCAGCGCAAGCGGGTTCCATATATCAATGTTCCCATCGACGAGTCCACCGGCAATGAGACCTAGAGAAAATTGTTCAGAGCCCGATCCATTCTTACCCCAGGAGAGGCGATTGAAGCGTTCGGAGCTCGGAGTATCCCCAATTACAGGAAGGTCCTTGTCATCCGACTGGAAATCGAGCTTGATGATCTCGAGATTGGCGGACGAGCTGAATGACAAATCCACAGCACCCGCCATCGTCCCGGCGGCCATGTACGGCCCGTCCGGTGCAATAGCAACGAACGCCGACCGATTCACTCCCTTTATACACGCCATTGAAAACCCAAACTACCAAAAACCCAAGAAAATAAAAACAAAACAAACTACACCCAATTGAATTGTATCACCAATCTACAATTACAACCATAAGAAATGGAGAAGAAAAGATCGGCGGATCTGGGGTAATTTTCAGAAATTTTCTTTTTGAAGAGTGTATGAGAATTGAGGGTTGTCGAGATGGGGGAGTAGTTTCGATCTGATCTGTGAAATGCAAGTGAAAGTGAGAGACTCGCAATTCTCTCTCTCTCGAAAATCTCAAAACGAAAAAATGAAAAGTGAAAAAAATGGGATTTTGAAGCTTTTCTTTTTTGCCTTTCCCGGGAGTTCAATTAGCGGGTTTGAAGAGCTTTGATTCTCTGTAAAATGGAACACTAGGGTTTATGTTAGTCAACGTTTTGTAAAGACGACTCTCTCGTCGTTTGTCCAATGGGAATACGACTCGTTCATTGGGTGGAGCCCTTTGGGCTTTTTGGGCCCAATGAGATCCATTGGTCGGAGAGATAACATATGGGCTTTTCACAATGGGCCCATTATCAAATTTGAGTTACCTTGTATATGGGCTTTTGGGCCCAATGAGATCCGTTAGTTGGAGAGATAACATATGGGCTTTTCACAATGGGCTCATTATCAAATTTGAGATACCTTGTATTTGGGCTTTTTTGGGCCCAATGAGATCCGTTGGTTGGAGAGGTAACATATGGCCTTTTCACAATGGGCCCATTATCAAATTTGAGACACCATGTATTTGGGCTTTTGGGTCCATGAGATCCGTTGGTTGGAGAGATAATATATGGGCTTTTCACAATGGGCCCATTATCAAATTTGAGACACCATGTATTTGGGCTTTTGGGCCCAGTGAGATCCGTGGTTGGAGAGATCATATATGGGCTTTTTCACAATGGGCCCATTATCAAATTTGAGACAACTGGTATGTGGCTACACAACTGTGGGCCAAAACTAAGCCCATAACTTCGAAGGAAGAAGTTGAGCCTCAATTAAGGGGTCCTAGTTGTTCGAGGGCTCCATAGACTTCATGGTGTATTTTATTCGAGGGAATGTTGTTGAAAACTGTTAGGAGGAAGTCCCACGTTGTGAGCCTGAGAAAAGAATCGAGCCTCAATTAAAGAGAGATTGTTTGAGGGCTCTATAGGCTTCAAAAGAGAGTCTATGGTGTACTTTGTTTGAGAGGAGGTGTCACAACTCAAGCCCACCGCTAACAGATATTGTTATCTTTTGATTTTCCCTCTCGAGCTTTCCCTCAAGATTTTTAAAGCGCGTATACTAGGTAAGCCGTTCCTGAAACTACTGGATCCCATCGGCTTTAAACGATCAATAACAGAGGAAGTAGAAGCACCAACCAAGCTCAGAGCATGAACAAGGCTCAACCGAGCTTGAACGAGATTAGCCATATACGAACTAATCAAATTCAACAGCTGAAGCAATTTCAATGAGTGTCTAAGAAACTCATCCACTGAAGAAGCCTCGTGTTTATGAACTGGGTAGTCAATTTCCTCAAGTAACTTCGCAAAAGCTCTGTTTTGAACATGAAGCAGTTCGAAACACTTCCTGATCCATGGAAACGAGAGGATTTCCGATGTGGGTTTATTCAAATCGTTCAAAGAAACTCATATTTCAGAGAGAAATCTCTGAATCGACTCCAAGAACGCTTCCGATTCCGAAATGACCACGAACAGAGCATGAACAGAGCATGAACAGAGCATGAACAGAGCTTGAACAGAGCATGAACAGAAGCTGGGACTGTAAAACAATCACAAGGAAGAAAGCATCAACGGATATGAACACACAGCTTTTTCTGCTACCCAAACCTTTCAACGTGAGATCAAATAACGTATTCAGTTCGATAATGTTTGATTAAATGAACAAAACTTTGGTTTAAGAGTTTAATTTTTTTTTTTCTTTTTCTTTTTCTTTGAGAGTGACTTGTTGAGCATTAACGTGTTGATAAAATAGAATAAAAAATTATTAAATTACAAATTTTGGGGTTTTTTTTTTAATTAAAATTTAAACCCATGTTCAAAATTTGGAGATCAAAATAAATATTTTAAAAGATTAGGAACTAAAACAAATAGTTTTTATAGGATCAATTAAAGTTCCTTTCATAATTCTAAAAGATAACGGCGTATCAATTGCTTCTTGAAAAACTTCCGGAATAGTTGGTTGACATAAAAGGCTACTAATGATCCAAAATCGTTAGATATTGGGAAGAAAGAGTCCAAAATATTCGTGAAGATTCTTATTCTTTCATGAATAGTAGCACTGTTCGAAAGTGATATTGAGTCTCTTGTGAAGCGAGGTTGATCACTTTTGATTATGATGGATTGGGTTGGAGAATTCTTTTAGATCAATCTGAAATTTCGGGATTGGTTGGGTTATAAACTCTGGGTTAGTGACCCAAATGCCTCAAATAGGGTTTATAACCCAACCCAACTCTCTATTTTTTTTTGCTTCGGCTAGGCTAAGTCATCAAATTATTCATTTTTTAAAAATTATTTTAAAAAACTTTATTATCACATTAACAACTAATACTTCGTACAACTATACATCGGTTACAAACATCAAATATTCTTAATTTCACACCATTGATAATGCAATATCAATTTGAAGCTAAAAAACAAAGAAAAAAAAGTGCAAAACATTTGCACTTTTGAAGTTTGCTTTCCTTTAAAGCAAGTGGTGGAAAAGAAATATTCATTTCAAATCATTTTTTTTAGTAATAATTAAACCAACTTTTAATTTTGACTAAAACTTACACCTAAAATATAAAAATATGTATGTTATATCTAATATAAAAAAAACAAATAATATATATATATATATACGCACGCAATATTGTGAGATTCCACGTAGATTGGAGAGGGTATGTCAACAAGGATGCTGGACCTTGAAAGAGGTAGATTGTGAGATCGCATTAGAGAAGGGAACGAAGCATTCTTTACAAGGGTATGGAAACTTTTTCCTAAGAAACACGTAATGGACTAAAACAGACAATATCTGTCAGTAGTAGACTTGGACGACTACATATAAACACATTCATTCCAACATATATATTAAAATACGTTAGGTTTGGTTTGAAATAACTTTTTAATTACTTTTATTAATTAAACATTCAAAACGTCATTCGAAACAAACATTTAATTTAGTTTTTCGAGAATGGTTTCTTTATTCCATTACTAAATCATATCTATTCAACCAGATTGTTACAAATGGATACACTTAAATAAAATAATGGTAGGTTCAAGATGAGAGTGAAAAGTGACCCAATACAAAGGGGTGACCACTTTTTGTTATGCTTGAGAATATCCCAATTCCTACCCAAAATGCATATTTACAATTTGAAACTACGAAGCTTAGAATAGGGAGTAGCGTTTCGAAGTTACATTTCGAACGCATTTCGGGGTCGAAAATCAGTTAGCTTCGATCAGACTGACCACGTCTTACTTTGATGGGGGCATACGGGGCGTCGTCGTAACGACCTCTCGGTTCAACTTTAGTAATGTTTGACGATCTTTGATCGTACCGTCGAAGAGTTGACCCTCGGGATTTTCTGCATAACATACATAATAGCAACTCACACAAGCATGGGGCAGTGCCATTGCAATCCTTGTCTGAGGTAATTCAAAATGGAAGTGATTTAGTTCATATGAGCTAAGAAAACAGCTCTCTATTAGAAGCAAGGAAGAAGCACAAACCATTAGATATCCAACTAAGAAGCTTAGCAAGGAAATGGTAGCGGTGAAGCCACGGTGCACGGTAAACGTCCAGCTCGATATAACAATGACACAAATAGAGCCACTACAAACTCCGGTGAGGAAGCATATTGAGCTTGTTATATCCGAGTCGACGATCGGTACCATGTCATTCATCTCGAAAAGTTTCCAAGTGTCTTGTGACGCTCGCACGAAATCTCTTCCATATGAAGCTATCTGATAAGAACAGTTTTGAAACGAATCATTTCGAGTACGAAATCGACGCATTGTTTCGAAACATCCAAGTCTAATGAAAATGGGAAAAAGACACAAGCAATACCTGCACGAAAGCCCAACTATTGCCTCGTCGAAAGATCGAATTCATGACATGAAGACAGCAATGAGCACAAGAAAACATAAACTCGTCTTCCCCCTCGAGCAAATTTAGACCTCGAGCGAGGATTCGAAGAGCTTCAATGGTAGGCACAAAGAGAGAACCAAGAGAAGCACTTCCTAAGTTTCTAGTTAAAGCTCTTTGGAGACAAAATTGAGTATTGCTTTGCATTCCTCTAAGATAATACAGAGATATCACTCTACTAACAGTTATATTAGCAACATTTCTCATCACTTCGGCAGTCCAAGCCAAGCTAAGAACTAAAACGATTATAATCAAAGGGGGAAAATAAAAGTTCAATGCTCCAATGACAGCCAAAATCCATATAGACATCCAAAGAAAGCCAGCCCCGAGCATCCAATACGTCGGTTGATTCAAATCGGGGAATTTTTCGACGGGTTCGAGCGATTTGATGAAAACCTTTGAACAAAAGCCTATTCTCTGTGAAACCCAGCAGGCATATAAACCATTACCAATGGCAAAAACAAGAAAACAGACTCCTACACCTTCTGTGGCAGGCATTTGGAAGCAAACTAGCAGGATTCCAGCTGATAAAGACATAGCAAAAGAACACCATAGAATGAAATGAACCATGAATTTAGGCCATAATCTCACAGCCTTTTGCCAAGCAAATGCAAGACTAATACTCAACAGAGATGCAACCTCAACTTGTGGAAGGAAGTACTGAAGAACCCTTCTCTCTTTTCTCTTTATAGACTCTGATGCATATAACAGGCCATGAATTCCCTTGAAAACAAGGAACCCCACAAGCCCAACAGCCAAGATCAAGTGCAGGACAAACAGGAACAGATATAGTTTATCTGTGTATGCTTTTGAGTTCAGATTAATCACTGCAGGTTGCTGTTTGGCAACAACAAAATAAGGGCAAAAATTCAACACTAATCAAGATCAAAACAATCAAATGTGAGATGGGTTTTACCTGTGGAGTTGAAATTGAGCGAGGAACAGGGGACTGATGGTGTTGGTGGCGGTGGTGGCCGGAAGGGCCACTGGAGGAGGGCTGAGGAGAAGGAGTGGCTACTCTAACGCCGCCGTTGAGTATGATTCTCAAAGGGTTTGTTGGGTTTAATCTATGCAACATTGCGGCGTGCATATCGCCTTGATTATTGGTGTTTTTGATGTCCCTTTCCATCGCTTGCTCTGGTAGAACACCAACTCTTCCCCCTTTTTCTAGATCTTCTGGTAATTTACTCCCATTTTCCTCTCTCTCCTCTTCCTTTCTTCTCTCCATTTCCCTCTCCTCCGCCTAAAAACCACACACACAGCAAAAATTTGAAAACCCCATGAGTTTTAGCGTTCTAAATCAACAAGAAAAACCCACCAAGAAAAGAGGAACAATCAAAGAAAAGAACCCTAAACATGGAAAAAAAATTGAAAATCTCCAACAATACACTATCATCTTACTGGTTGAAAAGTACCCATCGGAGAACGGTGACGGTGGTGGCGGTGGCGGTGGCCGGAGCTGGAATTTAGGGGATTTGTTTTTGTTGTATCTTTTTGATTTTGGTGGGTGGGATGTTCCCAATTTGCCTTTTGGAATTTGCATCAGAATATGAGAATGGGAGTAGCTTCAGAATTATTTTTCAAAGCCCACGAGCTTCGTTGGCGCGTGGAATCACGGACCAATGGGAAGGACTGTCGTCATTGAATGTTCTGACTTGCGTCTTTTAAAAAAAAACTTCCGCACGTGCTGTAACAGATTAAAATTTCTGATTGGAAATGGACGGCTGAGATTGGACGTATGTATTTTTGCCACGTTGCGTTTATTTTTATATTAAAATATTGGTTACGGAATAGTTAATTAATAGCAAAAAAGTTTTGGACTTTATTGAGATTTTTAAAAAAAAATTATTTAATGCATTTAATTTCTCAGTGTTTAATTTTTTTTTTCTTTTTTCTTTAACTTATTTAAAACTCTAACGGCATTGAATCTTGTTTGCCTTTTATCGGATATTTTTTTTTCTTATAAAAAATATTAATTTATATCCATAAATATTTTAATCGACCTTAGTATCATTTGATTTGAACATTGGTAGCTAAGCATGATGAATTAATGTGGAGATGAGGTTTAACGAGCTCAACTACGATCATAGCTCGAGAAAAGCAAGATAAAAAGTTATATAACCTAAGTGAGGTCAAAATGACAAAAACCCGAGTATATTCTCAATCAAAATGAGATGAGACTAATAGGAACAACGAGCCTCCACAATCATATATGATAATGTCCACTTTGATCATATCATACCTAAGATTTTTCTCTTAATTAGCCAATTGACTCTCTTCTCTCAAGCTTTTCTCGAGCACATTGTTGGTCCAATAGAACTCTCATTGGATGTTCATTATGATTCTTCATGTTCGAGGATTCTCTTGACATGGTTAAGTTAAGATAAGGGTATGACTATATAAGTTTTTGTGACTTTACTTTTAATTTTTTTTAAAATATCTAGTACCAATAGAGATAATATTCCTTATTTATATATATAAAAAATTAATTTGTCAACGTCCAAACTTCAACGTAGACCACATATAAGGTAGAAAAAAAGAGAAGATAGGGTTAGTGTCAAAATTGGCCCACCAAAACGGAATCCGGCAAAGTTGAATGATGTGTGTTTGAAAGTGGACCCCACAACGGTCAAAATCTTACAACTTGGATCCACCTCATCTTGTCTTATTGGTTGACGTCATCATCTAAGATTCAAAAAGGTTATATTGTGATGTGGGCAGTCTCACATTAAGCCTCATGCACCCTCTTTATGATTGGTCAGTCCTTATCCTAATTTCCCCTTTTAATTTTTTTAAATTTGTTTCTATTTTTTGTGGCATTTGTTCATAACTTTTCAATCATTGGATTGGGTTTTGATTTGAGTGACATTACAACAACACAATTGGAACCTAATATCAACTAATTTAGTTATAAAATTTGTCTCATTTAACTACTTTATTTATTGATTTATTTTCATTTATTAAATTATCGTCAACGTAAACATAATTCAAATAATTAAAATCATAAAAATATCTTTTAATTATCCCGGCATTCATTTTTTTTTTGTTAAATAACAAATAAATAAAATTTAAATTTAATCTTAGTTGCCCGCTTATTATTGATTTTAAAAAATAAATTAGTCAATATTCACGTGACAATTATTATTATTATTTTTAACCTACTTGTTTAGGAACATCCAAACCAAATATGTATTAAATGAAAAGAAATCAAAAGGAATTCAAACATAAATAAATTATAAAATAAAATAGGCATTTGTTTATTAAGTGTTGTGAAGAACAAATCTACCTAATATCTTAATTATTTATTAGTGAATAGATCAAACCTACTTTATCAGGATTGTTTAGTACTTCCAAACCACATTCATGATCATAATCTATTCTAACCACTTAAATTAATACAAATTGATTAATACTTTAAAAAATAATGCATAGTACAATCAATAATGCATAAAAATGAACAATCATACACTCTTATGCTTCAGTAAAAACACACAACATTCATATATTACCATATATGCCTAAATATTTCGATAATAAAACTCGAAAAATAACCTTGAGGCATTATGTTATACTAACCTTGTTGGATAATCTCTCGAACAAGGGTGTCGTTTTTTTTTTTTTTTTTTTTTTCTCGCTCTACTCTCTCGTTCTTTGAATCCCGGTCCATCTTGCAAAATCGACCCACCTGGGGGGAAAAAAGTTCACAGAAGTTTATCAGAATAGCTAGGAATTTGAAGAGAATGCAAGAAGGGTCATGAAGAAATCTCACATCAATGATCCCAAGAAAGTGTTGCCAGTTCGAACCGCAAAGCAGATTGCACTCAGTGCTAACTTGTGCTTATGCAGCAAAGGCTCTAGCATTCTTTGCTCTATTACTCCCGCAAGTATTTGGTACCTGAATGAACAAGAGAATCATGCTTTTTTAGTATATTCGATATTGGAGGGGTAAAATGGTATTTTCCCTCGAGTTGCGAGTTCGAGAAACTTACGTGGGTGTAATGGTCACTACATAATAGTACATAATTATCCAAGTATTTGAGGTACTTGAAAGTGAAACATCCATTTTCAGATCAATCAAACCTAAACCCACTCTGGCATAGTTTCAGGTAACAACTCAAGCCCACCACTAGCATAACAATCTTAAAACACGTCTATTAGGGAGAGGTTTCCACACCTTTATAAGAAATGTTCCGTTCCCCTCTCCAACTGATTTGGGATCTCACATTCCACCTCCCTTGGGGGCCCAACGTCCTCGCTGGCACACCGCCTAATGTCTGGCTCTAATACCATTTGTAATAGTCCAAGCCCAACGCTAGCAGATATTACTCTTTGGGGCTTTCCCTTCCGAGCTTCCCCTCAAGTTTTTAAAACGCATCTACTAGAGAGAGGTTTTCACGCCTGTATGAGAAATGTTTCGTTCCTCTCTCCAACCCATGTGGGATCTCACAATCTACCTCCCTTGGGGGCCAGCGTCCTCACTAACAATTGCCCGGTGTCTAGTTTTGGTACCATTTGTAACAGCTCAAGCCCACCGCTTCGGGCTTTCCCTCAAGGTTTTAAAACGTGCCTACTAGAAAAAGGTTTTAACACTCTTATAAGAAATGTTTCTCTCCCCTCTCTAACTGAGGTGAGATCTCACATTTCATCTAATCCTACTCCCTCTATTTATAACCAATTCCTTGGCTAAAAATTACTATGCTCTAACTACCCTAATAATATTCCTTACTACCCCCAATGACTTTCCTTTTAGGTATCTCCAAACACTACCACGATGGCCACTCCTAAGAGGTGAATTTAGCTCAGCAGAATATACAAGAAATGAAGTGCAATAGCCATGGTGTTAAAAGAAACAAATATCACTCATTGAAGCCAAAAGTGCAGTACCTTAGGTTGCTAGAAACCGACATGTAAGTTCCATAGCCAATACTTGTTGCTAGTACAGGCACATCCTCTGCTTCCATGGCGTATGATTTGTCGAATAACTTTCTTACATTTATCAAGGAGTTCGTTATGCCTGTACCCACCTGAAATACAGAGTCAATGAGGCCTACGTTTCCATCTACGCATCGATAAGTCGAGCAATGTTTTCAATATGAATGGAACACCAAGTAACTTCATTTGATTTCTTGTGAACTAGCTCAGAAGAGTAGAAAAGCAACCGTGAATCTCGATCCTACTATACTATCAGAGACCTATATTGATCTATACACCAAATTATGACAATATTGTGTATGCTTATGAGGCAAAAGAATTGCTTAAACCAAGCCAAAGGCAGACAAAAGTGGGGGAAACAACAGGCTTACCACCGATGCACCACTCCCTACAGCAAATAACTTGGCCCCATTACGCTGCAAATGAACGTATGAAATCACATTNTCCCTACAGCAAATAACTTGGCCCCATTACGCTGCAAATGAACATATGAAATCACATCGAGTAAAAGTAAACATTCAAATAGCTCAATAAATTCAGCTCAAACACACAACACATACCACCACAGCACCAACCCTTTGGAGAAACGAATACGAGGTACCTGCAAAAGCCACCTGCAGAACGAGAATTTCATTTGGGAATTTCANCTGCAAAAGCCACCTGCAGAACGAGAATTTCATTTGGGAATTTCATCGAACACCTAGTGTTCATTGCGATTCTTGGAAACTCAAAAATGCCCATACGAAGAATTGAAATAATAGAAAGTATTGACATGATCCTATTGATATTGAGGCAGGAGAATGGTGTATACAAGTGAAAATTTTGAAAGTTTGTTTGGGATTCAGGGGACAGATACCTGGAAGGCGTTTTCAGGGCAGCCATAGAAGAGCTTGGTGAGAAGTCCAGCACTGATTGCTAGAGGAGGTTTGAGAGAGACGGTGGGAGCTGGAAGCCAAACAAGCATGAAATCTGCCACAATGGCCATGATCTGTTCTTCATTCAAGAAAAAAAANCCTAAATATGAAAATATGCGGAATTCTTATGAAAAAAAAAAACTATATTTTAATATTAAAAATAAAAATATATTGAAATATATATCGGAAAAGTTCTCTAATATATTTTTTAATAAAAAAAATTACTTTTTAACATTAAAAAAAAAAGAAAAAAAGTAATTAAAAGGTTGGAAGGTTAAAATGAGGGCACATACCACGTCAGCACAAACAAAATCCAGCTCCTTGCTAAAGTTTTCCTTGCGTTTCTCCAGCTCTGCAGCAGTCTTCACAAAACACAGCCATATTAGTTTTGACATATCACAATTTTAAATTTTAAATTTTATGAATTGAAAGTGAAATTTTTTAATCCTAATTTTAGGGGTCTTCGTACAATTCCATAACCCGACTCAAATTAGGTTGGATTGGGTTGAACTTTTGGATATTCAAAAATTTATGTGGATATTTTTTACCAGACTAATTCGACCCATTTAAAGATAGGGTTACAACCCAACTAACCGTACCTTCCTTTTAAAATTTATTATAAAAATTAAAAATATTTGACGTATGTACATGACATTAGTGAAACTTTATGACTTTTGAATATTTGATGTTCGAGTTTATGAAATTTTAGTTATTCGTGTTAGAATGATAATTAGAATTTTTAATAATAATAATAATAATAATAATAAAACTCCAACAACTCAACTAAACTTAACATCAGGGTTGAGTTTGATTGGGTTGTAAACTCTATTCAAGTTGTTTGGGTCATCAAAACCCAATTAACTCAAAATTTCGAGTTGATTGAAAAAAATTCACCCAACCCAATTCAATCGAGCTCAACCTAACTAATCCGAAAATTTGATTTGGTAAAAAACATAATAACAAAATTAAAAAAAATTAAAAAATTAAAAAAAATCCCAACCCAATTTATGTTCTAGTTGAGAATTAAATTTGAATGAATTATAAAATTAAAATGAAATCCATGCTTATAATTAGCCACAAAAACACACACACATATATATATATATATATATATATATATATAATTAAATTACAATTTATTAACTTTCAAATTTATATTTGATTGGTGCTAAAATTTTTAAAAATATTTTAACTTTTCATTTTCTATCTAATAGACATTAATAAAAAAAAAAAAAAAAAAAAAATTAATTCATCAGTGTATATGTAATTAAATTTTTTTGAAAGATATTGAATAAATCAATGACGTAATTGAAATTTTGGTCTTAAAATGGATTAGATAATTTTTAAATAAGTTTATTAAACATAAAATTAAAAATAAAAAAATTATTAAAAATATTTTTAAATTTAGAGATCCAATAATACAAACTAAATAAATCACATCTTTCATTATCACATTAAATAACTCAATTCTAGACAATTTATAATTATTTTTCAATCATCAAACATCTGTTTGTTTTGAAATGACATAACTTCGAGATTAAAATAATATTTTTCTCTCGAATTAAATTAGATAAATTAAATATTAAAAAAAAAAAGTGCAAAATTGAAAGAAATGTGGATGAAATTTGTAATTTAATTTTTTTAATAAATATGATAATTAAGATAGAAAATATGAGTGGACGGGCATTTGAAAAAGAGGAGAAAAAGACCTTTGTGAAAATTCCAACGCCACATTCCATGGCCATCTTAGCCAAGAACAAGTCGTCCGCCAGAAGCCGTTCTTTAAATCCGCCGAACTGCATCAACCACCGCAACACCGCCGATTTCTCCATCTCCAAGAATCTCTCCACGATCACCGCCGGTACTCTCCCCGCCGCAATCGCCGCCGCCAGATCCTTCGGCAAACTCTCTGTCGACCTCCCGGCCTCCGCTAGCACCGCAATCGCCTCCGCTCTGTTCTTCTCCCGATCCTCCTCCTCGCCGCCTTCGTGTCCGTCGCCGCCTCCACCACCGCCGCCGCCGCCTCCGTCATGTCCTCCGGGTGGAATTCCACCGGATGAAGCGAATGCGACGGAGATTCCGAGGCTTCGGCGACGGCGGGGAGAGTGGAAGCGGAGAGATGGAGCAGTGCAGGTTCGGCAGGTGAGAATGTAAGTAAAATTCAGCGGAGGTGAACGGCGGAGAAACGGCGACGGTGTGGAGAGATTAGTGAAATTTCGGATCGCCATTTCTTCGCCGGAAGAATCTTCACAGAGAGAGAGAGAGAGAGAGAGAGAGATTGGGATATGAAAAGGCTCTCTGTTTGTTGTGGCTGAGAAAGTGCTGAAATAAACAGAGAGATTGAAACTCACTCATAAGTTCAATTCTTTCATACATTTCCATAATTAAATAATAAAAATTCCAATCCTTACATTTTTTTATTATTTAATTTTTTTTTTTAAATTTATTCCATTACTTTTCAATTATTAAATATCTTTACCATTATTAATTATATATTTATTTAATATGGATAAAAATTGACGTATTCGAACTATTATTTATTCTTTATAGTAAAAATTTAGACGAATGAAATTAACAGATACACGGAGATAAAAGAAGGAAGCAGAGAACGAGAGAGATTTAAGAACAAGCAACTTGGGAGGAGATCATATTGAACTTGAATTTAGGGTCTCGTGCATAAGTGAAGTTGATGGGATTGAAATTGAAAATTGGGCGACCGTTGTTAACCAAACACTCGGTGTCAGAAATAGCTAAGATGGAAAGATCGATGCTTTCAGTGGTTTGAAATCCTCTGCAATCTAATTTCACGTATAACTGAGAACATATACAGTTGTTGCTTATTGTCACCTTCCATTGTATCATTCCATGGATTTGAAAACCAGTCCTCGTTTGATTGATTTGTATGTTGTTCGATTCACATTGGCAATTTCCTGAAACAGTATGAACTCGATTAATTTAAATTTTATGAAAATTATAAAATGGAGTTGAAATTTTATAATTATACCTGTGGAAAGGAGAGAGAGAAAGAGAAGAGGTGTGAGAAACTTGAGGAAGGTGGCCATAGTTCTTGCTTTTGTGCTGGGGATGAAAAAGGATGAAGGGAGTGTTCAATCTAAAGGGGTTTTGTGAATTGTTGAACTAGAAATGGATAATAAATACATAAAAATCTGTTTCGTTCTTAATCTACTTTCCGATCTGAGAGGATTTCGATCGGTATAATTTTAATTAACTACGGCTTTTCTTTCTTTTATGATTGGTCGACGGTTGTATAATTGGTTAGTTTATTTCCTTTTATGACTTTGAACTCAAAACTCGAATAAAGTACGCTCTAGAGCTTTCCCTGAGGCCTATAGATCCCTCGAACAACCTCACCCTAATCGAGGCTCGAACCCTTTTTTTCAAGTTTTCGAACAAACTACACCCTTTGTTCGACACTTGACTAAGTTCAGGGCATGACTCTAATACCATGTTAGGAATCATAGGTCTACACAATGATATGATATCCACTTTGAGCCTAAGGTCTCATGACTTTGCTATAAAGCCTCCCTTGAAGCCTATAGAGCCCTCGAACAGCCTCACCTTAATCGTAGCTCGACTAATTTTTTAGAGTTTTCAAACAAACTACACTTTTTGTTCGACACTTAAGTCACTTTTGACTATATTTTCGAGGTTCACATTTGAGGATTTTATTGATATGGCTAAGTTTAGGGCATGGCTCTGATACCATGTTAGGAATCACGAGTCTACGCAATGGTATGATATCCACTTTGAACCTAATCTCTTATGGCTTTGCTTTGGACCTCACAAAACGCCATGTTCTAATGGAGATAATATTCTTTTTATAAACTCATAATAACTAAAAATGTAATTTATGTTTCTCCTACCATATTATTTATTTTTCTTTAACGGCTTATTAAATTTTAATTCAAACTCTTTTTAACAAATAATTTTAATTCCCTAAAATTGCTGAAAAAAAGAAAAGAAAAAAAAAAGAAAAGCCAAACAGATACCAAATAACAAATCACGACACGACAACATTCCACGTCGTCAACTTCGAGAGACCGTGGCCACACACGTGTCATTCGGACGAGATCATCACCACATGTACACTTGTCTTATCAATGAAAAAATAATTTTTTTTCTTCTAAATTTTAAAGAACATTTATGCTAAATAAACAATAATGCATTAAAAAATAATTAATTGAAAAAAATAAAATAAATTTATCTCAAGAAAAAATGTTTTTATTTTTTTTATTTTTATAATCTTTTTTATCAGTAGAAGAAGAACTTTGCAACCTCACTCTCCATCAATGGCGGCCTGTAATTCCACTTCTCCTTCTTCCCTAATGTTCACTTTCTTCTGTACACCACTAAGATCTCATCTCTTTCAAGGGAATACTCCGATATTCCACCATCAAATCCTTCTCCTCCTGCCATTTTCTTTGCAGTCCTAGGAGATCAGGTGATTGGGTATTGCTTAATTATCCGAGACGAGCGAGGCACCATGTGATCGTCGCTGCTCTCGCCGCCGCCGTCAGTGTCGCCGAGGTGGACGCCGAGGAAAACGAAGGGGTCGTTGCGCCTAAACCTAAGAAGGGAAAAGCCGCGTTGCCCCTTGAAAGAGATAGAGTATGTTCCAAACTCTTGTAATGTTTGATTTCGGTGTGATGATTGGATTGTGGATTGTGGATTGTGGATTGTGGATTGTGTTCTGTTTCATGGTTGTGCTTGGATGGGATTGTTTTCAAGCTTAGAAATGGAGGAATTTATTGTGTGATATGTCAGAGGAGATCTAGGAGATTCTTGGAAATTCAAAAACCGAGGGAAAACAAAAAGGAGTATGACCTCCAAACAGCAATATCTCTGATCCCTTTACTGTTAAGAGAAGTTATAAAGAATGTGCATATCATGAGGTTACTTTATTTGAATGCTCTTATACAGGTAAGTGTAGATATGTTCTAATGATCATTTATGAAAGTCGTTCTTAAAAATAATTCTGAAAATAGTTAGCTTAGTTAGACAAGCCCAAGCCATCTCGATTGCAACCAACAAACTTTCTTGAGTTATCTTCATGTTGAACTTTAATGGAACAATCAAGCTCACCGCTAGCAGATATTTTCCACACCATTGTAAGGAATGTTTCGTTCTCCTCTCTAACCGATGTGGGATCTCACATTTATTTAGGCAATAGAGATTCTACCATAATTTGAAGTTTGCACCGTCTAGTTGAGGTCCATGGATCTAGAATAGGGTAAAGTCCAGTCTTGTGCCACTTCGATCTTGGTCGAACCAAATCGTTGGTTCTTATGCATCTAGATTCCTTTTTTCTTGAGTGGTTAAGGACTTTACTGTTTAGGGTGAAATCCTAAAAAGTTGAAATGAACATACAGGTGAGAAATTTGATGAAGCAAAGAATGCTGGAGCTGATTTGGTTGGTGGGGAGGACTTAATAGAACAGCTAAAAGGAGGATTTATGAACTTCGACCAATTGATTGCTTCACCAGACATGATGCCTAAGGTATTACTCTGACTGCATTGCTTCAATTGTTCTTTCATTTATCTTTTGAGATTTTTATAACTTTCACTTCTCCTAAACAAGCTGCATTACTTTACAAGATGAACTAGCTGGTTAGGATTATATTGATGATCGATCCTGCTTATGTAACGCAGAAAGAAATAACGAGTAAGACACGTAAATACAAACAGGTTTATCAATTCGCTTTTTGGTCATAGATATACTTCCTTGATTTTGTTAATCATGCTTGCCTTCTGGCTGTATCGGTCCATTTTCTGATCATGCTTGCCTTCTGGTCTTGTCTATTTATCGTAAATGCCCCGAGTATTACCAAGAGTAAGACGATATAGTTGATTTCATATTTGAGTCTTCTTTCCGCATTTCAGGTTGCTAGCCTCGGGAAGCTCCTAGGGCCTCGAGGACTCATGCCGAATCCAAAAGACGGTACTGTATCAACCAATTTGCCTCAGGTATCGATGATCGTTTTTCTATACCTGCATTGCATCCAGATTTTATATCTATCCATTGGGCAACCTTGATTTCAGGCAATAGCAGAATTCAAGCAGGGGAAAGTTGAGTACAGAGCAGATAAAACTGGTATAGTTCAATTACCATTTGGAAAACCCGACTTCAGCAAAGAGGACCTTCTTATAAACTTGCTGGCTGCCATAGTATGTTCTTCACTTCTCTCTTTAGCTGTTAGTCTCTAAAGACACATCTCCAACGTTTTCGATAAGTCATTTTCTTCGAACTCTGACAGAAATCAGTAGAAACCGATAAGCCATCAGGTGCAAAAGGTGTATACTGGAAAAGCGCTCACATATGCTCGTCGATGGGGCCTTCAATTCGGTTAAATATAAGGGAGATGTTAGATTTCGAACTTCTCTCGAGCGCTTGACGAATAACAGACCTGTACTGTTCTTATGTTTGTTGAATATCCACTGGAAGATAATGGTGCCCATATGTGAGAAACATTGAAAAGAGGATGATAGAAGAAGCTATGAAGAAGAGTAAGGAGATATCCGATAGTTATTGCCTACACAGAAACAAGCATACTGCATAGTTTTCTCTACCGACTCACTTTGTATTAATGGTGTTAGGTTCTTATGGATCTACCACGCTTTGATTGACCTCTTGCCAAGGGGAAAAAAAAAAGATAAATGTACTCAACTGTATTGACCAGCTGCTGCTCTTTAATTTGGGACATTTTGAAAGTGGTTGGTTCTTGTGGGTTCGTCGCAAAGGAGCGTTTGGTATGCAAATACGTTCTGTTGATTTAACTTTCACAATTTGTGCATATTATGTTTTGATATGTAAATATGTATGACATGTTTTAAAATCTTAAAGGGAAGCCCAAAAGGAGTAGTCCAAAGAGGATAATATCTACTAGCGGTGGGCTTAAACTGTTACAAATAGTATTAGAGTCAGACAATGAGCAATGTGCTAACGATGATGTTAGACTTCAAAAGGGTAAATTGTGAGATCCCATATTGGTTGGAGAGGAGAACGAAACACTTCTTAAAAGGGTGTGAAAATCTCTCTTCAGTAGACACGTTTTAAAACCTGGTGGAAAAGCCCGGATAAGAAAACTTAAAAAAGATAATATCTGGTAGTTTCGAGCCTATGGAACTTTCTTGCACTTCAAGCTTCTCCAAGCAATTTTACTCTCAAACAGCATATGATAGAAAACAATTTAATAGAAATGTAGTTTGAAGATGTGATTCATATTTGTTGATAATTCTAAATCGATATTGCCTTTTGCATTTACTTTCAGGGAGTTCATTAAGAAAAGGGGAAAAAACCCCTTTGGTTGTTGAATTCCTTGAAGGATTGATCTTGATGCTAAATCTATCTACTTGGCCGATTATTCTTCACACCCTTTTCTCGAAGGATGTGAATGCTTCAATAGCATCCGCACACATTGACATCCAACCTTTTGATCCTTTTATCCATTCGCGACAAGAACAAATATCTGAATCCCAAGTGCTAAAAAAGCCCAAACTTCTTAAAAGCCTTTCCCATTCCTGCTTCTTTCCCTTCTCTGCTTATGGCCACTACCAGTAGCTTATGTTCATTACCGGCTCAATCCCCAACCCTCCCATCCATTTCTCTCTCATCACTTCCATCGCTCAAAACCCATCTTCCCCAACAACCCCATTTCACCATTTCCCCTTTCTCCACCAAATTAGCACCCAACTTCATCAACAATGATACACTAACCCACCCACCGCCGTCGGAGGCGGCGGCGGTTCTGGCGGTAGAAGCGGCAAGAGAACATGTTCTGGTGGAAGCCGGATGGCTTTCTAAGGATTGGAGATGCAAAAACCTTGAGAAAATGGAGCAGAGCTGTGGGGGTGATGGGAATGTAGCTTGGAAAAAGAGGAGAAGGAAAAGGAGGAAAGAAGTGGGGGAGACAGCCGAGGAAAATTGGGTTGCTTTGTCCAATGGCCCCTTGAGACCTGGACATTTGAGCTCAAAAGAAGAAGCAGAGCTTTGTCTGTGTCTAAAGGTGAGTCTTAGAAAAAATTTAATAAGTTGTTCTTTAATGCTTGTCTATGCCACCGTTTACTTCTCTTGAGAGCTTTCTCGAGGGGAATACATATAATTTGTATATAAAAGACTGCAGAACTCTCTTCTTTTCCTTTATGAAGTGTTTTTAAGGTATCATAGTAGAATTTAGTTTGTTGCATTAGTATCCTTTAAATCATGTAGAAGTGTCTGCCATGTTCATATGTTAAAGAAAGCTTCTGCATATTATAAACTCTTCACAGGAGGCAGCACAGATTGAAAAGATAAAAACTAGAATCATGGAGACTCAAGATCATGAACCTACAAATAAGCAATTGGCCATTGCCATGGGCACCAAATTAGGGTATATAGATAGGGTTCTCTGGAGGGCAAGAGAATCGAGAGATCGACTCATTCGATGCTATAGCAAACTAGTCATTTCGATTGCGGCTCCATATCAGGGCAAAGGGATTAGCCTGCAAGACCTCACTCAGGTAGGTTAATGCACATATTACTCTCTTTTGGATTATTGTTTTCTGTAGTATGCTGAAAGGTTTTATTTGTTTTTTGTAGGAAGGGAACATTGGTCTTCTTAAAGGAGCTGAAAGATTTGAACCAAATAGAGGACATAAGTTATCAACTTATGCTTATTGGTGGATAAGACAAACTATCATTCAAGCGTTGGATAAAAAGTCGAGGCTTGTTCGACTGCCGGTAAGATACTGCCTCAATTCTCATTTGTCACATTTTGATTGTCATGTAGAACAAGTTTCAAATCGTCCTTAGTTTTTTATGCAGATTTTGCATTTGTAGTTATGACACTTCTGAATACATTGAACATAAGAACATAATTTGTGTCCTGTTTACCTTTCTTTTATTCATTTATAGGGTCCTGGTCGGTCACTTTTCTGGGCTGGGATCGATAAGTGGAAGTCATAGAAAAGAGATCTTTCTTTTTGTATCTCAGATCAAGAGGAAGGGTAGCTTCTTAAGCCGACCTATATATATTTATATACATAAAAGGATTCGCTGTCTTTTAACCATATGTTCTTCGAAAAGGCGCTACTTAGCCCTACACTAGTAGAAGTCAGCTGCAGAGTTAGCCTACTAGAAAGCGCTCGTCCTAGATTCTATGTTTATCAGTAGGCTTCTATGATAATTTTTTTTTTTTGTCGTTACCCATTCGGTCTTATTTTACTTGATTGGAGGCCCTTTTTGTGGGTTTCCTCCTTTTATGGGCTCTCTTTTTGTATGCCCTTGTGTTCTTTCATTTTTTTTTTCAATAGAAACTTGGTTGTTTGTCAAACTAAGTTGGATTTATGATGAGAATCATATCGAAACAATAAGAACAAGATGTTCCAAGGCGATAAGGAAGAGCCTTTTTGTTATATCACCTTTTTTCACAAAAAATGGGAAGGTAATTTCTACAAAGTTTTGTTAGCTTAGGATTTGAAGTATGGGAAGGTGAGCGGGTAATAATTGAATGCTTGGTTAGCTCGCTGTGTGCAGGGTCACATGGGTCAGATGGTAGCAAGAATAGCAGAAGCAAATAATCATCTTGGCATAAAGTTATCACGAGTACCCACCCACAAGGAAGTCGCTAAGTATCTGAAAGTTCCCGTTTCGACTGTAAGACTGGTTACAGAAAGGAGTAAGCGCCCGATTTCAATCAATCAACCGGTAAACGACCGAGGTTGCTTAACCCTGCAGGTAACCTTTTTACTTAAGTCAAGCTTAGTCTTTTACTGAAGGAATACTTACGTTTTTGTTTTTCTTCATATCTGCTGCTACAATGACATTGAATTGAAGTTTCAATCTTTCATGAAGGATGAGAGCCTTGTTTGCAACTGGCTCTTGATCTTTAGGAACTTTGATTTAGGCTCTCTTCCATTTGTTCATAAAACTAGTAATTGAATACATTTCCCTCATCCTCATCTATGACGAAATAATGTTAAGTTCCTTTTCTTGATTAATATCTCGAAAGGAGAGGATGAACTTCCAAAAGGATTGTGTAACGTATCGCCGTTTTGGCTCGTTACATATCGTTGTTAGCCTCACGGTTTTAAAACGCGTCTGTTAGGGAGAGATTTTCACACCCCTTATAAGGAATGCTTTGTTTTTCCTCTTCAACCGATATGGAATCTCACAATCCACCCCCCTTGAGGCCCAGCGTCCTCGCTGGCAAACCGCCTGGTACCTGGCTCTAATACCATTTGTAACAGCCCAAACCCACCGCTAGCAAATACTGTCCGCTTTGGCCTGTTACGTATCGTCGTCAGCCTCACGGTTTTAAAACGCGTCTGTTAAGGAGAGGTTTCCACACCCTTATAAGGAATGCTTTGTTCCCTTTTCTAATCATTGTGGGATCTCACGGATTGCATATCAATAAGTCATATTTTCAATTAGATTGCTACACTTTGGGGTTTGCTTATATATATATGTGCGCGTGGCTAGTGCCTGAGCCATCTTATTCGATCTCAACTAATTTTATCGGACAACTACCTCACTCTGCAATATTTGGTATCTGACACATAATTGGATATTCAATCCTAGGTTGATATCCACCTAGCAGCGAACGTCTATGGTTATGTTTTTTTTTTTCTCGCAACTACGATGAAATGTTGAAATACTATATTCTTTATGTTGTGCAGGAGATCATGCCAGGGCCAGACAATTTGACTCCAGAGAATATGGTAATAAGAAAACTGATGAAGCAAGAACTGAAGAAGCTTCTTAATACTCTAAGCAAAAGAGAAGCACACATATTGACCTTGTACTTTGGCCTCAATGGACAGATTCCTCAGTCGTTTGAGGAGATAGGAAAGTCGTTGAATCTTTCTCGAGAGACGATTCGACAAACCAATATTGCCACATTGGCGAAACTAAAGAAGTCTAACATTCTAGACTATCTTAAAGATTATCTAGTGTAGATATTTCAAGCTATGAGGAAAAGTTACAAGCAAAGATTTATGAACTATTGAAGGATTTGCAGAGTATTATTTGTATGCATCCAGGTTTAATTCTCTGTAGTACATCAAAAGGAGCTATCCAAACGCTTGCAAATGAGTTGAAACAGGTTTGGTCGATGTACATAGAACGGTCGAAGAACCGATCTTTTGTTTGAATAATCAAGTGCTGGTGTATGTAATAAATAAGAAACCGAGTCGATTGATGTTTAGATGATGTATTCTTGTTGTTTTATAAAATTAAGTGCTGGTGTATGTTGACATGAAGTTTATGATACCACTGAAAGCTGATTGTAGAGACTAAAATAGTGAGAATATCATGAACTCTATTAGAAATTATAAACTCATTGTTCATTTACAATCAATTTTTGTTAAAAAGGTTAAATGAGATGTCGTCTAGCACGTTGGTCTCGTGCTATAGAAAGCTACGTGCAATCTAGCGACTATCTAATTTGATCTAAACTCAAGATTATAGTCTTTCGAAGTTTGAATTTAGATCATTTCGATCTTTTGAGGACATTGAAAGTTAAAATTCTTTAATTTTTTGGGTAGTATATAAGTATGGTTGTAAGGAATGTGAGTGATCGTGTCATAGATCACATAGTGCATGTATGCAATCTCATAGTGTGCATATGTGATCGCACAGGCATGCATATGCGATCATATGATGGTTTATGTGATCATGCATTGTGTCACGATTGTACATTTTGAACCATGAAGTGTCATGGTGACAAGTCTCAAGGGGAATTCAAGCTTCATTTCTATTTTTTTGCTTAACTTTACCGCCTCATTGAACCTTAGGCAAGATTCTTCTTTGTCAACCGAACACAACTCACATGGAAACTAAATTTGTTTGGCCACACATATTGCTCATGTGTGCATGTTCTATCATTGCAACTTTAGTTGACTTACCACTACTCTAAGGCCAAGTCATTCGACTTGATCTTGCCTCTGCTTTAGGCCAAAAACCGCAATGTCACATCCCATCTCATCATCGTGATTTCCAAGAACATGGTCCATGCATCGTGATACCATCCCAAGTCCTGAAACGCCATGGACCCTTGCCGCTCACTCGGGCATGCTTACTGTGAATCGACCATCCATTTGGGTACGATTGAGGCATGAAATATCTCCTGTCCATGCTGAGTCATTTACGAATATTGTATCAGAGAGTGGCCCCATATACCAACCTTTGATCCATGAATTGAGGCCCAATGTCGAAACACTGGTGTCGTCTGACACTGTTCTCGAAAAAATCATTTCAAAGGAAGACCATTGAGACATCTTCCACACCATGACACTCCTATGTGTCATGAGGTGCTCACTTAGGCTACCAGGCTTGGTAGAGACCTGACATCATGTCTCCCTCTATAATAAATTTTGAGGCATATTTGATATGGCTGAACGGTTATATGGCCTCGTGGAGCATCCGTGGGTGTCCGATTGATACCAAATTTGGCGAGTTTTCACCTTCCACATAAAGAGGCTTAACTCCAAAGCCACAAGCCGAAACTTAAACTTTTGAGGTTATAGCCAGGGGCCCTACCCAACTTACTGTCTTCATAGTATTATTGTGGCACTGTGTGTGAATTTTTTTTAGGTCTTATCTCCCTCGGTGCAACTTCGTTTTAGCAAACCCATCCCTCATTTTCATATATTTTTTTATTTTCATATATTTTTTTTTTTTTTGTGTTCTTTACAACCACACTTATAAATTAAGCAAACATTTAAAAAATAAACGACTTTCAATGCCCTAAAAACTAAAATCATCTAAATTTAAACTATGATATGCCATAACTCCTAACTTAGTTGATCAACCTTTTTTAACCAAAAAGAAATGATTGTAATGATTATATAAATAAAATGAGAAGAATGCTTAAGATTGCTCATCGATGCTCAAGCCATGGTGAGATGAGAGTGGAGATGATATCCTTATCTCTCTTCTTTCTCTAATGTTTTGGTTTATATCATAATCAATTGATGGAAAGGAGGAAACAAAGTCATGAATGGAAGTGGAGATTAAATGATATACATTTTTGCAATTATCCCTCGAGGAAACTGCAAGATTTAGGAGAGGAAACAATGCATTCAGCTCTTTCACAGACATAACAGGTAACAAGAACATCATAAACCAAACAAATATAGGCTTCATTTGGTAAATTGTAAAGCTCCATCGCATTTATACAGTTTCAGAAGGCCATCCTACGTTCTTCCTTGGTATTATACTACTTTGTGTTCCTGTTCTGGCCTGTGTAGGTTATGGAGGATGTATAAAGAAGCAGATGACAGGAAGATGCAGACCGAATAACTCAGTAGATCGAGACCGGTTGCTATCGTCACCATCTTGCTTCTCTCGAACATTTTCACTAAGAGAATCATGACGATAACATGTCCGACCTTTGTTTTCAGCTCATCAAGAGAGCTAATTTTCATCCATTTTGGCCTCTCCTGCAACCAATGACACCAAAATCACAAATGCCGTCCATGAGGGAACAACAAATTCAAAAAAGTAAAAGCTCATATTCCATTCTCTGTTCCAGAAGTTTCAGGACAGCATAAACAAACACTAAGATTTCCATGCTCGCTGAATAATGTCCAGACAATAATCTCCATAGAATATCAAAGATTTTCTCAAGTATACAGCATTCAGCACTGTTGGAATCTTAGATTTTCTTCAGGGGAGTTCAAGTTTCAGCATACAACCATTCTATTCTGAGTTTTGTCAATTTCCATCAAATGACATGAATAAATAAATATACGTTAAACTATACTCAAGCTTTTGGATCTAGCGGTGATTCTTTTTTCCAGTAAAGGTGTGAGATCCTACATTGGGCTGGAGAGGAGAACGAAACATTCCTTATAAGGGTGCGAAAACCTCTCTATAGTAGACGCGTCTTAAAACCATGAGGCTGACGGCAATACGTAAAGGGCCAAAATGAACAATATCTATTAGCGATGGGCTTGAGCTGTTACAAATGGTATCAGAGTCAAGCAACGGGCGGTATGCCAGCGAGGACACTGGGCCCTCAAGGGGGTGGATTGTGAGATCCCACATCGGTTGGAGAGGAAAACGAAACATTCCTTATAAGAGTGTGGAAATCTCTTTATAGTAGACGCGTTTTAAAACCGTGAGGTTGACGGCGATACATAATGAGCCAAAGCAGACAATATCTATTAGTGGTGGGGTCTAAGTTATTTAACATGATATCATACCATAAGGTTGAAGTTCAACCCTGACAACGTTATTTTCTCCTTAATAAATACTAGTATTTCATGTGTTACGACTTTGTGAATCAAACTAATATCTACACCCAAACTAAAAGAAAGAATAAAAGTATCCTAACCTATCAACTTAGTCATTTACCTTCAAGGCAAACATTCCAAACAGTGAGGATCCTTTCAGGGCACGATCAACAGGAGGAAGTTCATCAGGAGACACATTACTGATAAACAATCCATATAGTCCCATCCCAAAGATTAACATGACGGTTCCAGCAAGATATACATCTGCATGAGGTAGCAATTCATTATCGTTTTCATGCTTTGAAGTGCAATTAGCAGCTATACTTCCAGCACAAAAAAAGAGATACAGTAGTGAATATAGGAGAGGATCCTACCAATAGCTTCAACAAGTCGCAGAACCATTTGTCCGGTGTGAATCCCTTTGACACAGCTTGACCAGTAAACTTTATATGCATCACAAATATAAACGCAACCCTTCAGACAAGCTAAGACTAGTCAAACTACACGAACAATTGATGTATCATACAAAAGAAAATTTTATCTGCGTCCTAAGAGCTGGAGAAAGTACATTGAGAAAGCACAAGAATGAACCCGCCAGTGAACCCCCAACAGCAAGCAGCGCCAAGAAACGGAAGTCAAAAATAACCTGCTTAACATCAGATGAGACAGAATAAATCTTATTCGATCCAATTGACTAAGCTTAATTTAAGCATACTTGAACCATAGGAACTAAAAGAGACAGAATGAATCATTCAAATATTTATGTGTTCCATGGCCAAACTCTCAAGAAACAGCATCAGTATACAAGTTCAGTTCCAAAGCGTTTACGGATTAAATTCACAGCCAGCACAAACTTTCAGCTTCAACAGGAGTAGATCATGAAAACCGAATTGAAAAGTAAAAAAAAAAAAAAAAAAAAATTACCCTCTCAATTGAGGACTCAGTGGATTGCATAAACCCTAGAATCGGGTGAAGAGCAGCACCGCCAGCGCTAGGGTTAGCAAACGCGTAGCTGAAATTCGAATCCGCGGCTCTGGAGGGTTCAACGAAGGGAGATGAAGTTCCATTGGAGTTATCGGTGGGCGAAGAAGGTTTGGCAGATTGGGATCCGGAAGAAGAGGAGCTCAAAGAAGCAAAAGAATAGGAAAAGCGAGGAGCAGGCGTGGGTGGACGTTGAGGGCGGTGGAAGCCAAAGGAGACAGCCAAAGGAAGCGGGGAGATTGCTGAAAGCGCCATTGGAGAGATGGAGAAAGAGAAATGGGGGCAAAGATATTTATTTGGTGGAAAATGGAGATATTTTGATTCATCTTCTTCTTCTCCATAGAGATCTTGAAGGTTGAAATCGCCATTTTTGTCCTTTCTAACGCTCTGTCTGAACCTAACCTCTCCGACTGAAGTGGTTTTACCGCCAAAATTAGTGTCCCCACTCCACATTATCCTCTTCTCTGTCTCTTAATTGGATTATTTATTTATTTTATTTTAATTACATGCTTAATATTTGTTATTAATTTATATAATTTATTTATTTATTATTATTTCAGGTTGTCTTATTTAAATTGTTAAATATATTATATTATTATTATTATTATTATTCTAGTTTTGTATTTTTGTATTTTTAGTGGTTTTAGTAAAGTTTTTATAAAAATTCAATACAGTATAGGAACTTTTAATAAAACTCAATAGTTTCATATTCTTCCATTTGCAACGTTTGATTTTATTTTGGTTGAAATACTATTTCTGTCCCTAAATTTCATTTGGCTTTAATTTTCGTACTTTAAAAAAAATTCTTAAGCGGTTAAAACAATATCATTCAACTTTTCTAGTACATATATGCACTTCCATCATCTAATCAAATAGGAAACTACATGTTTATCCTTTCGATGGGAAGAACATTTCATGTAACAATCTAAGTCCGCCGCTAATGGGAAGAACATTTCATGTAACAATCCAAGCCCACCGCTAATAGATATTGTCCGCTTTGACCCGTTACATATCATCGTCAACCTCACAATTTTAAAATGCATAATACTTCATTCTCCCCTCTCCAACTGAGAGATGCACAGAAAAGAGTTGAAAGGAAGTTGTTAATAATAGATTACCAAAGAGATATAGGTAATAGAAATTTCCATCTTGTTGAGGTTTCCATTCTCTTCATTATCTTCAAGATGATGAACTAGACTATGTAGCTAGACCATGCTAGAGAATTGTGCCATCTTTCAATTGTTTTGTCCCTCAAGAATCAAGTATACACCACAACATTGATAAACCATTTGACCTAGGACCGTTTTGTACTTCAATACGACATAGAACCAATAAGCCAAGACTTCCTTCATGTATTTTTGAGACCGTTTTGTACTTCAATACGACATAGAACCAATAAGCCAAGACTTCCTTCATGTATTTTTGAGACGCATAATAGCCAAAAGCATAAGAAAGTCCTCACTAAATATCATAAAAGAAGCATCTAAAACAGGTAAAAGGGCATCTTCTTTGTATTTCAACACCATTGGATACACCAAGAATCGGTCAGAAGGCTTTTCAGTGTACCTTCATAATCAAAACTATGAACACAATTGGACCGTACTCAAAATAACTCATTGGGGTTCCCGTAATACAACTTAAAAGGTGCTGCACAATAGTAACAGCCAAGAATTTCAGAATATAAGTATGGACTACTAGAGTAGAGTCAAAAACATATAATAAGCAATGAAAATTACAAATACCGATGGATAGGTTTACATAAACTTGTAAAGTATATGACAAACCAGCCAACACAAAGATTAGGATATCATGTCATGCACTGCATGTTCTTCACACAGTATTCCCAGCAGTCGTCCCAAGAAGAGACTGAGCCAATGGTCGAGACCCAGCCGCAAATCCTCTGCTAAAAACACCAACCAGCAGCCATAGCAGAACCAAAATGTTAGCGCAAAACCCAACCTGTATATGCTGGTTCATCCATCTTATATCATTCGACCCCTTTTTGTCAGTGCAACTGTGCCGCATGCATTAAATGACACGTTCTTAGACTTCACAATTACAAGTGAATTGACACCCTCGGTTAACTCCTAGCCCATCCATAGCTTTAATACTTTATCCTTGCCACCAGAAGCCACCTTCTCACCATCTGGACTCCAATCAACAGCAAAAACCTGCACAAGATGAAGAACAGGATTTAGAATGGTAATGAGAGGCATGCAATAAGGAACCCACGATGTGTCTTGCAATAGGATGGAACCATACCTCATCTGCATGGCCTGGAAGGTCTTCTTTTAACTTGCGTGTTCTGATATCCCAAATCTAAACAAATAGAAATCAAAATTTAGCCAGAAGTAGTATGGAGAAAACTCCATGAAACACTGTAGAAAAACAGTCTCCAACGCACTTGTAAAACCACTAGTGTGTAGAGGTACAACTTCAACCATTTGATTCATTTACATTTTGTAATTGCCTCTAAACATAACACGCATCATGGACCAACTCAACTCAAAGCATTCATTTCTAGGAAACACTAGAAGAATCAGGGAAAACAGATACACCGAAATACCTTCAGGGTGGAGTCTTTGCTGCCGCTCAAAAGAAGCCTACTATCAGCAGACCAACTGCAAGGAACAAAAAAAAAATTAGTAAATGGAACGAATAATTCCGCACAGGAATTAAATGAATCAAACCTGATTTGATATACAGGCGCAACATGACCCCGAAAAGCAGCAACAAATTTTCCAGTAATGCCATTCCACAGTTTCACAGACTTGTCAAAGGATGCACTGGCCACCCATTGTCCGTCAGGTGAGAAATACACATGATTCACAAGCTGAAAGTAAGCAAGAAGTTTATACTTCACTTCTTAAGAACGAGGAAAACTCCTAAAAGGCTTAATACACAAGCTTCTTAAATGTCATACTCATATAAGCATACTACTTATCAAGATAGACGAACATGGATGAACATCTAATGGACACATTCAGTAGAGTAAGCTCAGGATATTATTTGGATAGGAGAGTATGCTCACGATATGAGTTAGTTCTTTTCCCTTATGAACTTCTCTCATAGCTTGTTTTTCCCTCGAATGTAGACCTTATAACTTTATACTATTAAATTTTTATGATGAGCTTAGCTGAGGATTCAAGCAAATGACCGTGTCCAAAGGATAGTGTTTCATGAAGAGTTCTCTAGTGACATCCAGTTAACAAAAAAATTGAGAATTATGGTCCACAAATGCGGTTGATAAGGAGCAGGATGACAACGAGAATGCCACAATTACTGTATAATACATACTATTCCAGGAAGAAGAGATAACCACAAAGAAATTTACCTGTTGATGGCCTGTCATGCGTGTCTTAGGGTGCTTGCTAACTGCAGGTTCCCATAGAAACATAGTAAAATCATCAGATCCTGAAACCAATCTTTCTGGAGCATTGCCTTTCATCTTATTGTACCTTTCTAAAGCAACCTGCGAGTCAGGAACAAGAAAGTACTTAGTGATACTTTAAAATCTTTTCCTTTCAGAAAAATCAGTGAATATGTGTGTGTGTCTATATATATTATGAATAACCGAACTTTAATTGAGAAAAAATGAAAAATGACAAAGTGGGTAATTACAAACAAGTACAGCCACAAAAAAAAAAAAAAAAAAGGCTTAGTCATGTAGGCCTACAGGGACACCTCACACAGAAGTCTCTCAAAGGGCTTTGGGGAGAAAGAAACACGTTTGAAGAACTATTTTTCTGTCACAAGCCATCCAACCATAGATTTAACAAATGGTTGTGAAAGCAAAAGCTTTCTAGGAACAGTTTCCCAAAATATTTACTGTTTCAGTTGTTAAAATAGCATTAATTTTAGAAACAGAAAACAAAAAGAAATTGTAAACCAGTCATATACAAACATGATAGAAGGAGCCAACTTGCCGCTGGCACACAGCCATGAGACTGCAAAGGGCACACAACAGACAATTTTCCATATGGACATAAAGATTGCAGTTAATTGATCTTCTACTCTTGTTTCTCTAATGTCCTTGAAAATAAAATTGATCAGAAATTCTTTTCCAAAAATCTGTCGATGAAGCCACCTCCTACTAAATCATTTTTTATAGGAACCACCTCCTATGTATCATACATATTACCCCATAAATGAGTTGTGCAAATGACTCCAGAATTTCTTGGATTTCCATGTAAGAGAAACCATCAGCGTGTGCATAAAAAATAATTGTGATTATACAAAATCATTTCTATAGGAGTATGAGTAAAGGATATTAAAATAAGAATCAGAACTCTCCAAATATGTTACCTTCTTCATTTCCTCTGGAGAAGAGAACTGTTTCCCTGTATGATCAAAAGCACCTGTCCGGAGAACATATTCGGTGCTTAGTGCAAGAGAGTTAACCCAATGACCGTGTCCCTGGCACAATACCGGATAGAAACATATGATGACACTATGAGCAACAACTGAACTAGGTCTAACAAAATAGGACCAAACCAAATTGTCAAGCAGGTTTAGGAGAATGCTAAAATTGGGATGGCTTATGACTAATTGAATATAACAGTTACAAGTTCTTTTAAATTTCTTTTTTCTAAAAGAAGATTAAATTTCTATTGTAACTGATAGATCTTTCGACTCCTAAAGCAACAAAATAACCCTTGAGTGAACTCTCGAAGTCAAATGATCCCAAAAGGAATGAATAGCTTCTAACGTACCTTCAATTCACGTATTAGTTTTCCTTGCTTAGTTTCCCAAACCTTTATAGTACAATCCTGAGAACTGGGGCATTTGAAAGAAAACATGTCAATTTCAGAATACAGAAAAATTGGAAGTATCAATCAGTCTCCAGAAAGTTTAAATATAGCTTAATGCCAAAATCAGATCATTATCAATCATTGACTGCCTAGGCATTGAATGCTACTAAGAGTTAGCTTTTCAATAGACTGAAAGAAAACAAAACTTTTGGCCTTTAGTAGCATAATTTTACCCCATGGTACCAACTGAATCTAAACATGCAGAGGTATAAGAGATTTCGTTTATTATTAGATGTAAGACAGTAGAAAACACTCAAGTACACTGTACACAGATGCTCAAACTGAACAGCATCAAGAATGCTAGAATGCTTCTGTAGTGGCTCCTCTATCTCACTTTCTTGTTTCATTTTTTCTTTCTTTTTTTTCCCTCAAATTCAAGGAGAAAAAGAAGGAAAATAAGCATACCCTGTATATATAACTCCATCTCCACCCCATTTGACGCAAGTTATTGCAAGAGTATGACCACTGAGGCATATAACACATTTTTTCAATGAAACATCCCAAATGCGTGCATCACCATCCTTGCTAGAACTCACAAAGCGACGGCATGGTGCACTTAGATGCAAAGGTTCCCACGAAACACCAGTAATCCATTTTTTGTGGCCCTAGAACATGAAATTCAAACATTATTAATGATTTCACATCGGTAAGCCTATAAATATATATAATCATTGTTTAGGCATCGAAAAGTAATGGCAAATGCCATAAAGATGGTAGATTTTGTCCTTATCAACAAGTAAATATAACCAGTATTTTCTTCTTTTAGGAAAAGAAACAGAATGGTGGCTTATCAACCACAATGATTACGACAATCTAAGAGCCCCGAGTAGAGAAAACCCTGCCCACAGAGCTACAAAAGAATGGCTTTCCAATCACGAATAATCATTAATCAAGAGAAGGTTGTAGCTACTAAAGAATTTATTGTGGTTTAAGCATTTTAACGTTTACATTGTATACCATTGCAAGTATAATAAGTACTGTTTACCACAGAGCATATGAAAACTGTTTTGCTAACTAAAAATCAAAAACATCTTTTTAAACATGAATAGAACAAGCTATGCAACAAGCTACAATGAGTCGAAAATTTGATACTTAATGTGTCAAACATTTTTTATGTCTACAAGTGCCTAATCTAGCTCACCCACACCCTGGCTAATTTCATGAGACAACACAAGACTTACAATATTGGTTGTCAAGAAAAATATGTAGGATTTTAAATTATAGATAGATGGCCACCATGGTACCTAGCCCATGGTATCAATCAACTTACAGAGCATTTAAAGAATATGGACAAATGAATAAGATTCAATATCCACACAATAATAAAATCATGCAGTTCAAAATTATCATTCCTACAATATAGCATGCCCACATACTCTCATTTTCTATTGCTTCAAGAAAAAGATATTCCAATTTGACATAATTTTTTAACTTCAGATGTAAAATTTGAAGGTAAAAGAGTACCTAGGGTTGCACAAACAAGTCTTCTCAAAGAGAAAAAAAAAAAAAAAAGGATAAATTGACTTAAAACTTGAAAAGGAAGGCATCTATAATGGTTAAGATAAGGCAATTCAATTTGTTCCTCTAAATTCTACTTTAAAACTTGAAAAAACCACCGGTGAAATAAAGAAAAATATCAAACTTTAGAACAATATTACTCAGAAAAAAATATCACACCATACAATTTTAAAACTAAGAAATCGGATTTTTTTTCAGCTGGTTTGACTCTTGGCAGGGCGAAATAGTCAACAAACTAAACAAACATTTCAAAAGTACAGTCACATAGGGGGGGAAATCTTTACAGTGAGTGGATTGCCCAATGGCTTCCCTGTCTGTGGATCCCAGCAAAAAAGTTCACCAGCTTTACTCCCACTTACAAGATGCTTCCCATCCGGTGACCAGGCAATAGAAAGAACCCAATTTTTATGCCCTGGGAATTGAGAGGAATATTTTCTGATTTTAGCTTGATACAGACACTATAGATATTAAAAGACGACAAAGCATCTTCAGTTGCTCCCTAGTTAAAGAAAAAAAGAACAAAAACAAAAGCACAGCATGTTTCAGACCTCCAGCAGTGCCATACTAAACATACAAACCTAAAACACTATGAAACACGGGAAACAGACATCTTTAATCCTCTAGGGATGACAAATATATCCATATCAGATAACTTGGAAGTAAAATTTTAATTTTTAAGAAAGAAAAAAGTCGAAGTTAAATTGATTTGATTTTCCTTTCATGCTCCTATAAAAAAATTTAATTTTGGATCTAGCATATTAAACAGCTTCAATGTTAGGCTAAAAATTTAGCTGCAGCGTTGTGTTTCTAACCTGTACAGGTGAACAATGGAGTTTGTGTATTAAGGTCCCATAGCCGAACTGTAGTGTCACCAGAACCACTTGCCAACTGTCGCCCATCAGGGCTAAAGGAAACAGATAGAACAGCTTCAGCATGACCTGCAACAAAAGTACAATGGAGTGATTAAAAACCTTCCAAGGATAACCGTGTTTAACTAAAAAACGAAGGAAACCAAAATGTACCAGAAATTGTTGCTGAACATCGGCTAACAGGACGTATGCGGAATACTGCTTGTGGCTGATAAACTACAGTAACCACTTTCTCAACAGAAACTGCAAATATGTTCAAGAGAAAAAAAAAAACTAAGCCCCTGTGAACCATAAAAATGAGTTTTACCAACACATGAATGTAACCAATGGATAACGTTGTCTGCTTTTTCAGGCATTATTTAAGTAATCAATAACCTTTGTTTTTCTCTAAGTAGGCACCAAGAGAAACTAGAAGCTCCTGGTCAGATATATAAAAAGCATACGGTAGCTTCTCCTCCTGAACAATTCCAAAACAATTTATTATTTCGGTATCATACAACCACCATGTAGTACACCAATTTTCATGACTATTCAATTGATAATAAAACTGAAGATTTTCGGATGGCTGAAATTTTAATGAAGAAAAAATCATTAAGAGATGCTATGAAATATTTCACCATAGAAATAAGAAATTGACTTGACATACACATGGTATTCGCTCATTGAAGATTACCAGAAGCTGAATTATCAATAGCTCAAATTCATCTTGGAATAAGATTTTTCTCTACTAATTAGCAGCCTTCGTATTACATCATTTCATAGAAATTTCAAATTACCAAACCAATCCAGCTTACCAAATACCGCTTGATAATCAAAATTCACATAAACTCACTACTTCCAATTCAATTTAGCACTTCCAATCAACGATCAAATAATTAAAAAATTTAATTTCCCCGAAACTCAATTGTTAACAACTTAATAGGAAGACAAAAGAAAACATAGCTTTTGCCGAAGCTTACATTGCTGAGAAGCTTATTGACCATCTGCTGAAGCTGCTGAGGCCCTGCATTTTGGGGAAGGTACATGGGAGCTCCCAAAGGCGTGCCTTCAGGGTCCGTCAAGAGAATCATGACATTGTTGATTGTTTCCCTTTGCTCTACATCCATCTCCGTAGCCATGTGTGCCTTACTTTGAAGCAACAGCGAAATTCAGGAACGGAAGAAGGGAAATTCGAGTATGATGTCTCCCTGCAAAATTGAAGCAGGCGTCTATGAGGGTTTTGGGTTTTAGGGTTTCTGGTCGTCTTTTTCTTATAGGGTTTTTTTCCCTTCTTTTCCAAATATTCTTTTTCTGTTTTAAATATATATATATATATATATTATTTATATATTTATGTATTTGTGGAAGTTTATTTCAACTAAATTTGTATACAAATTTGAAAATGATAATATTTATATTACCATAGTCAACTGGTCAATGCATATTATCGATATAAAAATCATAAATTTACTATTAAAAAAAATTGGTAATGGTTTTGTAAGAGAAAAATATATATTTAGATAACTTACAAAAATAATTCTTTATATTAAAAAAATATATTTATAAAATTCTACCCAATTTCTATTTCACCTATATATATATTATTAATTTTAGATTTATTTTATGTTATTAATTTTGTTGCAATTATTTATTGTTTTTTATATGTTTTTATTTATCGTTTTTTTTTTTTATATGTTTTTAGATTGATTTAAAAATTCTATAATTTAGTTCGATTAATTGTCTCTTTCCTAGAGGACCAAACATAGCATAAATGAACGACTCAATTAATGGCATACCCATTATATTAATTTAAGGTTCTTGTCTCATTTTTAGAAAATTACAAAAATTAATGCCTAAGCTACGCTATACCTTCATCATTCAACAAGCTTTTAAATAATTTCAAATGTGGTATCCATTAAATCTCAACGTCGGTTGATATTCGAATTCTATAACAGCATGTCCGGTGGCTATTCAAAATCTCAATATTAGAGCAACCATCTATCGATAATTCAAAGGATTTCATACTGTTCTTGATCGAACTCTATTCATCACGTGTTAAAGAGTACAGAATGAGGCAGGAAAAGAAGAAGAACATCCCAGATGAGGCCACAAAGAAACTTATTTATTGGATTTAAAGAACAAACAAGAAATTAAGGCAAAGAGAAGTAAAAGAAGCTCTAGAATGGTTAAATTAAGCAAAAAAGCTCCACAATTGAGTTGTAGCAGCAGCAAAGAAGTTACTACTCACTGGCTGAAAGTGGCTTCCGGGCCAAGAAGAAATACATTGGTGTGAATATCTCTTTCCTGAGTATTAAGAGAAGCATCGTATGAGCGGCGTAGACGAGTTAAAAGAACGAACGTCATGGATAAAGTATAGAGGCATACGACATGCTTTCAATTGTATTTACGTCTTTAAAGACACTATCCACAAGAAAGAGTTCCATATTCAATCAAATTAAAATTCTCTCTTAATCGAAGCTCGTACTCTCGCTTACCCCCTTGAGGTTCTCTTCTTCAAGCAGTTCGAATCTAGATTTCTTACAAGAGAGAGGAAGATGATCGGGAAGAGTAGGATTGATTTTGTATGCTTTTAGGGAAGGTTTCTGTGAGATCCCGCATCGGTTGGGGAGGAGAGAGCAAAGTACTTTATAATGGTGTAGAAACTTCTCCCTAGCAAGATGCGTTTTAAAACTCTCGAGGGGAAGCTTGAAAGGGAAAACCCAAAGAGGACAATATCTGCTAGCAACGGGCTTCGGTCGTTTCAAATGGTATCAGAGCCAGATACCGAATGATGTGTCAGCAAGGAGGCTGAGCCCCAAAGGGGACAAGGACGCTAGACCCTGAAGAGGGATGGATTGAAGGGTCCCACATTGATTGGAGAAGGGAACGAGTGCCAACGAGGATGCTGGACAACGAAGGGGAGTGGATTGTGAGATCCCACATCGATTAGGGAGGAGAACGAAGTATTCGTTATAATGGTGTAGAAACCTCTCCCTAATAGACGCGTTTTAGAAGCCGGAAAAGGAAAGCCTAAAGAGGACTATATCTACTAGCGGTGGGCTTGGGCTTGGGCCGTTTGAGTCTCTTTTACTAACCAAAGAACTTATATCCCAGACTCATTGACATTTTCAACTTTTGAGGTAACAAAAGACAGAATTTCAAGAGCATTGTAAAGTATACTCACTTTCCACCCTCAACTAGCCCTTCAGCAGCTTTCTCTAGAAAATCTTGAACTCTTTGGCTACCCTTGGGGGCAAGTCGAACGAACTCCAGTACTTTGACCTACAAAACGAACCGACTCGACTCAGTACTTGTTAACTTCATCCCGGATCTCCCCGAATAATAAGGTTCTCCTTGGCGTTACATATTCGTCGATGTCACATTTGATAAAACGTACCATATTTTTAGTAATGAAACGACCAATGGCTGTCAGACGGAAGCTACTCAGTGAGAAATGGCTTTTGTCTAAAGGCAAGTACCACGGAACAGGCGAATTTACAGCAAGATCTCTCTCCCAAACGACCTGATGTCACGTGCCCATGATTACGAGATCATTGCTTTATAGTTATAACGACGTCTCTCATTCATTCATGGAAATATAAACTAATAATATGAAGTTGTTTTCCAACTAACCTCAAAACCTGCTTGTTTTAAAGCTTCAAGGCATTTTCCTGTCAACCTGATATCCGGAAGACCATCGCCGATCTCAATTTCCGCCTGCACGATTGGAACTTGGTCAATGTAGTTCATATAGTATCAATCAGTGTGGTGCAATAACCACATCGGTTGGGGAGTAGAACGAAGCATTCTTTATAAGGGTGAGATGCGTTTTAAAAACTTTGAGGAAAAGCCGAAAGAGAACAATATCTGTTAGCGGTGGGTTTGGACTGTTACAAAACAATCTTACAGATAGAAACGACCAAGCCAAATTACCTTTATCTTTTGATGTTCTTGATTATTTGAATCAAAAGCATCAGTCATGCACCATTCATAGGCAGCAAAATGCTGGCCAGGCTTTAGCACTCTATATATCTCCTTATAGCACCCATACTACCAGACAAGAAAAAAAAAAAGTCAAATCAAGATGGCTCGGACACGTACGTCTCACCAAACGATACTCGAGCTAGTTCAACAGCAAACTAAAATTAACACTTGAGGATGTATTTAAGACTCACTGCGTCGGGTGCATGACAAGTAGCTTCGATTGCATATACTGCATCAAATGAATTGTCAGGGAATGGCATCTTCATGAAGTCGGCCTGCAGCACGGCGAAAACGAATGAAGTATTAACCTTCGAAACATAACTCTTGTAGGCTAAAAACACGAACGAAATTGTGAAAGACTTCACCTAATCTACATAAAAACCAACCTTGACAAAGTCACAAGTCTTGTCCACTTTGGCAACACGATTCAGTTCCTGACAAAGTACAAATACCTTATTACAAGAGCTTGATCGGAACACGAACTAGTAATTATGATGAACGAGGCAACGAAAAAAAGTAAAAAACAATGTTCTTGACATCCTTAATCAAAGGCTTAGCTGAAAGAAACTACCTTCCCTCGTGAAATCTGGTACTCGTTGTTGTTCAATCCAGTAACGGAAGTATAACTGCAACGGAGCGTCATAGAATGATAGAATATGAGATACTAACCATACGCTCAATGTAAAACAAAAGGTACAGGACTATATATACTCGATCCACTATCAAAGTGTTCGATCGAGACCGTTAACAACGCAGTTGTTTTAGCATTAATCGTCAATCAAAAGCAAAAAGAACTCGAAGTCAGCTAATGAATCACACCTAAATCTCGCAATTTCTCTAAGCGGTCCACCAATTCCACATCCAACATCCAACACCTAGAATATAAACAAGTTATTCCCCGTAATCTGAAACGAACGGAGAAAAAACCTCCACGTTCGTATAAAAAAACACGAACCTTATGTCCAGGTTTCAAATCTAATTGCAAGGCAAGGAAGTGCTCATGCCTCTTAATGCTCTCCCGCAGAGATTCACCATTCCATCTAGAGAGGAAAATATGCAAGTTCATATTCAAGACTGCAAAAACAGAGACAAATTCGGATCTGTCGAATCGAGGAGAGCGATAGTACGTCATACCGAGGTGCAAAATGGAAAGACTCGCCCCAACCAAACTCGTAAAAGCTCGTAACAAGATCATAGTACTTATTAACCTGTAGTAATTCATATTACACAGCCTTATAAACGATATCGAGGGCGGTTATCAAAAAGAAAGATCATGAGAATAGCAATCTACTCTAACCATGTCAGTGTAGTTAGCTTTTCTTTCCTCCTCTTCACCTCCATAACAAACATGATACTTCTCGTACCTTATCCAACAATGTAACACATTAAGAAAACAATTCAAAATCAACAAATCAGGCTAAATCCTCATCCAACATTGCACATAATCATAGAATCCCCTGTTTTCATTCAAATCATCCACATCTAAAGCTAACAAAAACAGATCAAGGGGCCATAACCCAATTGCAGCAAGAAAAAGATAAGTACAGAACATGCAGAAGCTTAGACGTAGAATTCAAACTAGATATCACAAAAACAGAATGAGCTATCTAGTTTAGTTAGTCTGAGTAGCCCAAAACACAATCAGATACATGATTTCAAAGTAGGGAAGTGTATTAACCAAACGAAAATCAATCTGGGGAGAAATTTTGGGGGTAAAAAGAGAGGGAATGTGTTACTTTTCAACGGCGGAAAGGACCTCGTTCTTGTCCAACTTGCCGCCAAGGCCCGACGCAAGATCCAACGCTCCAGCTTTCGACATGGGTATGATCAAAAGCGGTGTATGGGAGATCTAGAACAACAATTGAAGCAAAATAAGAATGAGAATGAAATCGAATGAAGTGTTAGATGATTTTGAGTTTGAAAATGTGGGTGTGATTCGTGTTGAGCATTACGTCGAAGGCCGAAGAAGATCCAAACCCAGATGGAAAATTTGATGAGGAATCTTTAAAAGAGCAATCAAAATGGTGAAGCCGGACGAACAAACAAACAACAAGCAACAAACAAATGAAAAAAAAATACAGAGAAATGATGACACGCAGAAGAAAAAACAAAAAAAAAAAAAAAACTCTCTCTGGTGCTCGTGAAGGACAGCGCCCACTCCACGTTTGAGCGAAAATAAAAATTGTAATGGATAGAAAACAAAAACATTAAATTATTAGTACATAATTTTTTTAAATATTATTTTTATTATCATCTAATTTATATTTTGATTATTACTTGATTTTGTACATTTTTATTTATTTCTAAACGTTAATTTTTATATTTTATTTGAACGAAAATATATAATATTTTGAAACAATTTTATAAAATTTAATGATATTTTTTTAATGAAATTAATGTTACAAAATAATATATTATTGCAATGGTCCTATCTACTTGAAATATTTATTTATTTTTATATAAACATGTAATCCAATATTACATTATTTATTTTAAATATTAAAAAAATAGTAATTTTAAATAAAAACTTTTGAAAAGCTGTTTAAACAAAGTCAAAAAGCTGTCGTAGCCTCTCTACTGTGATTGGTGGATCTGTGTACATTTTTTTATATATATTCAAAAAGAAATTAAAATAATTGGTCCCTTAAATATAAATATAAATATAAATTTTATATTTAATAGAATCAACTTTTAATCTCGTGCCATATATTAATTTTAAAAATTAATTTCTTCTTGGAATGAGTTGAAATTATATGATGCGTACACGCTTTTGTATAAGTAAACGTGTGGTCGGGTTTCATATTATTTTTCGTTAATGTAAGAATAATGCAGACTCCATAAAATAAAATAATTTAGCAACTGATCATGTGTCGAATAGTAATGGATAGAGTTGGGACTAAGAGAACTGACATTCATTTTTTTAGTTCAACGATAAGAAAAGTAGAAGAATTTGAACCTCTATTCTTTGGGTTGAGGGCATATGCTTTAACGACGTTGACATCTTGTGGCACCTAAATAGAAGAAAGGTAAGTTAATAAACCGAGATCATATATGGATGAGAGGGATTTTGAGGATAGGTTTAAAAGAATTGAAAATTACTACATATACAAACAAGGTATACTTGCCTTTTTAACGACTAAATCATAGAAACTTCATGGTTAAGCGTGAAGCAAATCTATGTTAGGTGACCTCCTCAGAATTTTCCTCCGATATTTGTGAGTGAGAACAAAACATGTTAGAATGACTCGTATTGGTATGTAGGGATAGACTTCACTTTTAAGAAGAGAGGAGTAGATAACCTAACCATGTCATAGGAGAATAACGAGACCATTAAATGTCGAATCCAAATTGTGAATATTGATTCAAATCCTGAATATAAATTAACAATCAACCATCACGAGATATAAATTAAAGTAATTCTCTCGCAAAAAAAAAAATAAAATTTATTAAATTTTATTAGGTTTTACATTTCTTATTTGTATGAACGTGACAAAAAAAAATATTACTTTTTTAGGATCTATAATATTATTGGAACTAAACTAGGTAGAGTGAGACATTTAATTCAAGTAGTCTATATAATAATTTTGAGGCGGGCCCTACAACTACTGCTGTTATTATCTATTAAAACGTGTCCTACTAAAAATATAATACATTATGACATTAATGAAATATTATNATATAATAATTTTGAGGCGGGCCCTACAACTACTGCTGTTATTTTGTCTATTAAAACGTGTCCTACTAAAAATATAATACATTATGACATTAATGAAATATTACAATGTTACAACAAAATATTTCTATCCAAGTAAAAACATATAATATAACAAATATATATGATTCCAGAATTTGTAGACAAAAGTAGATAAAAATATAATAGAACTTAAGACTAAATATATATTTTAGTATTTTTCAATTTAATCTTTATTGTTTAAAAATTTTAAATTTAACATTTCAGATAGCGTCGTAATAAAAGTTTAGAGGAGAAAAAAATATTATCTAAAATAATAGTAAATTTATAAATTTCTACCAAGGCTAATCAAGTTTTGGAGGAAATAAAAATTTTATTTTTTTCAACAACAAATTTTAATATTCATAAATATTCATCCCTGAAATTTTAAAACATATTCACACAATATTTTTCTGACATGAAAATTATTATTATTATTATTATTTAACTAATTACATTAAATTTAATTTCAAATAAAGTATATGTACTAAACTTAAATATTTGAGAGCAATAATTGAAATGTGTAAATGGGAGTCAATATCATTTTTTTTATAATTATAAAAATAAAAATAAAAGTAAAAATATTATCTAGTAACTGAATTCATCAAAAAAGGATATATATATATATATATATATATATATATATATATATATTATATTATATTAATTCCAAGTAATGTCTTAAAGTATAACCAAAATATTTGATCATAATTTCTAAAAGTTTATATTATTCAATTTATATATTATAAAATATAGTCTCAATTATAACACATCTCCTTCACCATCAAGCCAATTTCTATATTATAGATAGATAAACTAAAATAATATAAAAAAAAATCTATGATCCAACGAAACAATAATTACCAAACACTACAAATATGGAAATAAACCCAAATTTACTTTTTTTTTTTCATCAACGTTACTGCAGAGCTTGAATTTTTTTAAAAAAATGGCCATAGTATCTAGTAGTTTTTGAGCCAAGAACAAATGTAAATACATTAGGGTCATAAAATATTACCATAGCAGCAACAAATTACACCTACCAAGCTCGTTTTTACTCCCCACTCGAAAGTGGTTTTCGCACCAGGAAGAAGTACATAGGGGTCATGACCTCTTTCCTGCTCAGACATAAAAATTATAATCAGCACCCTGCCCCAATTCTACATGTTTTAAACACAAAAACAAAGTTTATAGTGTTCCTGAGTGCGAGTGTTGAGGTTTCTCATGAAAATTGTAACAAATTATAGCTCAAAAGAAGACCCAACAAAGAATAGATCATACTTACTTTCCACCTTCAACCAGCCCTTGGGCTGCCTGCTCCAAAAAATTTTGAACTCTTTCACTACCCTTAGGGGCGAGGCGGATGTACTCCAATGCTCTAACCTAAAGAAAGAACAATTCAGCAGCATGTCAACTTCTTCCATATCCATACTCAATATTATAAAAAAAGAACCATATATTTTGATTCTGCTTACCATATATTTTGTCACGCAACGCCCTATTGCTGTAGCGCGGAAGTTGGTGATTGAGAACTGACCGCCATCTAAAGGTAAGTACCAAGGAACGGGTGAATCTTCAGCAAGATCTTTTCCCCAGATGACCTGAGCAGAGTGCAGAGTATAATAGCTCATGTATCTGCTACTACATTATATTCATGGAAAAGGAAAAAGAAAACAAAGAAAAAGTCTTCCAATCAACCTCGAAACCTGCTTCTTTCAAAGCTTCCAGGCACTTTCCTATCGTCTTGATATCTGGAAGCCCACTGCCAATCTCAATTTCAGCCTATGGAACACAGACATTGTCAATACAAGTGTATAAGATCAGAGGAAATGGGGGACAGAATCGACAAGATAACCTTTATTCTTTGGTGATCTTGGTTATTGGGATTGAACGAGTTGGTCAAACACCATTCATAAGCAGCAAAATGTTGGCCAGGCTTAAGTACTCTGTAGATCTCCTTGAAGCAGCCATACTGCCAGAGGGGAAACAGCAGTCAGTTCAAAAGAATCATTGTTCTAGTCACAAACTTCAGAAATGTGATAAGGACCTACCGCATCTGGTGCATGACAAGTGGCTTCGATTGCATATATTGCATCAAATGTATTATCCTCAAACGGCATTTTCATAAAGTCGCCCTGCAGAATGGACAATAATTGAAGTATAGAGATCAAATAAGAAGTATAAAGAATGAAAAACTAGTGTATGATCATGCGTTTCAACTCTTCAACTCTTCAACTCGTCAACGAAAAACTAGTGATAGGGACCGTTTATAAGCTTGACTAAGAGTATAGAGATCAAATAAGAGGAATAAAGAACAAATATAATAAGAGCACAAAAGCTGATGAGACGAAACAATTCATATAAAAGCTGAATTTAAAAACACCAACCTTGACAAAGTTGCAAGTCTTATCCAATTTTGCAATGCGATTCAGTTCCTGTGGAATAAAAGAAGACTATGACTATTGAAAGGATTACTATTTCAGATAAGAACATGGCACAAAAATAATTAAAAAAACATCATAATGACAGTAAAAAGCCAAAGTAAAAGACAGATGGGAAAATAATGAGAGAGAGACAAAAAGTACACAGTCGCTAGCAAAAGAATTGCCAAGAACGACTCTGCCGAAAGTCTTGTAATAGGAATGGAACACGTACCTCTCCTCTAGTAATCTGATAGCTATTGTTGTTCAGCCCAGTAATTGAAGTATAGCTGTGACAGATTTACATAGAATATGAGATGCTGAAAAGGCCAAAACAAAGTTTCCAACTTAAGGCAAGACATAAGTCGTTAATTTCAATGCAGAACCAAAATATATAATTGAGATGATCCTATTATTATCCTAACCATCATTAATCAAACGAAGTTTGAGATGGCAAATTGAAACAACCTGAGGAAAATATCTATTCAAAATAAACATTCTTGCACATATTTTGGGGACATTTTCCAGGTGCACTTTTCCTCGCTTCTAAGCCACCAAAAACTATCTTTCTCATAGATGCTCATTAAAACTTTATACCACAAGGAGTCCCATTCAAGTAAGATCTTCAGTAAGTGACTTGCTATGTTTTCTAAAATTTTCAATCACTAATCTACCTTTCTGTATAGGTTGAACCACTTTATTTGACCAAACAAGAAGAATTCTAGTTCCATCTTTCATTGTCACCCATAGGAAAATTTTCAGCTTTTTTATAGGTCGAAGTAGAACATGATACTGTCTAGGCTTAAGATCAATCTGGGAAACAATTAATCACCAATCAAAATTCCTAATACTCTACTTCAAAGAATGACGCCTGATGACTACCTTTCAACTCAAGCATATTCAACACGAAGTCAAAAGATTATCTTTGTTAAGGCATTTCACCCTGTTCCTATTCTACCAGAGATATTTTTTTTTTGAAAAATTGGTAAGGTGAACGAGAAATTGCATGCAATCATGGAGTTGATAAACCCATTGAAACTCTAGAGAGGAAACTCAGCAAAACAAAGGGGGGAAGAAACGACAGACTAGTGTTTTAAGGGGTGAAAGAAGGCAGAGACAGGACTTATTTTCTTCTAAATCGTCATTTTCCTTTCATTTATCTATTTTCTAACACGAGAGTAGTTGACTTTCATCCACTAATTCAAAGCAATTTCAACAGAGCTAGTATAAATGTTGTTAGAAGTTGCTGGAGCCAAAACATACCATTTTCCCCTGTTCTTCCAATAGAATTTTCCGATGGAAGGTAAAATTCTATAAGGCTCAAGAGAACAACTTCACCAGGACTAAATTTAAAAATCTACTAGAATAGAGTATGACAGAGACCTTTCATAAGTCTTCTCCTAGTAAGAGCCATAACATACTATTTCAACTAAAGGTACAACGTGCAGACGAGGATCAATCCATATATATTGTGAGGGAGGTTACAAGTATGAAAACTCTTTATTTAACAAAAGGACTAAAAATATCAAAAGATAGATATCCATTCATGTAATCTACAACCATTAATTGATGAGAGCCATACAACTAAAGAGCACCTGAATTTTGCAATCTCTCTCAGTGGGCCGCCTATACCACATCCAACATCCAAAACCTGGTGCAAACTCAAAGCTATGTTTTTATAACATGCGAATGATGAAGTAAAACTTCTGCCTTTGAATTGTATTAAAGAAGACAAACCTTCTGTCCAGGCTTCAAACCCAACTGTAAAGCAAGGAAGTGCTCGTGCCTCTTAATGCTCTCCCGAAAAGACTCACCAGTCAATCTACAAGCTTGGAAGATTAGCTCATTTATATTATTTTAGTAGCACTTAGGATAAAAGCACAAAAGCAATCATAATATGTGAAAACATTATTGTGGAGTGATGTCTGAAAAGTTGGTCTTCCATGACCATTCATTGGCCATTAACATGGTCAATTGGCAAAAATCATTCCTTGACCATTCGATAGCTATTCTCTTATATACACCATCTAAACTAGAAGGAAAAGAACAGCAAAAGGGGAAAAGACTATGCCAAATACTCTGCGGAGGGAATGTTTTCAATCCTACAACATTAGTTTCGTATGATCATGATCTTCATAAAACTTGACTGCAAATTATGTCTAGTTCGATAACATTTCTGTTTCTGTTCCTACTAGCTATTTTAAGTTCTTAGAAAAACTAATAAACAATGAAAATTTGACGGCTATTGATTTTTCTGAAAACAAAAAATAAAAAACTCTTCTCCCTCTTTGGTGCATCTCTCTCTCTAGTTGTCAAATGGTCAAAATCATCATGGTGGGCCATACGGAATACGTATTAGTCTCTTGAAAAACATATGCATGGTAACTAATATATCTATTTCTCATTTTTCAATGTCAACAAGTTTCAAAATCTAGCTTCATATTTAATTAGATCATGAGTTAAGAACATTTAGGATGGTACCATTCCATTCGTGTATTTTAAAAAGTTTTGAGTATAGATTTTAATTTGTGTCTATTTAGTTTAAATATTTTTAATAAGTTTGAATAGATCCATAAACTTCCACAAACTTTTAATTTCATGTCTAATCAGTTTATGTTGATGTTAGCGTCATTAACTTAAATTTTATGCTACATCCATGCTTAAAAAAATTAAGTTTTTAGAAAAGCATAACTAAAAATATTATTTTATTGTCTTTTATTAAAAAAATGCATAAATCAATAAAGAAAATTCTGAATACAACATTAATTTAGAATATTTTAGTAAAAAGTACATTTTTGTAATCGTTGAGGTTTGAAGTTGGTGTCTTTTTATAGTCCTAAAGGTTTTTAAGTAAATACTTTAGTCAATCCAATTTGAGAAATAGTTTATTTTTAGACAAATATTTTCGATATAAAACTATAATAACTTAAAATTAGAGAAGTAAGACTGAAGAATCATTAAGAAACACTTTTTTACAAAGCTTTTCACCTAAGAAAAATGAAAAGGAAGAAAGAAACAACAAAAAAGTACTAAATATTCTTTTTTTCTAAAAAAGAGATATAAAGAAACAATAACATAAAGTTAGAAATAAGAAACAAAATGTTCCCAAACCAACCATTTTAAGTGCATTATTAGTAGAAATTGTGAAATTCTGAGCTGTGTTAATAATGTAAGAGAGGAGGAAGATGATGATGTATATCGTACCTAGGAGCAAAATGGAAGCACTCTCCCCAACCGAACTCATAAAAGCTGGTCACTAAATCATAGTATTTATTGACCTAAAAATACAGATTAAAGACAAAATTTTGGTTAGATTCAGAAAATAGAGATGGCGAAGAAGAAAAGGAAACTGATCGCCTCTTACCATGTCCGTGTAGTTGGCTTCTCTCTCCTCCTTTTCGCCCCCATAGAAGCCATGATATTTCTCGTACCTGGTTCATCAAAAGCAAACCCTAATTAGACAACATTATTCATGCAACATCATAAACTAAATTCGAAAACTTGGTTGGAAAAATGTCAATTATTGTAATTATAATAATAAGGGTATGAATTTAAACTTTTAAAGTTGTTAACTTTTAGAGAATTTTTAGTGACTCCAAGATATAAGAAGAGCTCATCTAGCTATAAGTGTAATATATATATAATATTGTTATTTTATTATATGGTCGCCCCTATATCTTCATTTATTTATACAAAATGAATTTTCATGTTAAACAGTGGTTAAAAAAAAAAATTAAGAGAACCAGAAATACAGAATGATAACCTAACACATCATTGTTTCTTGTTTCAATAGAAAATGTAAATAAATAAAAAGCCATAAAGTATAAATTTGTTTTGTTCTTTAAGAAACAAATAATAATAATAATAGTAATAATAATATTGACATTATGACATGGCCCATCAAATTCAAACGCCATTAATCGTGGACATATGTCTTATATTAAGCAAAATATATTCAAATTATTAACTTACTAAAACATATTAATAATGGCACCCTTCATTAATTAAACCTTTATTTTATCACATTTGTTCTCATTGAAGTGCGAAAAAATGGTAATTATAATATAAAAAAATATTATTTGAGTAAAATTCGGAAAAAAAAAAACAAAATACACAAATAATTTGAGTAAAATTGAAAGTTCCATCTGCACTGTTCATCCGCTAAAAAGATGCAGTTGAAATAAATAAAGAAGATCTACAAAAGAAAAGGCATTATATGATTTATTATTATTTTATTTCTTTCTGAATTCCCTAATCCCTATGATCCAATTAGGTTTCAGTTTCCCCAATTTTTTAAAACAAACAGACCTAACTAAACCGGAAGAAGGAGCGCTGGAAGGCTTGGGAGAGGATGATAAACGGAGAAAGTAACTGTAAACTCAGAGAGAACTCAGAGAGAGAGAGAGAGAGAGAGAGTACTTTTCAACGGCGCATATGACATCGGCTTTGCTCATCTTCCCGCCGACGCCTGAGGCAAGATCGAACGCTCCGTCCTTCGACATCTCAAGCAGCAACCTGAAAATAAAAAACGAGAACACAGTCAAGAAAATTGCGAGTTATGAGTTAGGGTTCCGATGAGAAGAATGAAGCACATTACGCGAAAAACACAGAGAAAGAGAGAGAGAGAGAGAGGGAAAAGAAGCGGACAAGGGTTTTGCAGAGAGCGCGGGAGAAGAAGAAGAAGAAGAAGGACGCCGCTAAGTTGCAGAGACGAAATGGAATTAATGCTCAGTTTCTCTCTCTAAGGGATTCTGTCTTAGTGACGACTAATGAGAGAGAGATTTTTTTTCTTTCTTTTTGGTATGACAGACATGCAAGAATTGACAGCCTCTCCTTTTCTATCTCCTTTTTTTGCCCTATTTATTTGATTAATTTTATTTTATTTTTTTAGCATTTTTTCTATTTTATAATAATTTTTTAATAAATATATTCCAATTTAAACCAATTATGTTGATTAATTGATTTTAAAAAAAAAAAAAAAGTATGTTTGTCTCAAAATATAAAATTAATTTTATTTTTGTATTTAATAAATGTCTAATATATTCAATATTCAAAATAAAACTAACAGATTTAATGGGCATAAAATTAAACACGTGGTTAATAAAATCCAAAGCTTTTAATTATATATATGAAAGAGACATAAAAATATTATTAATTCAATTCAATTAAAATTAAAAGGTTGAGATGTAATTAATGGGTTTTTTTTTTTTTTTTAATTTTAAGATTGAGGAGCTACGACTGTGAATAAGAGGGGTGTTATTTAAAAATAATAATGATAATAATATACACAGCTGTCAAAATTGATTTTAAAATAGGATTAAAATGAAATTAGAAAAGAAATGGGGAATGGGAGGGAGTGATGTGGACAGGGCAATAGGGGGTCCAAGTTCCACCTTTTACTTTTTACAGTCACAGTCACATGCCAGACTGTCCAAACCAGTGTGGGACCAGTGTTTTTCATCCACTCTACTTAGTCCTACTGAATTATTTCGGTTTAATTATTCCAATATTAAATGTTAATGTGATTCAAATTCAACGCTAATTATTATTCATCATCATTTTTCGGTTGAATTTTCAAAATTGGTTATAAATTTCACCAAATTTTGAATTAATTCAACCCAGATATTAACTATTATTGACACGTGTCACTCATTTATTCATAAAAATTAAAAGAAACAAATTAAAAAATATATAGATTTTTATCCATTTCTTCCTCAGTAGCACCGAAAGAGTTGGAGAGTGTGAAGGCAAAAAGCCGACATCGAGGTGCCAAACCTTCCCATGTGAGCTCTTGGGGAAGATTAGTCTGAGGTGCCAAACCTTCCCATGTAAGCTCTTGGGGAAGATCAGTCTGTTATCCCTAAAGTAACTTTTATCCGTTGCCCTTCCACTTGGCACTGTCGGATCACTAAGGCCGATGATCTCGTTATCGTGTAAGCATTTTCTTGACCTAGTTTGTTTCGAGGTTTCAAAACCCTAATCGTGGGCACATTCAAACGAAATTTTCAGACATTGGATGGTACGATATACAGAGTCGGACAGCCGACCAGTTAGCCTAAGGAGGCAAAAATATATGCAATGGAGTAGAGGTAGGGTAATGCCAGTTTGGTTGGAAGAGC